>NC_044060.1:16099994-16457494 GCF_902167405.1 Gadus morhua | reverse complement strand
CATACTGTGGGTGTCTGTCCATCTGTCCGTGGAAAACCGACTGACACTGACCCAAATAAGAGTGTTTGGATGGCGGTTGGCATTGAGCTCTTCTGTAAAGTCTGTTGTTAGTGTGTTCTCAGTCAGCTGCAGGCTGGTTGTTCTTTTCCTCTTCGGTTCCACTCCTGTTGGCTATTTGATAGAGACAGGAATATACTGCCCTGTTTTATGGTTTTATGACTCCCTTGGCACCAGTCTGTCTGCCTCAGGTATAGGCTTTACACCCGTATACCAGGAAAGATATGACGTATGCAACCAAGCGACCACAGACATACGAACACACAGACACAGACACACACACACACACACACACACACACACACACACACACACACACACACACACACACTGACACACACACACACACACACACACACACACACACACACACACACACACACACACACACACACACACACACACACACACACCCACACACAGAATGACTACCCTTCATGCCCACTGAACTCTCTACCTTGTCTCTGTCTGAATCACACGAGGCTTGCAGATGCTTTATGAACTGACAGAACGCTGTGGGGCACCAAAAGGAAAAAAGTACACAGCAACACTGAGGGGGAGTGAAGAAGAAGAAGGAGGAGAAGAAACAGAAGAAGATGAAGAAGGGGATGAGAAAAAAATGGCTTCCGCCCAGGCTCCAACTTTTGTCAGATAGTCTTGGAGCAATGCTTCTGACAGCTTGTCATCTGTGACTGGTTGGACCTGATCTGTCGCCTGTATCCATGTCCTTTCTTTCAGGGTGGGGTAAAGCTCCCCGGACCGTCTCTGCAGAACAGTAGAAATCGACATGCATGTAAAATCTTCTGTTCATATCATTTACCAGCGAACGAATGAAGATAACCAAACCCAAACAAAAAACACTTAGGAAGAAGATTTGAGACAAATGTGGGACAGAATATATCGATTGCTTCTTTCGTTCAAAATACGTTTGTTAAAGTTAAAGTTCACACGCGCCTCCGCCAGTACAATGATATGCCTTGACCAGTGGAGAAATGGTTAAAAGTCTGTGTGTGTGTGTTTTTTTTAAAGGTACTAAACTATTATCAGTAAGAAGAATCTCCAGGTTTGGAACGTGCAACTTGATTCACTGCTCTGTGCGTTGAGAACAGAGAGGTCACATGGGTCAGTTTATTGAACAACCAATGGGCGCTGACCACGGCATACGTGCCAGTGCATGCCAACAAAATCATGGGATTGCCATGAGTTGACAGATGCATGTGGATTTTGCATGCAATTCTGCACTAATTGATACATGCACAAGCACAGACAAACACACTTGCACGCACACACGCATTGGCAAGTAAACTCATACCCACACACACACACAACCATGCACACACCGGATAAATTAAGCAAGGTCTTTCGACTGCACTCAGCATGTACTTGTGTGAAAAAAAAGAAAAAGACTTCTAAGGTCTAACTGGAAAGTCCGGATTTATGCAAGCAGAAAAATGCGTGGCTGCAAGGTTAACCCAGTGCTGTACGAGATAAAAACCTACCTACGTATCCCTTACAAGACATCCCGAGCTCACCCTTAAAATACACCCTTCTACTCCCTCCTCCTCCTTCTCCCCCAACCAGCAGCCCCCCCCCCCCCTTCTCCTAGCAACCACCACCACCTCCTCCTAAACCCCTTGGACACTAGTCTACACGTGTGTGTGTGTGTGTGTGTGTGTGTGTGTGTGTGTGTGTGTGTGTGTTGTGTGTGTGTGTGTGTGTGTGTGTGTGTGTGTGTGTGTGTGTGTGTGTGTGTGTGTGTAAGCGCAGGTTGCTGGTCTCTCCATGTGGCTACATGTGTGCGCAAGTTGCAGGTCACTGCATGTGTGTGTATGTGTGTACACACATGTGTACGTGTGTGTGTGTGTGTGTGTGCTTGTGTGTTTGTGTGTTTGTGTGTGTGTTTTGTGACTACGCAGGCTGTGGGTCTCTACGTGTGTGTGTGTGTATGTGTGTGTGTGTGTGTGTGTGTGTGTGTGTGTGTGTGTGTGTGTTTGTCTGCGCAGGTATCCGGTCTCTTCATTTGTATGTGTGTGTGTGCCCATGTAGCGGGTCTCTACATCATTTGTTGGTGTGTGTTTGGTATGCAGGCTGTGGGTCTCTTCATGTGTACGTGTGTGCGTGTGTATGGGCAGGTCGAGGGTCTGCGTGGCCGTGTGTGGGTGTGCGTGCCTGTTTGCATGCGTGCGTGTGTGTGAGTGGGTGCGTGCGTGGGCAGGTTGTTGGTCCTCATGTGCAAGCAGCCCCAGCAGCCCCCCCTGCTGTTATGTATCTGTGGATGTCATATGTCTAGGGTTTACAAACACACTGTGTCTCTGGTTACCGGACACCGGCGCTATTCTGGCCTCCCCTCTTCCCAATGTCCGGTCTCCATGTGGAAGTCTGTGAGCCGAGGTCATGGGGTCGCATTCCTCCAGCGCTCTGGCATTCTGCCCTAGGGTTCAAGTAGTGTCGAAGTTTGCATGCATGTGCATGTGTGTGTGAGTGTGTGTGTGTGTGTGTGTGTGTGTGTGTGTGTGTGTGTTTGTTTGCATGTTTGTCTCTGTGTGTGCACACGGATGTTTGCGTTTGTGTGTGGTTGAGCATGTGTGTGCTTGGGAGAGTAGGTGTATGTTTGTATATCTAGTGTCGGTTGGTTGGGCCTGGAGGGGAGACACCAGCATTTCCTCTTATTGTGTGTGTGTGTGTGTGTGTGTGTGTGTGTGTGTGTGTGTGTGTGTGTGTGTGTGTGTGTGTGTGTGTGTGTGTGTGTGTGTGTGTGTGTGTGTGTGTGTGTGTGTTTGTGTGCGTGGGCTCTGCTGTCAAATCCAGCCAGAAACTCAAACCCAAACCAATACATATGACATTATCTCCCCAAAGCACTCACAATGCTCCTGAACAGAAACATGACACAAGGTTAGGTACAAGAGGCGTGGGTTCGTAGGGTGGCAGTTACTAAATGACAATTGTGGATATTGTTTCAATAGTTTTGCGGAGTGAAAGACGAGCAGTATGAGAAAAACTGCTGAAGGTGGAGATCCATGAACAGTGAGCTCTCAGCCGGAAGACAATTTACATACATACGGAAACATTTACACTTTTATGGGAAACATTTTATTTGCTTTTAATATCATCTAATTCCATAATCGTCACCATGTTCTGTATTTATTCGGGTGAAGATTGTCTGATGAAATCCATAATATCTATGTCCCTGTAGATGTCACAACACTCTGTCACAACACTCACATGCAAGGAAGTATATCATCAAATTGAATTCCCCAACTTCTATCTATCTATCCCTACATAGGCATCGGTTATTCTATTGGCAGAACATTTAGAGGTAAAACAGGAAGGAAGTGACCAGAAAAACACGATAGAGTAAAGAAGAGCAGGTTGGTAGAAGACAGAACACAAACTGCAGGGCTCTGTCTGCGGTGCCGGAGAGAGAGGGAGAGGGAGAAGGAGAGGGAGAGAGAGAGAGAGAGAGAGAGAGAGAGAGAGAGAGAGAGATGCACACAGAGCGAGAGAGAGAGAGAGAGAGAGAGAGAGAGAGAGAGAGAGAGAGAGAGAGAGAGAGAGAGAGAGAGAGAGAGAGAGAGAGAGATGCACACAGAGAGAGAGAGAGAGAGAGAGAGAGAGAGAGAGAGAGAGAGTGTGTGTGTGGGAGTCAGCACCAGTCAGTCTGTCACGGAAACCCATCCAACCCATCTGTTATGTAAACACCCAAAACTGCAGAGAAAAAGGTACTTGAAAGCACTGGGTAAGAGCACTGTTGGCCACACTGGAAAGTTTCCATTGAAGAAATGATTAACTCTGGTGAATGTGTTTATATATAAAATATATGCACAAGTTAAACCGTGGGCTTGAAGGTTGGTTGGACCAAAACAAAACAACTACACTGCATTATTTATAATAAGTACGATTTCCATGGTTTGTTTTTGTTGTGCTATTTTGAACTCAGAGTACAGACACTGTTTCTGAAGACTCAATCCAAACAAGACAGCATTTCCGGACTTCCTGGATTTGGTTTCCCTGAAATTCTAGGACAGTCGCCGGAACTCCAACATGAGGCAACCCGGCCGCCTGTGGAAGGTTCCACAGTGTGAATGAGTCCACTGAGGGGACATAGTCGCGGCTGACAGACGGACTGAGTCAGCGCTGCATTCCACCGGAGTCAACCATCCACTTTACACTCAGCACACGGCCCCTGCAACACACACACATGCACACACACACACACACACACACACACACGTGCACCCACACACGCCCGTGTGCTCACACACATTTGCACGAGACATATCCTATCTCTCTCTATCTCTCACATACACACAAACACACACACACACACACACACACACACACACACACACACACACACACACACACACACACACACACACACACACACATACACACACTGCCAAGTTCAGACACTGAATGTTGCTTGTATACGTAAACATTTTTAAGTGTTAATGTTTTCATCATCGCAGAGAAGAGTACATTATTAGGTGCTGCACAACTCCTAATACATAATCTTACATCAGATGTGCAGCTTAATAATTCACACTTTGTATACTACCTTTCTTTCCAAGCTTTTATGGAAAGCATCAAAATGTGTATCTTATTTATACACATATTATTTAAACTTTTAAACTCTTAAACTCCCATAAACACACACATCTAGAATCAAGATCAACATGGATAAACTGTCACTTCTCCAACAATATTTAGACCCCAGAGACATATTATGTATCAAAATGTTGATGTGAATTTCCCCTCCAAGCGATGGTGTTTATATTTTTACAAGAGATAACTTCTGATGTTTTCTGCATGCGCACACATTAAAATCTATAAATAAGGCAGTGAATTTTCTCAATATTCTTCACAAACTTCCAACTCAACTCCTCCTTCATAGTTTATATTACAACAATAATGCAATGCAACTTTACTTACAACCTTACTATCCAAACTTCTAAACAATGATTCAAAATATATACTTTCAAAATGATTACACTTTTCAAACCAAGAAAACCCCGGCAACCACCTAGAACAACATAGAAACCACCTAGATAACCATAGTAACCAGCTAGAAGAACCTAGCATTCCCCTAGGACACCCTAGCAATCAACCAGAATAGCCTAGCAGCCACCTTTAACACCCTAGCAACCATCCAGTACACCCTAGCAACCAACCAGAACACCCTAGCAGTCTCCTAGGACACCCTGGCATCAGCCAGAATACCATAGCAACCATCTGGAACACCCTAGCAACAATCCAGCACAACCTAGCAACCACTTAGAGAACCCTATGTGTGTGTGTGTGTGTGTGTGTGTGTGTGTGTGTGTGTGTGTGTGTGTGTGTGTATGTGTGTGTGTGTGTGTGTGTGTGTGTGTGTGTGTGTGTGTGTGTGTGTGAGGAGGTGTGTGATCAGTCAGATACAGGTGTTTTGCAATTGAAGGGAGGCCTGGTGAACGACTCGCTCCTCGTGAGAGGTTTACAGTCGAGAAGGCGCCAAGCCTTCTCACACGCAAACCTCCCTCCTCCTCCTCACCTCACCCCCACTCCCCTACCCCCACCACCCTGCCCCTCAAAGACAGGAGGAGTCGCCAGGGACTAACAGGTTGTCAGTCATCACGTGGGGGCGGGGGACAGCTGGCTGGTCTGGAGCTGCAGAATTGTGTACAGTCTTTGTTAACGCTCCACTCCTGCACTCCAATCAATTTAGAGCCAGCGAGACACTTTACGTAGCTAGAGACCGCAGACAGACTGCCAGACAGACTGCCAGACAGACGGAAGAGGACAGGACAGGACAGGACAGGACAGAACGTGGACGGAACATGCAAAGTCAGCGACTAGACGGTACCATTAGATCAAATACAGCAGGTCATACTTCAACCAGAGGTTGTCCTTCGGTAAATGCACATTTTAGTCATACTTATCCCACATTCCACTCCCAGGTGTGGGGGGTGTTAGATCAGAAGGCAGCGGGGTCTTTCATACTACCTGGATAAGCCAGCATTATCCTGCAGTGCTACGTTTGGCACAATGAGGGCTATTTCCAACGAGTGATAATGGTGATGAGTGCTATTGTCACCCGCCTGGAGGAGTCCTGCAATGTGGATTTTCCTGTAGGGTCACCAGAGTGACGCAAAACCCCTGTGTCTCAAGAGTGCAAACTGAGTCATCAGTGAGCTGCAACGCAATAGAACCGCATAAAGCAGATGTTGACAAAGGCTCTTCGTATGCATTTATTTGGTATAAAATACAGGTGTATATATAGAACATGTAAACATCTTAACAAGGAACTTGCAAATTGAATAACCTGGTCAAATTCTGCAGAAAAAACGTTTGCAGAGTGTTTAACATAATCCTTCACACAGTACTAATGAACATTTGAAAATAACTTCCCGAAACACTTCAACTTTGATTTAGATTGATTTAGCATTTTGTACAATTGCGCAACAATGTGAGTCTGCTAAATAAAAGTACTCAAGAAGTCATAATGATGACTACAAGACAACAATGTGTGATTTATTTGACGTTATCTTAGTCTCATCTCCATTTCCTTTTCTCTCTCTCTATGGTTCCTTTCTCTTCTCTTGCTAATGCCCCAACGTACGGAGGCCCGGAGTTGACAGACAGGGTGTTTTAATTTATTTATTTTTGGTGTGTGATTTTCTTTTAGAATTGTATTTATTCTTCTTAATCACAATAAGTTTAAAAGGTTTCTTTTAATTTAGAGGGCTGGGAATGATGTAAGTCGTTAGCTGCCTAAGATAAAAGTCAGCTGCTGTTTGTTTTGTAGAAGCTAATAAGTTACAACACAATATTGTATGATTACGTCAGAAAAAAACGATTTCTTCGAAAGAGTGCGGAGGTGGAGAATTAACAACGCTCTCTGACTTGCCGCCAAAACTGGTATGCAATCCCGTCGTGGGCTTTGAAGTGACATCATCATTCCGAGACCCTCAAAAGTCCAACAAAAATTATGTAAAACTAATTTAAGGCCACAAATGTATATTTCTTGCCCATGGAAAACCAATGACATCCTCTATGTCACCTCTGGGACTCTATACAAACTCAAACTCAAAATAATTGAAATTGTGATATACTTTCAAGCAGTCATAATTAGAAGCTGCAACTCGCACAAGGCCTGACCTACATCCCAGGGCACACCGGTGGCCACTGGAAACATGCAGGCTCCAGTAATAGAAGGATGGGCTTAATAATAGAGCTGCTCTCTCTTCTGCTGGCAGAACACACAGATTGGCAAGGCCACGATGGTTAGCCCATCCACTTTAAAGGGATACTGATATCTGTAAATTGGGGTTTTCCGGGGCTTTTGCCAGAGTCAGACAAATTGTTTTTATTCAAAATTCTGACAGGTTACCCTCTGTGACCTAGCCAGATAATATAATAGCATCATAAGCACAACCCAGGTAGCCTTATAATCACAACACTGAATATATTGCCAAAACATCTTATCAATCTTGTTGGCTTGTTACTGCCAATCGTTTTGAATAAGCAACAATTCGGAACAATGATGGATGTCATGGAAAATAACCAAAAGAGTTAGGCGACTTAACTCTGGAAGACAATGGATGTGGTCAATGGAAAGCAAATGCTAACCCAGTGAATTCCCCTTCTTGATGCACGTGAGTAATTTGGAATTAAAGAGCTCATCTAAATCTGAATCCCTTTAAGCTTACTAAATATTTACACAGAAGGCAATTGTTTAAAAACAAAACAAAATCACAGTCAATGATTTGAAATCATTTAAAATCTCAGTTATCTCAGGTTATTTAGTCTCATACCTGGGATCATCCTGAAGCTGGAATGACTGACTCACTAAATCATTCATTTTTTAAGCCGGAACCTCAAGCCTTTGCAGAAATTCATCCAAAAACATCACTGAATCCCCCTACATAAATAAGCGTGTGGTGTTAAGACATGATAAGGGGAAATGACTGTTGACAGAGACAGGTTTCCTGAAATAACTGAAGTGTGTAGGCGGGAATGGGGGGCCCGTTCCTAACCTGTGCTTAGAGAGGCAGACACCCCGGGGGTCAGACTTGTCTGAGGCAGCTGGCATGCTTCTAAAAACAGACCCCTCCATCTCTCCCCCCCCCCCCCCCCCCCCCTCCACCACACATACACGCACATACACACACACACACACACACGCACACACACACACTACCCATTTCCCTTCCACCCCCTATTTCTCTTTTATTCTTCACAGCAGATGCTGCGTCCTGTCTGTCTTCAGGGCAAGGCAATTATTTGAGTCAGTGTGTGGTGGAAGACGCACCTTATTTGATAAGCCAACATCCCCTCAGTCACTCACCCAGTAAGGCAGCGGCTCCACCATGACTCACAGCCAGGGCCCACAGACCCCAGGAGTCAAGAAGAGGAGGTCGATGGATCAATTAAATAAGGGATGATTAAAGGGCAAAGTGTCACACAAACAATTCCGCAAAGATCTTCAGTTTTACATATAAATATATAAATATATATATATAAAAAAATGTATGTTCTCTACCTACTAATTTGCATGTGATCCTTTTTCTAGGTACTATATTGAAGGTCTTTCACGTACTCGTTGTTACTCTCTTCCTTCTGCGAGGCTGCCTCCCTCCTTATCTGGCCCGCTCTCTCTTCCTCCCCCTCTCTCTCTTTGTGTCTTCCTGCCTTCCTCTATTTCTCTTCCAGTCCTGTTCACCATCTCTCTCCGCCCCCCCCCCTCCACCCCGCCTCTCTCCCGCTCCCCCTCACTCATACATCCCATGTTTGTTGCGGCGGCGGGTGGCGGGCTCTCTTACATCAGCGTGACCTGGTAACATTCCACTGTGTTCTCTCTCCTGCTCCCCCTCTTCCAGTGTGTCTTACCCCGGTCGTTGCCGGTGGCGACAACAATCTCACATTGTTCCCTTTCCCTACGCCCACTGGGGGTAGGCTGTTTCCACAGCTGCTCAACAGACAGACCACCTCAGCTCCTCCACCTCAGCTCCTGTGCCCAGCTCCTCCACCTCATCTCCTCTACCTCAGTTTGCTCCTCTACCTCTTCTTTTCCACCTCAGCTCCTTCATTTTAGCCTTTCTACTTTGTTATACAGCCTTCTGGGTTGCCCTTATCTTTAGACATCTACTTGTCTTTATCTGCACTGTTCTGCAACACCAAGGGATTCATGAATTGCTATCTCTCTCTCTCTCTCTCTCTCTCTCTCTCTCTCTCTCTCTCTCTCTCTCTCTCTCTCTCTCTCTCTCTCTCTCTCTCTCTCTCTCTCTCTCTCTCTCTCTCTATTTACGTATCTATCTACGTATCTATCTATCCATCTATCTCTATCAATCAATCGATCCATCTTTGTGATTGTGGCTGTAGTTGACCCTCTTTGCCTCTATCGTGAGCATATGGGAAGGATAGGCTAAGCGCTGACGCTGTACAAAGCTTTTTGTGTGCATTACGCCCAAATGGTGAATACAAAACTAACTTGTTGCCCCATTGGGTGCAGTAAAGATCCCCTCAGAGGGGCTGAGATATGTATCCGCCCCACAGAGGACATGATATAATCTCAGGTTGAACCTATGCCAAAGAAACAGCCCAAACATGTCATGTTGAGTATGTCTTCAGACAACTGAGTTACCAGAAACAATGTGTCCTTTATTCTCCCATTACGGATGTGTATTATTTATCATAAATAAAAATGCTATGTTTTTGTATTGTCAGGCCTAATTAATGTCCTGGTGTTGACAGCTCTTTCCGGATTCTATCTATATACGTCATTTATGCAACTGGTCTGTGTAAATGATATGCCATCAACAATACGGTATTCACCTGCGCTCATTAAAAGTGATGTGAGTAAATAGGAAGTGTCACACACCACTGGTTACAACAGGTAATACTGACAGCACGAAGGGATCACAGATAACTCCTCTGATGAGTCATAAAGCCCTGGATGACAGATGAGCGCTATCAGGTAGTGCACGCACACACACACACACACACGCAACCGCAGAACCACACATAACCGCACTCACATCCACATACGCACACACAACTGCACGCCCCCACACACTAACAACCCCCCCCCCCCCCACACACACACACACACACACACACACACACACACACACACACACACACACACACACACACACACACACACGCACACACACACACACACACACACACACACACACACACACACAGTCCAACATAATGACACACACACAAACACCAAACTATAACAATGACACACACCAACACACCCCCATAATACACACCCACACACATCTGCAACACACTCATCCAAACTCTGTCACACCCCCCATTTAAATACAACCTTGGCAGACACACACGCACACACACAGTATAATGTGTTGCTACAGAATCTATAATCTATCTATTAAATAGTCAAGTTTAAACCAATAGATTAACTGTGCACAAATATTGATTGTGCCAAATTCGTATGATTGATTTTTTCTTTTGTCTAAATGTTTGCATTATAATCTGCTTTCAATTGTCCCTGCAAGGATAAATGTAGCATTTCAAATTGAATTGAAGCTTGGTTTGAAACGATCAAGATGAGAGAACATTTATGTAAACTGTATTTCACGGCTTCACAGCTGATCTAGTGCTCTTTATTTTTATTTGATCTAGAATGCTTGCATAGTTTCAAACAATGGAAATCTCCCCAGAATAGTTTTTAACTAGTTTTTACCTTATTTGTACGCACTGCATAACAGATTAGCGGACTAATACGTTGTAAATGATTTGAACTAATAATGTTTTTTTTCCAAAAGCTTTATTTCCCCTGACCTGTAGGTTAGTGAATGTGCTGCGTGAACACTGTGCGTTCCAGTCCTTGCACACAGTTCTGGGAATCAGGCCTATCACTTTTCCTTTTTTCTCTCATCCACTTTTAGTATTTGCCCATGCATGAGGAAAAATCACACGGCAGCACATTAAATAAAGGTAGTGTCCGGGGCCTGGGCGGTTAGGAGACCAAGGTCTAGATCAAAGTCAACATGATAAAGATAATAAAAAAACTTTTGAATGGACACAATGTATGAATGTGCATGTGATGAAATACAGATTGCACCACATATATAAACAAGAGGGACACAGAGTCAGACTCTCTCACACACACACACACACACACACACACACACACACACACACACACACACACACACACACACACACACACACACACACACACACACACACACACACACACACACACACACACACACGCAAGACGAAGAACAAGTTTTACTGCTGGAAGAGGTGGAGGGTGCATCCTTTATTTAACCCTTTAGAGGAAAGAGAAAAAAGCGCTTTACACAACGTGCAAAACAAGGCTGACTAGATACACTAAGTCTGTACAGTACAGTATAGTATATTGTCCGACGGTGGACCTCTGTGGCATGTATCACAAGGACCACAGCTGGGTGTTCAACGCCGCTCCTCCTCTGCTCTGACCCAACAGGAACTTCATGCTCCCACTCTCCCTCTCCCTCTCAACACTGCCAAACCACACCGACGGACCCGTGCTGGCAGCTCCGTTTAACCTTCTACCTCCCCTGCACACTCACTGGCCGGCTGGCTGGCTGGCTTGCTGGCAGACTAACCAACTGGGCTGGCTAGCTGGCTGACACCGACTGACTGAATAGCTGGCTGGCTTGCTGGCTGTGTGACTGACAAACTAGCTGGCTGGCTGAATGACTGCTTGGCTGACTGGTTGACTCCTCAGTGCATATAGAGAGAGCGCTGGCTAATAATTTGTCAGACCCTGTGGGGTATGAGGCCACCGTGTCAACAACGGCCCCAGTGTTCCGCCAGCCAACGCTGACCCGGCCCCCGCTCTGGGGGGTGGGGGGGGTCAACAGCAATGGATGATGTTCCCATGGCAGTGGGTGTGTTCTTTACTGCAGCCGCGACCGTGGCCGTGCAGTCGTTTACCAGCGTCATGAAAACATGTCAATAATTGTTCAGAAACAGGCTTTATGCATGCAACAGGGAACAAGATGTTTTGATATCTGGTGCCTCTCTGATGCAGAGTGATGCAGAGAAAGCCATATCTTTTCTCCCAATCTGAATGGGATTTCGCAATAAGGCTCCCTGCTCTGTGCCGCTTATAAAGGTAGCACAACTTCACGTGAACAAGTACGCCATTGTTTCGCATGTTCAGCCATCATTTTCCTCCTTCAAATTTAGATTTAGAAGATCATAATCTACGAGTAAAGAAACTGATTTCATGTAATGATTTGCTCCCATTTGTCTGTTTGTAGTTACTGAAATAAACCTGCAGCATGGTCCTGAATGCACAAAGTCATCATATGCATCACGTCATAACCCTGCGGTCATTACATTATACCACAGTACATTTGTAATTTTAATACATTGCTACTTGATGAAATTATAATACACACACCTGCCATCTAGTGGCCACGCCGTGTAAAAACAGTCCGATTTATTCACAATGTGATTGAAGAAAAGCTGTCAAATTGTTTTATTAAATGTTTTGTAAAGCTTTTGAAAAAAGACATAATTTTGAACAGGCTGCACAACTACAATGTAATCTAGTTGTGCACACACACACACACACACACACACACACACACACACACACACACACACACACACACACACACACACACACACACACACATACACACACACACACACACACACACACACACACACACACAAACACACACGCACGCACACAAACACACACAAACACACATGCACACACCAACACAAACAAGCACAGTCACACTGTTGCCAAGATCCTTGACAAGACAGGGCAACAGAGTGACGATATTGATGCTTCCTGTGTACGCTCCATGCCAACGTAACATAAGAAGACCTTTGAACCATTCAGCTGTAACAGAGAAAGAAATGTCTATAAATCAAAATAACAAAGCAAGAAAATAGTGTTGAACAACCACTCACGGGTGTGTTGTTGAATGCAAAACCACTGTCGGGATGCAAATTGTATCCAAAGTGTAACCATGAAGAGCATAACGTAGCATAAAGTAACAATTGACTGAGTATGAAGCAAACACACCAAGAAACTTTGCATCTAGCATTTCACCACTGTATTATTGCTCTTTGCAATACCGTAGAATGCTATGAATTAGAATAAAATGTGTGTTGTTCTACACTGTTATATTATATAGCTTTTTCCACAAGTGGTTTATTTTAACATTCTATCATTCACATACAATTATACAATGTGTCATCAATACCCCTACTTTTTCTTATTGTCAGAAAAAGTAGGGGTATTGATGACACATTGTATAATTGTATTGTATTGTATATAATTGTATTCTAAATAGAGTGTCTAATCTAAGTGTCTGACCATGTAATGCAAGGTTTTCTGAGATAAATTGACCTTTGTCTGATATGAAGAAACACAACACAGGCAGACTACCAAAACAACCCTTTATCATCGGTTTATGGAAGACTTCGGTCAATCAAAGCTTTATAAATGTTGTTTGAGTGAAACTAAATATTTATGCTTGTCGTAGATACAAGTTATTGAAAGAGTCGGCAAAATACATAAAGGTGAGTCCATGCAAAATGTGTGGGAGGAAATATACAATTTGCTTGAAAGAGCAAAATGACATGCAAAGAGGCATGCAAAACATAGAACAACACTGAGTCGAATGCAATGCAGCCAAAGTATATTATAAAAGCCCATTCTAACATTAATCGATTCCAGATCATATATAATCAGCTACAGTCATCTACCTGTCAAATAGGCAAATTAACACGTCGTGCAACAACAGTGCCACACTGCCGCCTTCTGGCCACATGCTGTCATAGTATCTGAGCTTATTTAATAATAAACAATACAGAGTAGATTGTGACAATGAATACTATTTACCGAATGTCTTGTTGATGGATAGGAGACGACAATTGTATCTGTAAAACCTGGTTAACAAAAGAAGCAAATAATGAAAATATGAAATAGAAAATAATATTTCATGAAGGAAATAAGAAGCAATGGATAAGGATCAGTAGCAAAGGGTGAGAAGCAGGCTCAATTTATGACAAATATGTCCCCCAAGGTAATCTCTAGACTAACCCACAAGCAAATGTCAGGAAAATATTCCGGAAAGAACAATACCACGAAATACACTCAGGTGAGACACACAATAAGCTGCAGAACGAGGACTCATATGAGCTCATTCATCTTTTATCTTAGTAGAATGTGCAGGTCCCAGAAGCCCATCCAAGCCTAATGTCACTCATTTTGGGAGTGACGATGGTACAATGTTGTAGTTGTGGCCTATTAAACGTGGTGATTGGTGTATGTGGTTGTTCAAGGTCCACAACCCCCCGAATGTTATATGTTTTGTAACCCGATATCAAATCACATACAAAACTATTTTATCACTACTTTTATCTGGAATCAAGCACAAGGAAGCAACGGCAATACCTTGAGATTGGATTGGTGCCGTGGCGGGGTAAACACAGGTGTAGCTGAAAACACCAATTATGGGTCTATTCCATTTAATAAGGCCAGTGCACCAGGAGTGACGGAGCGACTCGGATGCTGGTGTTCTGGTAGAAATAAATGAAATGGACCCAATATGACACATGTGTATTGACACTGCTGACACACCCAAGTGGTCAAATTACCCTAATATTATCGATTATATTATTATTATTATTATTATTATTATTATTATTATTATTATTATGATGTGTTCCACGACAAGGGTTATAAATGCATGTCATTCTGAGATCAACTGTATTCACTAATGCATTTCCACTAATCCGGTAAATTCTTAGGAATCCTTGTATGTAAATATGTCTAGCCGTTGGGTGACATCTACATAACCACTGAGGACACCAATAATGAACCCACAGTCATGCAACAGCCTCCCTGTATCACACGATCACACGGATCACACCGAATGTGAGCACTATCCTCGTTCATCTCTAACCCTGCTGTTCTCCTCTCCCTCTCCAGAAGACTTAGAGAATGGCTGGGGCGTTCATCCTGCTTGCTCTTTGCTGGGTATTTGGACTGGCTTCTGGTAACAATTCAAATGCATGGTTCGGGAACGTCTCTACCAACCTTTTCTATTTACAAGGAGACATTGTGCTTGGTGGGCTCTTCCCCATCAACAGTATAACCAGCAACCTGAGTGACAGGTTGACTCCAAACGACATTGCATGTGAACGGTATAGTAAGCATTAATGTTTTGCTTTTTTAAGAAAAATCGTGTACATTATTTTGCCAATATAATTTGAAAATATATGGCTGACGCTGAAATTAAGGTTAACTTTGTAAAAAATAAATCAAAGTTGTTTTAAGGGAAAAAAGTTATATGCTTTCATGCGTCTATGATCCAACAGGTTAAGACCATCAGGCCTGGGTGCCTCTCTCGTCATGAAATACACTGTGGATGAGATCAACGCCAACCAGGCTCTGCTGCCGGGGATCAAGCTCGGCTATGAAATCTTCGACACATGCTCTCAATCTGCCACACTTGTCAAGTCTACCATTTATCTTCTCTCTGACAAAGACACCGGGGAGTTGGCAGTGGAGTGTAACTACACCGACTACGAGCCCAGGGTGGCAGCCATTATCGGGCCGTACACCTCAGAGATGGTCACTGTCGTCGGGAACCTCCTGGGATTCTTTCTCATGCCCCAGGTACGGAGATCTAGGACTCTCCATGTGGTCCATTAAAAAATATATGTTTATCATAGTATTATTATAGTTTTTCTAGATATGGTATTTGTAGATTTTTATTATATATATATATATTATAATAAACATATATATTTTTATATATATATACATATATATTTTTATATATATATATATATATATATATATATATATATATATATATATATATAATTAAGTATTTTGCATAGCGACCGTAGTGCATTTTGAAGGCAGCCAGGAGGGACTACTTTTTGGTAGTCTTTAATAAAACGGCTACTTTGACTTTCTTGGTTTCTTTTTAAATGTAGTTTGTCTATGACTTTCGTTTCGCCATAACAGTAACCGTTGTATAAAAGCAATAGATCATGTCTATGACTTTCGTTTCGCCATAACAGTAACCGTTGTATAAAAGCAATAGATCACTTCAGTCAGTGGCTTGTGCTCATTATACCACTGTGAAGGGGGTCGCCGGCCCTCCGCTGCGCGTCGGGGCCGGACAGTTACTGTTATGGCGAAACGAAAGTCATAGACACACTACATTTAAAAAGAAACCAAGAAAGTCAAAGTAGCCGTTTTATTAAAGACTACCAAAAAGTAGTCCCTCCTGGCTGCCTTCAAAATGCACGACGGTCGCTATGCAACACACTTTAGCGTCCCTCCGAGAGAACGGTTGTAACGGTTTCCACTTCAAGGCGCGGAGTGTTACTTTCACAAAATGATCGGGCGTCATAGCAGTTATGTATATGCTCATTATATATGGAGGTAGATTTGTGTCTTTATTATGCAATCAAAAAATAGGTTTGAGAGCAAAACTTTCCACACTGCAATCAAAAAATAGATTTGAGAGCAAAACTATCGACACTGCAATCAAAAAATGTTTTATTGCAAGATAAATTAATGTGATAAAAAAAATATTAATGGGAATCCAAAAGTTTTGTTTGCAAACCAAAAAGTTTTGTTTGCAAATCCAAAAGTTTTGTTTGCGAATCCAAAAGTTTTGTTTGCGAATCAAAAAGCTTTGCTTGCGAATCCTAAAGTTTTGCTTGCGAATCCAAAAGCTTTGCTTGCTGTTGAGCTGAATCTGGGGGGGCGGGACCTACGCCGAAAGATGTAAGACACGTCTCTATTGGCCAGTCTCGATCGGAGTGACAGCTTGGCAACATCCACAGTTAGTAACGAGACGACAAGGAGACCATGGCAGAGGAGAGCAGGGCGATGTTGTTGACCGCCGCCGCGGATTGAGAGGCACAAACGAACACCCTGTCCGTCAGGCCGACAATCTGCTTCTGGAGGCGGTCGGGGGGCAGCGGCTTTTCGGATGTTGCCAAGCTGTCACTCCGATCGAGACTGGCCAATAGAGACGTGTCTTACATCTTTCGGTGTAGGTCCCGCCCATGAGATTCAGCTCAACAGCAAGCAAAGCTTTTGGATTCGCAAGCTAAACTTTAGGATTCGCAAACAAAGCTTTTTGATTCGCAAACAAAACTTTTGGATTCGCAAACAAAACTTTTGGATTTGCAAACAAAACTTTTGGGTTTGCAAACAAAACTTTTGGATTCCCATTAATATTTTTTTTATCACATTAATTTATCTTGCAATAAAACATTTTTTGATTGCAGTGTCGATAGTTTTGCTCTCAAATCTATTTTTTGATTGCAGTGTGGAAAGTTTTGCTCTCAAACCTATTATTTTTGATTGCATAATAAAGACACAAATCTACCTCCATAATTATACAACAGTTAGGAACCAATCAGATCGCTGGATTTAGGTCCCCCGTTGTATAATTAAGCAATAGATCACGCCAGGCTGTGGTATGTGCTCATTATACCACTGTTAAGGGGCGTTGTCCGGCCCCGACGCGCAGCGGAGGGCCGGCGACCCCCTTCACAGTGGTATAATGAGCACATGCCACTGACTGAAGTGATCTATTGCTTTTATACAACGGTTACTGTTATGGCAAAACGAAAGTCATAGACAAACTACATTTAAAAAGAAACCAAGAAAGTCAAAATAGCCGTTTAATTAAAGAATACAAAAAAGTAGTCCCTCCTGGCTGCCGCTATGCATCGACGGTCGCTATGCAACACACTTTAGCGTCCCTCCGAGAGAAGGCTCCGATAGAGCGGTTCGCCGGCAATTTATCCTATGGAGCAGTTCACTCGCCGTGTGCCTAAGCTTTCGTTAGTCTCTCCATCGCCTTGCTCACTCCCGGAGTAACAACATTTACACGCTCTCCATCATCCAACACATGTTTTACTTTGTAACTGTTTCTACTTCCAGGCGCGGAGTGATATGCAAACTTTCACAAAATGATCGGGCGTCATAGCAGTTATGTATACGCTCATTATACAACAGTTGGGAACCAATCAGATCGCTGGATTTAGGTCCCCCGTTGTATACATATATATATATCAGTACCTGTTTGTATGAACACAATTAATTACAATGATATCTCAACAGTTGTTTGCCCTTTGATAGCACTGTTTACAAAGTGGTATAATCACCATGGTCGTCATCTTAATATAGAATGGAAGTTTTTTTATTGATTATATTATATATTTATTAGAGCTGTCAAGCGATTAAAATATTTAATCGTGATTAATCGCATTAATGTCATAGTTAACTCACGATTAATCGCGTTTAATCGCAAATTATTTTTCTATGCTAAATATCCCTTGATTTCTTTGTCCCATAATTCTTCTCATTTTAATTCTCTTATCAACATGGTGAAGTGCATCGGCTTGCCTTGTGCAAATGATTTTTTATTGATAACAACATTGGCATATACTAATCAAAACAGGACGATACAAAAAAAGAGCCTATAGTGCAATTAAACGACTGCTTTGAACAAATGTCATTTGAACATAGCAGTCAGGCTACTGCTTCTTTGTTTTGAGCCAAAGAAAAAAAAAAAAAGAATTGCGTTAATCGCGCGATAATTTTTTTAACGCCGTTAAAATTGGTTTGCGTTAACGCCGTTAATAACGCGTTTAACTGACAGCTCTAATATTTATATGTTCCTCAATTAACATTGCTATCCCCATCTTGAGATGCAATAGAGCCAGATTCAATTTTTCTTATAATACAATTACTATGGCTAGATATGATTTAAGGAAGACCCTCTATGTAAATCCCCTTGTGAGTGACTACAGAAACAGTGACCGTGAGGGACGGCCTTCAAAGAGCAGACAGGGTGGCCTGGAGTAACACACCCTAACCCCTGCTGTCTCCAATATAAATATTTATTAAGGGTATTGGACAATGCCCTGTACCTGACTTTGTATGAATTCTGCAGACTGTAAGAGGTTATGCCTGTGCATTTCCTGTCCCTTTTAGTTTTGTAACCTTTTGTATTCAAGTGTATGTTGTTTTATGCTGCTTCTTGGCCCGGTCTATGTCGAACAAGGTTTTAAATACCAAAGAGACTTCAACTGGTCAAACAAAGGTTCAATAAAAAAAACATGTGTATTTTGTGCAACGTCAGATCAGCTATGGCGCCACCAGCACCATGTTCAGCGACAATCTGCTGTTCCCATCATTCATGCGCACCGTGCCTGACGACAGGCTGCAGGCGATGGCCATAGTGCAGCTGCTTATAGAGTTTGATTGGAAATGGTTGGTCATAGTTGGCAGCGACGATGAGTATGGGCGGCAGGGCCTGCAGGAGATCTCCACCTTGTCAGAAAACACCAGCCTTTGCATCGCATACAAGGGCCGGATCCCTGTGTACACAGACCCGTACGCAGAGATCAAAATCATCTTGGACAACATTGAAATCACTGAAGCGGGCGTGGTCGTGGTGTTTTCGGGCGTGATCTCTGCGGAAATCTTTTTTAAAGAGGTTAGTCATGCCTGTAGCAGAGCGAGTTTAATTGTAAAAATTGTTTTTTTCTGTTATGTGACTGTTTCTCGGTTTGTCTCATCTTTTCCTTTTCATTTGTATGAATACTGATCAGGTGATGAAGAGAAACATGACTGCCGTGTGGATCGCCAGCACTGCCTGGGCGCTTGACTCTACACTGACCAACATGGACAACATGCACACCATCGGCACGATTATCGGGCTTGCAGATAACACCGGGGCGCTCCCCTTGTTTGCCAGCTATGCAGAAGAGCTGTTTACCAAAATAAGCCAAACCACTGATGACCCTGAGCCGACACAAGGAGCCACCCATTCCAAAGATCCATGCCCACAATGTGCAAACTTGTCCCCGGCAAATTTGAGCCTGGCAACTAATACTTACATACAGCATTCCGGTTTTAGTGTGTATGCTGCCGTCTACACTGCGGCACATGCGTTGCACACACTGCTGAATTGTGATGTTTCAAGCTGTACTTGGACAGAGGACAGTAAAGTCTATCCTTGGATGGTAAACATAATTTGATGCCCGAATACACTAAGGGAACCAAAATAAATGGAAAAATCCAAATAGTTTTATAAAAACCCATTACCATCTTCTTTTGCAGCTTATGAAAGAACTGAGGAAAACTACCTTCGAATTGAATGGTATACAAATGTCTTTTGACAGCAGTGGCAACCCAGACCTAGGATACATTCTGGTGGAATGGTTTTGGGAAAATGGCATTTTTAAATCTAAAACGGTTGGACAATATCACAACAGTCTGTCCCTGAACAAATCCCTCCTGGAATGGCATACAGACGATAATCAGGTAATGTCATGTTTTAAATGTTTTAAATAGTATATAGAACTTTGATGATGTACGAAATCGACACTTCTTACTCCCTGCTGCAGGTCCCCCAGTCGACATGTTCGTCAAATTGTGGGGCAGGCCAAGTACGCAGAGTCAAAGGCTTTCATTCCTGCTGCTTTGACTGCATTGACTGCATGGCAGGCACATTTCAGGCAATAAATGGTAAGTTACAGGCTTATGGATATGAATTGTACTCTAATGACAGCAGTAATCGGTTCTTGTTGTCGCTAGAGGTCCCATGATGGCAATAGAGCTAGCTTTTGGCTACCAATTAGTGCTACTTTTGATTGTGCTCTTTCTATATTCTAAGATGACATCCAGTGCAGAAGGTGCCCCAGAGGCCAGTGGTCACTTGTTCGCAGCACAAACTGCACCGATCCTACCTTTGAGTACTTGACATGGAGCCAGCCCGAGTCCCTGGGGCTGATGTTTGCCGCGCTGATGCTCATAGTGTGCCACAGCTGCGTCGGGGCGCTGTTCCTGAAGCACAGAGGGACCCCACTGGTAAAGGCCTCTGGGGGGTTCCTGAGTGGTCTCGCTCTCCTCTGCCTTGGCGCCAGCTGCCTCAGTCTGTTGCTCTTCCTGGGTCAGCCGGGGAACATGGTGTGTCGTCTTCAGATGCCCCTAAACTCCATCCTCCCAACCGTGGCCCTGGCAACCATCACCATCATTTCCCTAAGGGTGAGGGGGTTACTACTGGTTAACCAATTAAATCAATCAATCAATGAACACATTTAAAAAAAACAAAAAAATAAAAACAATGCATGACTCCCTCTGCCCCTTTTCACACAGATGTTTTATATGACCGAGTTCCCTGAGAAGGCTGTCTCTCATCTGGATGTAATAAAGCGCGTGGAAGGCTGGCTTGTCTTGGCTTGCTGCTGCGTGGAGGCTGGGATCTGTGGCTGGTTTACCCAAACAGTGCCTCTTCTGTCTCAATATCTGGCCGATATGGACATTCACTTTGTCAGTGAATTCCTGGTGTGTCCCGTGGAGCTACTAGGTTTGGGCCTATTGCAAGGCTTTAACACAGGCATGGCCCTGATATCGTTCATGTGCACCTTCATGGCGGTGAAGCCCATCCATCAGTATAACCTAGCCAGGGACATAACCTTCTCCACTCTGCTCTACTGCGTGATTTGGGTGGTCTTTATCCCGATCTATACCGGCTTGAACGATAAGTTCAAGTCCATCATCTACATGATTTTCAGTTTGGGAAGCAATATAGGACTAGTAGCTGCTTACTACTTTCCAAAATGCTACATGTTGTTGAAGAAACCAGAACTCAACACTGACGAGTACTTTCGTAGCTACCTGGAGGGCGCTCCACCAAGGCCACTGGAGGAGGAGCAGCCAAACCAAGCGCCTGAAACCAGCCAGGAATCTGAACTTAAACCAGATGATCCCCACAAAGGCTAGAAACATCGCCCATTAAGGCGCTAGATTTGAGCGCTACATTATCATGAAAAATATATTTATTTTTCCTAAACCACATTTAGACTGCTGTATAGGAAATGACTGATTAAAACCGTTTGAGAACATGTATCTATTTGATTTGTTTGTGAATGTTGTTCTTGAATGGCACCAATGCATTTAAAAACCGTTATACAACAGTTAGTTCCGACTAAGTAATGTGATTGGACAAGAGGCATTCCATGAGTGCTGATTCAGAGTATAACAGCACTGGGACTTTTAACTACACATGTCACGGCTGTGATTAGGTTCATCAATCGGCCTACGGCCGAATGGCGGCAGTGCTGATATTCAGTACAACAGCACTCCCTCTCGTGTGATATTGCTTAAATCCAGAGACCTCTGCACATGGCAACGGTTGCTAACAACGGACCAGCAGCGAGTCAAACAGAGAGGTAACGACACAGTGAGCGACACACTGGAGGTACCTTTTAGGAATAAAACCAACAGTTTCAATATCAGACTGCAATCTTACCTATGTATTAACAATTATTATTATCGTTCGTTCATTAAATAATCCAGAAAGCAGTTTGATTGCCAGGCAAAAGTGTAACTGATCTCTGTTAGCATCGACGTTAGCAAACATAGCAATGTAAATATAAAACATTATGCTTATGACAGCGAAGTGTTTATGTAACTGGGAAGTAATTGCACATAACTTTGAAGTTCAACGCACTTACTTTAAGCTATAGGGCGCTGCTCCCAGGATGTGCTCCTACCAGGTGCTCTGTAGTGTGACGAAGTTTTGACGTTACCTGAACACTATAACGTTAATTAAGTTCCAGCACGTCCGTCCTTATGCAACTATGCGGCGAGGACGATCAGCCAGGAGCTCCCACTCAGATAACAGCGATATGGATATCGATGGCATTGGTAAGTGTCATTATTAATGTGCAGAAGCATAACTATGATTGTCCCTTTACGATTTATTCTACCTGATGTTTTGGTATATGTTGTACTTGTTATAGCGGAAACAGAGATGGGTAAACTGCAGAGACAGTTCAGGATCATGGATGGAGACCGGCAGGCCTACACTATTCAATCTCAGGAGCTCATACGAAAACAACGGTAAACAGGCCCCTGTCATATTGTCCTTGTTTATATTTATTTGTGTGTGTGTGTGTGTGTGTGTGTGTGTGTGTGTGTGTGTGTGTGTGTGTGTGTGTGTGTGTGTGTGTGTGTGTGTGTGTGTGTGTGTGTGTGTGTGTGTCTTTGTGTGTGTGTGTGTGTGTGTGTGTGTGTCTGTGTGTGTGTGTGTGTGTGTGTGTGTGTGTGTGTGTGTGTGTGTGTGTGTGTGTGTGTGTGTGTATGTGTGTGTGTGTGTGTGTGTGTGTGTGTGTTCATACTTTACCATCATCTGATGCATGCATGTGCATGTATGTGCATATGCCTCTCACATGTGTCTGTGTGTGCCTGCATGTTTGTACGAGTGTTTTCATGTTGGCTGTTTGCACTTTTTGCACTGTGTGTGTGCGTGTGTGTGTGTGTGTGTGTGTGTGTGTGTGTGTGTGTGTGTGTGTGTGTGTGTGTGTGTGTGTGTGTGTGTGTGTGCGCATATGCATGTGTGTGGGTGTGCACAGGCAGGAGTTGGAGAAGCTGAAGAAGGAGCAGGAGGAGCTCCAGCGTAGCCTCGGGGTGTCTGAGAACGTGTCGCGCAGACAGCAAGACAGTGGGAAGCTCCGCTCCCTGCTGGAGCACAGGGACCTGCTGAAGGAGGAGCTGGAGCAGGAGAATGAGATTCAGAGAGAGCTACAGAGAGAGGTGCTAGGCCTGTTGGATACCCATGTTATAATATAGGAAGAACAAATTCATGAGATAGATAGAACACACATTCACACACATGTATATTTATTAAAAAATTCAACAATCATAAACCACTATTCAGACACAATTCCCCATCAGGAACTGTTTCTCCTGGATATCCACAGATTTCCGGCTATGAGAAGAAGCTTTCGGAGGTTCAGTCAGGCGTGCTCACCGCTGGTGACGCACAGAGATCCCAGTTGCGGCAGGCCCAGAAAGCCATACGCACTCTGGAGAACAAATTGGACAGAGTGAGTTAAAACCCTGGGGAGCATATGGGCCACATGTGGTCCTCTTTCATTTACTGACTCAGATGGATAGATATTTAATTGAAT
The DNA here is from genome assembly GCF_902167405.1 of Gadus morhua. Taxonomy (NCBI): domain Eukaryota; kingdom Metazoa; phylum Chordata; class Actinopteri; order Gadiformes; family Gadidae; genus Gadus; species Gadus morhua. Next base: position 16,433,437 of record NC_044060.1, on the reverse strand, counting down.
GGTGGGATGCACAAGTACTTGCCATCGTTGTTGTCGTTGTTGCTTTTGTTGTTGTTTTTATTGTTGTTGTTCTTGTTGTTGTTGTTGCTGCTGCCTTACCAGAGCAGTATAGTAACAGTATCTGTTCCAGTAACCAATTGTTCTGCTGTCCTTTGAACCATAATGATTGATACAGAGCATTAATAACTTTTATCAAATATCCGACTCAAATATCCGACGGTATGTCTGCTCATGGTTAAAAGCAAAAGCCTGTACTCATCCATACAGTGTGTCCATTGTGTAACTACTACACATCTTAAAAGTAACAAATAATTGCCATAATTTCTGTTCTATTGGTATTCCTCCTATTCAGGCCCTAGTTCACTTTAATGAGCAGCTGACCAAAAACAGCCATCTGAGAGAGGACCTGGAGACTCTACGTGTTGAGCGCGCTCGCTACCATCAAATCCACCATAGGCTAACCCAGGTCAGCAGTCTAACTCTGAACCAATGAAGAACCTGCTGTGAGGAACTAGATGGTCCTACTTGACAATTGGTGTTCAGAAAAATAAATGGTTCATGCTGTTGGCAATGTCTCACATTCTGTGTTTGTCTTTCAAATGCAAGCTAAAAACAAATGGCTGCATTGAAAGTTCAAGATTTACTTTTTAATCCGCCGTTACAGGAGCGGCAGGGTATTCGCAAGGAGATCGGGGAAATGATCCACCTGTCTACTAGTGCATACGACGTCAGGTGGGATAGCATGCTTTTAAGATATCCTTCTGTTTTAGTTTTTCCTCCATGACCTTTCGTTACATAAGAGGGCTCCACTGGTCTCTGTGTTTCCAGACTTGAGGCCCAAACCAAGATGAGCATGATGAGAGAGAAGGCGGTGAAGGACCTGGCCCAGTACAACACTGAGATGAAGGAACTGGAGAGAGTGATCGCCCACGAGCAGCGCCTCAAGGAGTTCATGACGGCCAAGTGCAGCGAGAGGAGTACCCAGGACGAGGGCCAGGAGATGGGCCGCAGGCAATGTAGGACGTTGGCAAATATTGGAGATCATGCAACCCATATAGAAAATAACAATAATAACTGCAATTCACTGCCAATTAAAATGGCTAATAGAAAGTCAGTAGTGACTTTTATTAAATTGAACTTGCTAATTTTAAGATCTGAGGCAAAATTATGATGGCACAACATTTTATTATTTAAAAAAATTCATCAGGGGTAATTGAAACAATTACATGGACCAGAAGAAAGGTTGTAAATATCATGACTCGTTCCAAACAGAAGAAGATGCTGACTTAATGAACAAGCAGGCCATGTCGGTGGTAGCATTAAGGACCATAGTACAGTACCTTCACTGATTGTGGTGGGGATGGTGTCTGATATCTCTGTTCTCCCAGTCTCAGAGCTGAGGGATCAGCGCAGGACGGACTCAGGGGAGCAGTCGGTGGACATGCTGCAGAAAGTGTTTGAGAGGATTCAGGCCGTAACCGGGGAAGATAACCTGGACATGCTGGTGACCAGGTTTGTCCAGGGTGAGTCATGCTGGTGCTAGCGAGCACACGCCAACCCCTTAACAATAACAACCATGTTCATGCTCAGGCTCGTGGTGAGACATTGAATGACTGTTATTTTCTCTTTATAGTTGAAGACCGCAACTTTGCGCTCTTTAATTTTGTGAATGAGCAAAACAATGAAGCCGAGGCCCTCAGGGAACAAATCCACCAGGTGAGTAGAAAGGAACCTGTTATTTCTTTATACTTCAGAGAAGTGGGTTTTGGGTTTTGTTTTGAAAAATGTCACCATTGTTTCCGAATTTTTTTATGTTAAAAAGAAAGAGTTGAACTATTACTCAAGGAAACATATTATGTAGATATCAATACATACATTTTTGTTTTACATTTTACCATTTGAATAAATTGCACTATATTTAAATTCTCAATAAATATTACTGGATATATAATTTTCGACAGATAACAAAAGATTCATCAGCTCAACAGTTCCATAATCTCAGTGTACCACATTGGAGGAAATCTAGCAATGGCTACTTTGTCTTTTGTCACGTGTGCATGATCAGATCCGGGGTGAAATGGAGCAGTTCCAAGTGGAGGGTGTACAAAAGGAGCAGGAGCGCCACGCTTTGCTGAAAGAAGGGGATCAACAGCAGAGAGAAACAGAGGGCAAGGCTGGAGAGTATGAACAGCAAGCTAACGCTGTTAGCCAAATCCTGGACCAGATCAAAACAGGTAACCCCCCCCCCTTCAAGGAGCCAATGAACTTCCATACCATCCCCAATTTGCCATCTGACTTTCCCATCAATGGAGTACTGTCTTAACCATCTTATCTGATGACCTATTGTACACATGAGCATTTGCATTTGCAACCTTCTGTTCCATACATAATTAGAAAGGTCATGTATTACAGGGATTCCCAACTGGGGGTACCCTAATTGAGTAGGTTTGAGGGGGTACTTCTTGAAATAGTTCATCCCAGCTTCTTAATATTAACACTAATCCAAAATGAGTTTAGCAGATTATAAGGAGGAAAACATGTATGATGTTTCTATGAAGGGGCACCTATGCTGATGAGGCTGTGGAGAGGGGGGGGGGACACAACACAAAAAAACAATGGGAAACCCTGCTCCAAAGGTGACCTTCCAGGACCATCTTTTAAAACACCTTTTTTTTGTAGGAGTGAACCGCATCTTCTCCAAAATGGACAGCGACCGTTCAGCCATAGACGACTTGCTGGGCTCCACAGCGGGCATCAATGAAAACAACATCATGACCTACCTGGGTCTTGTCGAGCAGAAGACCAATGAGCTGGTGGCCATGCAGGCCTTCCTCCGCTCCAAGGTTGGCCTCAACTCCTAAGCAGGGAAGGAGGGATCCCTCTTTCTGCGTTCCTTTCCCAGGTTTCCACTTGGCCTTTATAGGGCTGAGGGTAAGGTGTTGTTGTGGCCTGTGAAGCCCTTTCAGACTGTAACTGATAAAGGGTTTTACAGATGCAATTAAATTGACTTGACTTCAGCCGGTTCATACTCCATCAATCATAACTTGCTCTCTAGGTTTTGGTGTGACCATAACCCAGTGTCTCCATGTTGTGCCTCGTATAGGATACCGATAAGGACTACAACCCTAAGGACCTGGCCACCTTCATATTGGGTCAGAATCCAGACATGCTCAGGCAGAGTAACGCCATCCAAACGGCAATTACTGGGTGGGTTGCTCTGTATAATCTATATAATCTACTGATCTGCACTCGTTCACTCAGCACCTTGAGAGCCTATAACTAAAACCAACGTAGTTCCATATTCTGTTTGTCCCTGCATTTTCATTTATTTGTATGTGTATGTGTGTGTGTTTGGCGCTTGGATGTTTCTGATTATTGCTCCAAAGAGATGACCACGAGGCAGAGGAGTCCCACCTCACGGATGAGGAAGAAAGGCCTCTTTCTCAGGGAGAGCTTCGCCAGAGAATAATGAAAGGGGTAAACGGAACAAACAAAGCAGTCTATTCACCACGCCGGGCAACAATGTTCAGCCTTTGTGCTGCGCCAGTGCTAAGTGTGCTGTGTGATGATTTGTAGGTGATGAGGAAGGAAGGCTCGCCTCAGCAGGGAGCACAGAGAGGCCAGAGGAGCGGAGCCAAACCCGATAGTGGACCCCTCTCCCTGGAGGCCCTCACCTTGTAAAACCTGGAACCCGGGAGTTCTCCTCAGGCAGCAGCCAGGTCTGCTGGTGAATGAGACATGGCTGACAATCTGACATCCATCAGGTTTACATAGAATCCTAAATTAAAAAATATATCTTAATAAGGAACCTGAATAACGAGGTCATGATATTTGTGAAAGCTGTGTTTGTTAAAGCTCTATTCGTGTTGAACCCTTACCCTCTGCTTCAACCTCATTACTTTTTTTTTGATTTGTCATCAAATGTAGGAAGGTTCAAAGCTAATTGTATTAGTAGCTACAAAGGACGCTTTCCAAAGCAGTCCTACAGCAACCCCCTTTTTTTTTTATGTGTGATTTGCCATCTGCCTTCAACTTACCAATTTGTGGAGCCTGTGAGTCGTTTTCATGTTTCGTAACATGACACTTGCTGCGATGCTCAAGAGGAAAGAATGGGGGCAGCAGATCCTGTTGTAATACTAATCAGCATGCCTTGACCGTGGCTGCTGCTACACAAAATGAAGGTTACGGACCGTAATCTCTTTACAGCGCCCAATTATTTATAGGAGCATAGCCGGTTGCATATTAACTCGTCGTGATTCTTGTATCCAGTTCTTTAGATATGGTTATTGATGAACGTAATGTGGCTTATTTATCCTAATTCTTAAAATGAATGAGTAATCATGCATTGTAATATTTGTTATTTAATTTGAACATGATCGCTCAATGTGAATCATACATATTTTATGGATACGTGGGAAATCGAAAAATATATCTTGATGGGAAAGCCCCATTCAATGTTTATTTTAGGTAAATGAATGACTAAGTAATGGCAAATGGAGCGCGAAAAATAGGTTCCCTTTAACCGTATTGTACACCTCTGTAAGGATGATATCCATAGCATATCTAAAAACAAGTGTGCACTTAAACAACCTTTGATCATTCGATTTAAATGTCTCTTATCATTTCATCTAAACATTTGAACTGCTAGTGTAACCGTTTTGCATCGTTGACCTTCCCCAACGCAACTACCACTTCCTCTTTACTAGAGAAAACAATGAAGATGGCAAATCTGTTATTTTAGGACGAGCATGTAACCAACCCATTCAGCCTCCTAAAACAATAAACAAAGAGTATGTGGTTCGATTGGAAAAGGTCATTCCCTTTAAGATCTTAAAGAATGGCTCATGCATGGGAACAGATACGCCAAACAATCAAAATGGGTCTGTTCAAACCAGGAAAATATGCATCAGGTTATTCAGCATTCGATAAAGCACATATCTACATTTGTTGAGGTCGCCTTAATGATGCATTATATTGGCAGAATTAAATTCTTACTGCTCCTCTGGTTTGCCTTTATAAGAATAGTAAGTATATTTGGTATAGACCAATGACTTGGAGTTTCTCTAAATAATCCCCCCAACGTCTCAACGGCGTGGCTATGAAAACAGACGATCAAAGATAAAAGGCCTCTATGAAAAGTGGGTGGGGGGTAGGATATGGATGAGGCTGTCGTCTTTGAAATTCTACTCTCACTAAGCTCCACTCCACTCCCCACACATTCTCTGTGCACACGGCCCTCTGCATTGCCATAGAAACATTCCCTTTAATCACAACAGAACCTCATTTCCTGCTACTGACAAAGGCTCCTCATTGCCAGCAGAGACCGTCTGCATCCAGCCAGTCTCCTAAGGCCCACCTCCTTACCCCAGCCTACCTATCAGTGGCAGGCTCTTCCGCCTGCTCTCCACCACTCCTCTCCATATAAGAGCATTTTCCAACGCTTACCATTTCTCTCTTTGTTTTGTGCCCCTGCACATTTGGTTTCAATGTTACCGGGGAGGAGGATGTTTATATTCACACAAAAGGGAATTAAAACACATTCGTATTGAGATAAAAAAAGAAACACTGGCATCTTTCAACTTCTAACAAAATGCACAAAGTGAAGCACGTATGTGCCGCCGGTATGTATGCATAAATCCTCCTCTGCGCTAGACTACCGTGGCTCCATCCTGCTCTCTCTCCTCTTTGAGAGGCTGCACCCCCTCCATTAGCTGTTCCATAAATGCATTCCCTGCTACCCTGATTACCTATGTGTGTGTCCAAAGCCTATGTTGTCCCAGACGGCTCTCAGCTCTAGCATGCACTTTGACAAATCTCAGGCGAGATTGTTATCTTTACTTTGGAGCAAGTCCCTATCTCTTTCACACGCTTACTCCTTCTTTCTCCCTCCCTAGTTGTCACCATATCTCTCTCTCTCTCTCTCTCTCTCTCTCTCTCTCTCTCTCTCTCTCTCTCTCTCTCTCTCTCTCTCTCTCTCTCTCTCTCTCTCTCTCTCTCCCTCCTTCTCTCTTTCCCTCTCCCTCTCTCGCTCCCTCTCTCTCTCACTCTCCCTCTTGTTTATTTGGGAGTCTTGCCAGGTAATTCCCTAGTCTGCCTGCACCCAGTATCCAGAATGCTACCTCCCTCTGCATACCCCTCCCACACCTACCAAGGCAAGTTGCTAGGCAACCAACCGTCTGTGAGGTCTGGACATTTTTTCAACCAATCAGGATGTAGTATTTATTTTCAAACCTTGAGAGAGAATACAACATCTCCTTTCCCCATGACAAATCTACCTTTGGCTTATTAAGTCTAGCTTTATATGACAGCTTCAGCTTTATTTAAAGCTTCAGTTTTTTTTTTAAATCTTTATATGTTTATTTCTGAAAGCTACACCAGCAGGTACTATAAGTCAACCACTGGGTGGCAACATGAGTGGTTTCTCTGTTGCCACACAGACTAGCTTTTTTTCCCCTGCTGTTGCTAAGCAATGCCATTTCATAGCTCTTGTACCTGTGGATCATTTCAGATTTTTACAGATGTTGCTGACACCATTTTGTCCTCATTCACACCATTTTGAAACAGATGCTTTCATAGCTTTTATGAGCCTTAAGGACCCCCAGGTCATAACCTCACTATTGCTCTTCATATCCCTCTCTTAAAATGGATCCTCACACAAATCAGAGATGGACCTACCTTCCTCCCCAAAGTCAGTTTTAATATCGATAGTGTTTAAAGCTAAACCACAGTGTAGAAAAACGATAAGGCACATTTGTGTTTTATGTCCATATATTATTATATTCTCTGACCTTCAAACTGTGAATGTTGGTTTCAAAACCTCTGGGATACCTGATAATGTTTAAGGGTATAAGAGTGTAAGGGTCTGCCTTACACTCGTCTGATTTCAAAGACGGAAACCAAGCATTCTCAGTTCTGAATCCCTCCGATACAAGGCTGGTTTGAGATGCTAGTCAGGGTTAAACATTAGCCTTGTAACGGCCAGCCCTCTGTAAACTTCACCTCGCCTCGTAGCAGACAGGAAATGTGCTTTCAAACGATTAGGGGAGCTACTATTAACCACTAGCAGTGAGATCCTGTCCGTGTTTTCACTCACTTCCTTTCTGAAGAGCTTAAAATAAGATAAGCACTTCTGTAAACCCTTCACTGCTGAAAGAGACCACAGTCCAAAATACATGTTTTAAATCCATAATTGTTACATTTGATGATTTTACTGGGTTTTCTCTAAACTCCCTCTGCCCCCCCTCCCCTAATTTGTTGTTTATCTTTTCTTACACTCTCCAGGTCCCCACGTTTCTTTCCCTCCCCCACCCTATTCCCTTGTGGGCTGTGTCTCTGTGTGTGTGTGTGTGTGTGTGTGTGTGTGTGTGTGTGTGTGTGTGTGTGTGTGTGTGTGTGTGTGTGTGTGTGTGTGTGTGTGTGTGTGTGCGTGCGTGTGTGTGTGTGTGTGTGTGTCCCTCATCTCAGCTGTGGTTGCTGTGCAGATGGCGCTTTGTTGGTGCTTTACAATGGGACTAAGGTCAGTGCGCCTCCAACCATCAGCACACTGCAGGTTCTCCACTCCAGCTGTCCTGATGCTTGACGTGGACCCCCATCCACAACCTCTCCCTGCCCCACACCGGCCCCACCGCCACCACTCCATCTTTGTGCGGAGCAGATGAGGAGAGGGTCTTTAAAACACAGAATAGGCCACACGCTTACTGACGACGCGATTGGTCGGACCGTTTTGCATCTCTCATAGGGACACGGACGTCTTCTTCTTCAAGGCTTCGAGAGCATTTGTATATATTAATTTGACGTATGTCATTGTTCAACACATTTTGTGGTGATATCTCTAATCCAACGCACAAGCCAGAACCTCAGACCAGCTGGGGAAATGCAAATCCACCATCTGCCGTGTGATCCCATATCAACCCTTGTCCATAATTAGTCATAAGAGCTAATGTCATGTTTGCTCTGCACTCATCGGATTATCGGGATGCTCTGTAACCAGGAGAGTACACAAATGGTTTATTTAAACTAATTCAGAAGGATCTAAACCACAGCTTAAATGACAACTATGAGCAGTCACAACGATATGTATGCTATAATATAGAGTTTCTCAGTTCCTCTCCGACTATTACCTTCAGCCGAAAGTGATCAACTGCTCTCAACCTAATTAAATATTTTCAAATCAAAGTTCATTGCTGTCAGGTCTTGTAAACCAAATGTGATTTCTAACGGATGAATAAAAGTAATGTGACAATCAAAACCATGCAACAACAATCCTTTTTCAAAAGGTAAATTGATTGGTTAAAGAAGTAGGTGCTGGACTATGCTTCTTTGTCTTGGTGGAACTTTCAACATGAGTGAGCAGCAGGAAAAGACAGGTAGAGTAAAAGGCGGGAAACATAAGAGGGGGTGGAGCTCCAAAGAAGCCCCACGTATTACTGGAAATTTCCACTTTCTTCTGGCAAGACATTGGTGGAGGTGGAGTTAAGAGGTGAAATAAATAACATGGTGGAGCATTCAAGTTGCATTCCACTGCAACCCTCTTAATTATATCTACATGGTCAATTAAGTTCAGTAAATAAAAAGACAATGTTTTACATGTAAAATTCGATTATTTTTCAAATAACACAAGCTTTGATTAGTGTTTTTAAAATAACACGCTAACTGACATAATAATTAAGTCAGTTTGACTTAATTGATTACATGTTACGCTCACAATACAAATTTCAGATGGATGGAATTCATATTGTTTGTATTCAGTTATAAATCAATCACATCAGAGATGAACAAAAAGGTTATTCTCAGTGCTTTTGCGCAGTCAGCCCTACAACGGTGATAGTCAAAGAAAAAAATATTTGGGCAAAGAATAATGACTTGAAATGCACTAACTTCAAAATAGTAGCGCTGAGACAAGGCCATAAAATACCTTTTATATGTCAAAAGATTTAAGACTCATTACTTACGGAAAATTAGATTTGATATAAATAAAAGCAGTGGCTACAACTAATGCTAGCCAAGGTAGCACTACAAAGATTATTACACAACGCTCAAGTAGATCATTCCTTTTATCACAAATTGTGGTTTAATTTAAGCATTCCGAATCACACAGAAGATCTTCTTCCATGCATAGCGCAGTTTGAATATTTTGCTTTTTAATTTTTTTTCTAAATTCATAGTTTCATTTACCATTATAACCACTATAAACACAAATGGGGAACAATAAGGAACATGGGGGGTGGTTGATATGATTATATTGGCTAGTTATTGCAGGAATAGCTATCATATCCCAATGCATCGGTCCACTTCACAAAATGCTATTGCTTTATTAATGTCAACATGTTAGCATGCGGGCCCCTTCACTGTGACTTGTGTCAAGTCGCTGAGAGAAGTCAACTTATGTTGGCCCTATGTTCTTGAACCGCGAGAAAGGCAGACAGAGCATGCAGAACACCGCTGTTCAAAACAAAGGAACTTAGTTGGCCCCCACTGATTCCTCCAATTATGGGGTCCCTTCCCCCAGCCTAATCTCAACCTCTGCTCTTTGATTGCCCTCTCTGCTCAACTCCCCCGATACATTCCACAAGTAAGGACCAGTTCTTTGTCCTGTGAGAATTTACTTGTACTGCCTTTTAGCATTAGAGTGGTTAGCACAGAAAACTAAACCGTTCCTTTAACTCCGTCTTAAGGTTTGCTTAAGACTATGGAAATTGTGGCGAAATGTTGCCAGTTATTGAATTTTTTTCTCCTTCAAGCACAAAGAGTTTATGTTCTCTGCCATGTTGGTCTCTGAAGAACCATAACAAGGCTAAAAATAGCTCCATAACTCCCAGAGAGGGTACATTTGAAGATAAAATTCATAGAGATGAGCAATGAGAGACTTTTTAGCATGAAGCTGTATTTATTGGATTCTGTTTTATTATTATGTGATTGATCATTTATTTCACATGCACTTCACAAAACGATTTTCGTCCTCTAAAATAGTTTTTAGGCAAATGGAAACATGGTCAGTTTGTAGTCAAACAAAGAGGGGAGGGGACAGGAAATGATCTCACGAACACTCCCCCTCTCTGATTGCTCCCATTTTCCAGTTACAGAAAGGCAATGAGTAATGTTGTCTGCTGTTTTTTAGGCTCATGTTTTTTTCTCCCATGGATTTTGGTTGTGTGCACACTGTGGCCTTTACAGTGCAGACGTCTGCCTCTCAGCTTTGCGGTGCCCACATGGTCTTCATTTCCCAAATAAAAGGCTGCTACTGTGACTCTGAGCAATGCTAAAACAAGACCCAGCAACAAAACTCCTGCCTTTCATTGGCTTCTTCATGTAGGCCTATATCATCACAATTTACATTGATGAATTGGTTGAAAAGGTTTATCCGCCGTTTTGATCTTTCATCATCAAGGCAAGGATCCAAAAATACATTTTCTGAAGATGTGCTGCTTATTATCACGTCTCATGTTCGAAATACAACCATATATTATGTTGAATAATTTGTTGTTATCTCTTACTAAGGGAACTGAAGAAACATCCATTCAAAGCCCACACTGGCAGACACTCTTTTTTTTAAATCTCTGCATGCAATTACACTCAGCAATTATAATTTAGGTGAACTTGGATGAACAATAGAATGAAGTTTGAGTGCCTTCAACATCCATTGGTTTTCTTGGGTGGCACGGAGAAGATCATTGCTTAGGCTAGAGTCCTTTTTTTTTAGTGTGGATTGAGCAGCTACATGCTTGCTTTAACTATATGGAATAATATCTATTTGTGTTACTTCAATGTGCTGCATGCAATGATGCATTAGCTGTAGATAAAACGGTGTCCGAGAGGCGAAAACCCTTAAGACTTAATGTGTCACATTGAGAACAATCATTTGTCAAATCTTACCCTGAATGTAACATGATTCCCTTCAGGTCAGTCTAGAAAACAGCACCTGAACAATTCCCACAGTTATGTGTAGCCACTCCCTTGACACTTGGATGAGTAAGTAGGTGGTGCAACCTTACTTTACCTCCCCTGCTATTGTGTAAACCTAACAGACTTTGGTTATGACTTTAAAGATAACGAAATTACAATGGGCAGATGTTTTTGTGGATGATCATGGAACACGTTATTATATAACCATTATTGTACAGGATTGATTTAGTATAAAATCCACAGATACATTGCGTTTTAATAGTTAGTATGATTTAATTCAGGAAAGTGGACCATACATGATCAATAATACATGTCATGGGTGGGAAGAGGTGCCTTGCGATGTAACTGTGGATGTCTGACTGAGTTCATAAATGCTATCCCTAGCAGCTCCATGGCACCACTGGGTTTTTGCTCTGGCCTCCCTGGAGACAGGGGGGCAAGAGGGCTTTCCCCCTATTAGAAAGAATAAGGTATTGTGTTTCATAGTTCCTAGCACAAGCATGTAATTCAGCGATTTCATGTTTAAGGCCAAAGTGCATGCGCAAGCTACTATTTGTAGTCTTTTGTTTGTAGACTATCGTTAGTTTAATCATTTTTGCGAAACATCTTTAAACAAACAAAAGATAGCAGTCTATTGTTTCATTATCATCCAAATTACAGATACCTAAACATATTCTCAAAATACTAACTTTAATGTTCAAAACGGCATAGTGCTGACACAGTGCCTGTGCATGTGGATATCTTATGTATATGGCATACCATTGATTATTTCAATATTCCTGTAAAGCAATATGTTAGAAAAATAATTATCTGAAAAATAAATAAAAGGTTATTATTTTAGGCTACGTCAACTACATCCTAATCAACTCAATATTGGAGTTGCTTGTGAGACTTACAGTTCAGTTTGTATATTTTGCATACACATTGCATTGGTAAATTAACTTTCGCTTTTTGAAAGTGAAAGCTCTTTAATCGATCTTTCCGTTTTAATAGCATTTTTATTTTCCTCGTTTGAAATTGCAATGCTTTATGAATGTGTATGAATGTATGATCGTGGTTTCCTTTAATCACATCATTCAGTTCTACTTGCAATTTTCTGCATCTCCTAAGAAAAAGGAAGGAGGCTACTCAAGACAAAGGATGCCGTCGTGTGCTCCAACTAGTTGCAGAGACGTATATAATGCACATTTATTAATTTCGTTTTAAGCACATTTTAAAATATCGATTGAAAATTCCAGAATCGTAAATGTGTATAACAGATCAAGAACTAACTGTTCGGTCGCAATAAATATATAAATAAACGTTATGGATAGTGGTGAAGCGCGAGGACCAATCAAAAAAAAGAGAGCTGGGCGGCGCTTACGGGGCGGGATGTTTCAAATAGATTGACAATGAATTTGTCCAATGGAGAGAGCGAATTCAAGGCAACGTCCAATCGTACTCAACAAGGACCTGCGGTATCCTCCAAGTCGATTTGAAGCGAATTCAACAGAAAAGAAGAGGTTGGTCATCACCATTTCTCTCTCAGCCTCGTAAGAGAAACTCATACGGGGTCAAAACGCCAAATTAATCCGACCGAAGAAATAACGTATTCAACGTTAATATAATTCCAAACTCAACAATGGCTGATACAGCAGTAGAGAAGAAAGCACCAACCACAGAGGTTACTGCAAAGGTAGGGTTAATATTCTACATTAACTAGTCGAACTAACTAGGGTTAGCTTTTGAAAAGTACTTTTTTACATTGATAGCTTAATTGATAACGGTAGCCCTTAAACGAGTTTGGCAGTCGGCGTTTGCGTGCAGCCTGAATCCGGAACTCGTCACTTAACGTTAATTTAAGTACCGATTTAACGTCATTTTTTAAATCGTCGTAATCAACCTTGTTAATAAATCGACGTGGTACACGTGGGAGTTGATGAAATGGATATCTGAGCATTGTTGGCTCCAAACGTTGTTTGATGGGTACACAAAGCGACGACACAGCTGGTGGAGCGGTGCCGCTGTGGGCGGGAAGCCGCTCTGCCACCAGCGGCCACCGCACGAGCTCCACACGGCCAAAAATTAGGGGTTTTAATATTTTATGGTCCAACATTTTGTAAAGACTTTTATTTTTAGGTGAGGTTATAGATAGTCGGCCCAAATCGCAGACGTCGGGGACAAATGTACAAAGTGATAACGATGACATTGTTTTCAGGAGCTGAAAGAGAAGAAAGAAGTGGAGGTGGAAGTGAAAGAAGATAAGAAAGAAAAGAAAGAAAACGGCAGTGGGGACGCACCTGCCAATGGCACAGTGAGTTGAGGCACAGACTCGTTAACAAGCCTCATGGCCTTTTGTCTTAGCACCACCATCGTGCAGGTGTCGCTAGTCCCGCCTCCATTCAGCTGCTCTTCAGCCTTTGCTATCCCAAGGCGCTTTGTTTGGGTCGTGAAGCGGCACAGATGCTCTTTACTAAGCTTTGGACGTCGACTTTGGTCTAGGACTTTTATCCTTTCAAAGATCCAAAAAGCATTCCCGTGGCCTTAAGACCAAAACAAAGGACTTGCATTTTTGCATGGTACATTTTTTGACAAACGATCACAAAGACATAAACCAATCAGGATGATGCGTTTTCGATTAATTGTATACTAGTAAGGGAATGTTTAGCAGTGGTTTGCAAGGAACTGCTGCTTTCGGCACATTCACAACCTAGACCTGCTTATCTTCCGTTAAGTAATTTTCTAAAAAGATTTTAAGTTACGTTTTTCAGTGTGGATACAATTGTTGGAGGGGATGTTTTTTTGTTATCCACAATGCTGATGCATATTCCTCCTTTCGTTCAGAATGGTGCTGATGACAGTGAAAAGGCTGTGAAGGAGGTAGCTGAGGAAAAGCATGAAAATGGCAACGGTATGTTATAAAAAAACAAACTGAGAAATTGACTCGGGATCCTACACTTGTTGTTTTTTTTGTTAGTTCTTCCACTTAGTATTATTTCCGTTGGCATGGGTGGCCTCAATGTTTCCCTGAATAGGCTGGTAGGGCGACCTCTCTGTGTAGTGCTGTAATTCACAGAGCGATGGGTCTGTTTGAACAGGGAAGGCAGAGGAGGCTCCCCCTGCTGAGAAGGCCGAGGCACAGCCTGTGAAGCGTGCCGCTGAAGAGAAGGAGGAGGAGGAGGAGGAGGTTCGTTCAGACATGCTTGTGCAAGCTTTTAAATTCCCCAGTATCTTTAGGAAAACAATAGTGTTTCAACTCGATCTTGTGGCTATGATGGGACTTTTGTTTTAATAATCCTCATCTTCATTTTAGGAAAAGGTGGAGACCAAAAAGCAGAAGACTGAGGAAAATGGAGATTCAAAAGCAGAATCAAAAGTAGAGGCCTAAACCTCTGCCATGTTTGTTTACAGCGCTGCCTACAGGGCCCTGGTCGGCATCATTTTGTAGAGTGATGTGCTTTCTGTTTCTGCAAGATGTATTGTTTGTTCCCACGGTATCCATGTTTGCACTGGAGTTTTTCAGCTTGGTGGCCCCTACTCATTTTTTTTTTTTTATGAGATGTTATTTATTGGTCTAAAAAAATTGAATGTTTTCTTTTTTTAACTTGTAAAAATTGGGCCATGCCCTATGATAAGTTTAGTTTTATAAATCAGTATGTTTTGAAGCACATCCTCTACTCCTAGTGCAGACCAGCTCATTCATTACTGGGCAGTTGCTTTCCTCGTCATGGCTCATGTTGACTCAGATTCACTATAAGACCAAAGATAAGTTTTAAGCAGGGGCTAATAGACAGTTGGCGTTAAGGCTTTTTTTGTGTTGAGCTGCTAGTAGTTAATCCTTTGCCTGGCTGCCCTGTTAACATAACAGATGGCACAAATAAATTAAGGGATCTTTCTGTTATGCCTCATAAGATTACTTGACCCTATTTTGTAGAGGCAGGCTTTTGCAATGTTAATTAACCCCTCTTAAATCTTAACACTTTGGTCGTTTGTTCTGTACGCATTCCACGCCAAGTTTATACCATATCATCTACAATTACCGTTTCTGGTTTTCTATTGGTTTATGTTTAGCTGAGTAACTGTGTCAAATACTGCCTTTATCAGAATGACATTTGTTTACTTCAGCCACTGCTTTGTATATTCTGATTACAAAAAAATAAATTGTCTTTTTACTTATGTGCTGCAACATTTTTCGTTTTTTGGATTGCAATGTGATTTATTTTAATTAAATCAAAAAAAATATTTGATAATATTTTTGGTCTTAAATGGCTGACGGAAAAGGCAGCAACTCGGTCTCCTAGCTCCCTCTCCTGGATGAATTTGGTTAAGACAGGGTTTGTCATTGACTTTCAGACGTGAAGGGTGAAATGTTGAATAACAAGCTCTCGATAGCAAAACGAATTATCTTTGGTTTGATCTCGCCCCTGAAAGCTATTTCATTAACTCACTTATAACCAGTTGGCATCAATTGGCATCAAAATACACATGTAAAATACTTCATATGCTTAAATAAGCAAGCAAAAACACTTTATTAGTTTCCATAGAAACGGGGTATGTGGGCCATGTGCCCAAACAGTTCTTCAGGTCGTGGTCTGCAAAGGCTTCCTCAGTCTGGGGTGACTGGCATGGGAAAGGTAGGTGCTCAACGTGAAGGACTAACGTGAAAACAAGAAACTGATGTTTCAGTTACATTAAGCCACTGTGCAAATATGTAATTACAGTGTTGAAGCAATGAGGTGGAAACTTATTTCATTTGATGAGCTATTTCCCTCCGATGTTGTAATCAGCACCCAGAGAAAGATGGGACTATCAGATAGTATTAATCTCTGATACTTTTTGTGAAGAAGCCTCATTTGGTGTTGTGAAGTAACAATCCTATAACCTACAGCATGCACTTATGGCCAGATTAAGCACTTGCAGCTGAGAACGTGACCCCACCCCCCCAAAGTCCCTTTTCTTCGTCGTCCAACGTCCGGGTTAACGATTGTTCACGTGAATCTTCTGTGAACTTCAGTGCAACAAATCAGTTTTGTGGTTCCTCTGTTTGGTTCCAACTGTATGCTGATTCACACCCCAGTTTCAACTTCACTACCTGATAATGACAAGAATCACTCTGTCATTACAACGCTACGGCCCGCCGCAGAGGGGCAGCTCACAGTGCTTCCCGTGGCTATTGTGAGGGCCCCAGAGACTTGTAACCAGCACTGCACAAGTCTGAGTGTTTTTCATTGTTTTGTGTGTTTTAATACTATCATCATGGCTTTAGTCCGTTAATTACGTAAATGACATCAGAGCCCTGCTGAGGACTCGAATAAGAGTACACCAGCAAAAATGTATATCCATAAGAATGTAAAAAAAAAAAATACTAAAGTCTTGTGTTCTATGAGCCTGTGTCAAAATATCACATGTGTTTGCAACATAATGCCAAATTTCTTAAACACAACTTGTCATTTTCCATGTCATACTCTGGGCTTCAAATATTGGTTTGAATTTGGTAGCACATTCTGTCACTAAATAATGTGAATGCTATATGCTAATATATGCTCAGAGAAACAGGCAGTTAGACATTCTCTTGGCCATGTGACCAATTAAATTGGCCTAGAGAAAGCATAATTTAGCTCATGCAGACATTTGGCAAATAATAATAGAAGGAAAGAGGGAAATGCTTTTGTTAAGTGCGACTATCATTTCTATCTTAAACAGAAACAAGTAAGGTAAGATGAAAGGTTTAGCAGTTTGAAATCAGACAACAATCACACAAGAATTATACAGGCAGAACACACAAACGCGCACACATAAACGCACACATGCACGCACACACAAAATACTATCCTATTCGTACATTCTGCAGTCAGTGAGACTTTAGGATAAAGAAATGCAAGGGCACACACTATAGGAAGGACATCATTCATGTATAGAAATACTGAATTGGCCAATGTATGTCTGTCTGTCTGTCTGTCTGTCTGTCTGTCTGTCTGTCTGTCTGTCTGTCTCTGAGTTGAGCAGCCCTGTGAAGTGAAAAAATCAACATGAAGTAATGGTGCTGTACAGTGTGTGGCAGCGTGTGAAGACTATAAGTGCTGTGTCAAAAGATACATTAAGCATCAAAAGTGTGAAAAATAATTTGTGTAGCTTGCACTAATTTCTAAATGTGCACCAGGAGAGGCTGGGTCTCGCTTTCGGGGGGCTCACCCTCAGGTGGGGGCAGATGATACACCACGAAGAGTGAGGAATAGAGACACCCCACGAATGACATCAGGCTTGAAAAGTACATCACCCCCTGGGCCCCGCCCACCAGCGTGGTCAGCGGTCCCATCGCCACCGAGACCAGGATCTGAGCCAGGAAATACTGGCAGCTGAGCAGAGAGATGTCCACCCCCTTTCCTCGTCTGGTCCCATCCTCAGACGAGCCACAAAACTACGGACATAACAACATAGTTAGGTAGAAGTTAGACCACGGAGGTAGACACTGCACCAGTTGAGTAGGTATACTGAGATATGCTAACAAACGAGATCCCCAGTGCAGTAACAAGGTTGCATACATCCACCATGTGACCTTGACAAACTAAGAAGCAGGTAGGTGCATATTAAGGGTGTGCGTCTCTCCATTATAGGACAATCTAATACGTTATCTTGATACATGCGCTACGATACGATTCAGGGATGATACATTAAATATGGATTGGTCTGATTTTCTTTTGTAGCTACCTGATTTGTCACTTTTTTTTTTTCGATGTATCTGATTGGTTTAAAAAAATTATATTTCGAGCGATCGCATTGGCGGAAAAAACTATATTTCGAGCAACCTCATATTTCGAAAATAAATATTTATTTTGAGCGCTCTTGTGGTCTAAATAATGTATCGTCCCTGAATCACATCGTAGCGCATGTATCTAGATACGTATCGGATTATCCTATAAAGGAGAGATGCACACCCCTATTATTTAATGTAAAACAATCATACTTTTAATCGTGCTTATTGTCAAACCCTGTGCTTGGATGTGTATTTACACATGCATATGTGTAATACAGTGCATATACAATGCAAAGTTCGATATCATTGACAGAAATCGACAGGGGAAGTGTGTCTATTATGGTGGGTGTGTCTATTAACCCACCTGGGGACTCTGGTAGTATTCACACAGCAGAGAGTAAGGCAGCGTGCATAGAGAGGAGAACAGCACCCCGTATGTGACACACAAAGAGAGGATCACATAGAGGTTGGTGGACAGCGTGGCCAGGCCCGTGCCCAGACCAAATGCCAGGTAGGCAAAGAAATACAGAGATCGGAGGGAGAAGCGCTCCTCCAGCTTCTCCAGTATGGCTGGAAAACAAGTCGAGGGGCAAAATGATTAGCAGCTTAACAACATGAAGCAGTAAAAAGCCAATATAAACAACGTGATAAATCTCTGTTAATTAACGTATTGTCTTTATCTAGTTCTTTTGCTTTAGTTTATATCAACCAACCCTCCCATAAATAGTCTGATCTAGTAAGTGTATTGTGCAAAAGGCTTACCTGAGTAAAAGGCTGCACTAAAAGCATAGATGCACATTCCCCAGCAGCCCATGCTGACACCGGCGTTGTAACGCTGGTAGGCCTCAGAGTCATGGGGGGCTTTGGGGTCACCCTCAAACACCACCTCCCCCATGAAGTCAGTGTAGAACAGCAGCATGCCTTCGAAAGACAGCCAGCCTAAAACAGACACAGATACCATCCATGTACAAACAATAATGGAAGCTTTGAACGTCTTTCAAAAGGGGGATTTTAAATAAGGAGGAACCATTTGAAATTTGAACTGAAAGGGTCCTTCTTACCCAAAAAGTGATTGGTGCATAAGCTCCGCAGAGAGGGGGGCATCCTGTAGATGGCCACACACAACAGCTTAATTGACATCTGGGATTGGGCTTGCGCATTCTCACCCAGGTCACTTTCATAGCGCACCCCATTTAGCAATATATTTGCTACCTTCAATCGCCAGAGAAAGAACAAAAGTCAATGTTTTGCACCCATAAAAAACAAGTATGTCTACAAGTATGAATCTATGACGATGTATCAACGATTGCAGCTGTTTCTATGTGTATTTAAATAGGCCATTTCAACAAAATAAAGAAAAACAATAACAAGCAAACCTGCTGGCTGAATGTCACTGTCCTCCTGCGACCGTTCTCCACACCGACAACTTCCGTTTCCATGAGATCACTCATTAGTGCAAGGCTCTGGGGACGCTTCAGGATGCCAGCACTTGAGCCTCGATGCGATCCAGCCGCACCCTGAGGGGCGCCTGCAGCTTCCTCTCCTGTCGGAGGTCCCACTGCATGCTGGGTAAGAAGGGCGGCTGGGTTGGCCTCGATGGGGGGTTTAGTCCCCCCTCCAGCATTTGACTCGAGCTGGCCCGCAGTCACCTGAGGATGGGGTGAGTCCCCCGGAGCCAAAGGCCGGGCTGTTGCGTCACTGTCCACGGGCTGTGGGCTCTGCTGGCCTACGTAGCAGTCTATGAGCACACTGTCGATATAGGAGGTTCCCAGGGAGGAGGCAAACTCGTTGATGCCTGTGAGGGAGCCGTCCCTGCTTATGAAGCTGCCGTATTTGGGCGTGAGGGGGCTCATGGGGGAAATGGGGCTGGCGAGGCCTTCGCAGAGGCGCGCGCTGGCACTGCTAGACTGACCCAAGGGTTCGCGGTGGCGGGTAAAATGCTCTGTGTACTGGTAGCCGTAAAGTCCCCCCTCATCGTCCTCCTCCTCCAGCCCAGGCATTGCCCCAGGGGCGACAGGGGGAGAGGGGGGGAGAGCGAGGCTGGGGCTCTTCAGATGGCTTTTACCGGAGGAGCCCTGGTTCTTTGGCAGCGGCCGTTCTGGAATACTGTTCAGGGTCATCACAGTGGCGACGACTAGGGTAACACTGGTAAAAAGGTACACGACCCGAAGCTGCCCTCCCATTGATCTTCCGAACTCTGTGTTGTCCCAGTTGATCCCCCCCACGATGTATCCAAACCCGCCTCCCAGTCCTGTAGAGCAGCATTAAGGACAGCGTTAAAATGCAATTAGAACAAATCTCGAATCATGACGTATTTACAAATTAAGGCTGTCTGTCTGTAAGCCTGTTGCAGGCTTTGTGAGATGCTTAAGGGATCCATGTGATGGTTCATTGTTGAAATGTTCAGGCCATCAGCAGGTTAAGTTCACGTAAGTATCGATATACAAAAATGTTTCAGCTTAAGAGGAGGTTAGATACAGTGATTTGATTTGGAGGTAACTAATATGCCAAAACATAAACAACTAATGAATTGAACTGCAAGGTTTAAAGTGTTATCAATATAATGATATAACTTGCCAAAACAGGTTACAAAAGAGGGGAGGATGAACAAATGGTATATTCTCCGTATTCCACCAGAACATGCCTCAGAGAAAACACATCTGATCTAATATCCAAGTCTAAATACATTTTGAGAACTGGTCCTTAAAGGTCTTAAAGGTCCCATGGCACACACCGACACCTGTGGGTGGGGGTGTGGCCCTGAGCAGCTTTCGGCCACAGTACCATGCGCTGTGTTTACAGCGGATGTATCACAGCATGTATCTGTAAACATTCTAGAACACTCCGGGTGCTCCGGCGGGAGTCCTGGAGCTCTATATCTAAATAATATCATATTACACATAAATATCTATATCATATAATTTATATTTTGGCGGCCAAAAGCTGTGTGCGCCTCAAGACGATATCATGAATCTCAAGCAAATACGTCTGGTTCTCCGACGTCTCTAGTTCTTCCACATCCAGATCAATCTGAAGTAGACTGAACCACGACATGGAGGAGAAAGGATTGTTGCCGCGATTGTCTCCCACCGGAGCCTCGTTGCTGAGGGACCACCGCCTCGGCAGCGGGCAGCGGGCAGTGGGCAGCGCTTAGGCACCACCCCCTCCTGCAGCGTGCTGCGCCGAGGCGGTGGTCCCTCGGAAGCGGGCAGTGGGAAGCAGGGCTCAAGCGGGAGACATTCGCGGGCAACAATCCGTTTCTCCTCCATGTCGTGGTTCATGTACTTCTGTGAGCCAAAGCCAAAGTTCCTTTCCCCCAATTCCTTCTCCACCATGGCTGAGGTAACCCCCACTACGAGTCTCGTTGTGGAAATACCAGAGACGAGAGTCCGACGTGTTATGCGCCATAACACCAAAAGCAGAACGTTACAGTCTTGGAGCTCTATATCTAAATAATGTAGACTGAAACGCGCGCTGCCTGAAGTAGACTGAACCTAACCCTAACCCTGAAACTTATATTAAAGGAGACATATTATACCACCTGGTATGAGTGTGATTAGCCTTACAAGCCGTTTTGAAAATCTGCCCCATATGACATCACTAGTGGGCATGTCCACCTATATCTGTGCTGGATAGATCAGTCTACCAGCCTACCCACCCAATGGACTGAAGTAAACGTTGCTCATCTGTCTAGCACAGATCTAGGCACGCCCAAATGTTCATGCCATGCGATCTTTAAACCTTACAGAAGCATGGTATAGGGTTTTCTAACCTGCCAGCAATGCATGGATGTTCAGACCCCGATCCTGGTCTTCCGGGCTGCACACGTCCATCATGTAGGCATGACTGGGGTTGTCTGCAGAGTCTGCACTGAAGTCCATCAGCACAACACCGCAGATTGTCAGGATGATACCCCACTTGTGATTGGTTGCTGTGTCGGCCAATGCACTGCCAATGTCTCGCCCATTAAGAACCAGAGTTAAACCCAGCAGAGCACCTAAGTGTAGAAAGGAAGATGAGTTGAGAGTGGGGTAAAGTGTAGTAGAGTAGAATGTATGATTATTGAAAGTGGAGCAGATAACTAATACACGGGACGGCGTACCTATCGCCAACGCAAAAATGAATGGCCTCCTCCGACCAAACCGGGATGTACAGCGATCACTCCAGGCTCCTAAGAAAGGCTGAACCAGGAAGCCTTCAAGCAGGGATAGAGGGAGAGAGAGAGAGAGAGAGAGAGAGAGAGAGAGAGAGAGAGAGAGAGAGAGAGAGAGAGAGAGAGAGAGAGAGAGAGAGAGAGAGAGAGAGAGAGGAGAGACAGAGAGGAGAGAGAGAGAGAGAGAGAGAGAGAGAGAGAGAGAGAGAAAGAGAGAGAGAGAGAGAGAGAGAGAGAGAGAGAGAGAGAGAGAGAGAGAGAGAGAGAGAGAGAGAGAGAGAGAGAAAGATGGGACAAAGTTATAATGCCAGTGAATGAGCAGCTACAAAATGTGGCTTATTAAAAATGCCATTGTTTTTTTACGCTAAACGTGGATCATTGACCTGGCCTGTGTTTACTCACCAAGTATGGGACTTATGAACCACACCAGGCTGTAGAACTGGTCGGGCAGACCCATCTGAAGAAGCACCGGGGTGACGTATGCCGTTTCCATGGCGTAGCTGAACTCGATGCCAAACAGTACGCAGCCGTTGAAGACCAACTCTGGGAACGTGCGTCTCGGCGGGATCTCACTGAGGTCCAGCTGGCCCAGAGGACAGGGCGTGTTGGGCGGCGGGGGGGGCGACGGTCGGATCAGTTTGCGATGCTTCGGGTGTCTTTGGAAGTTGTTGGCACGGTGACTGAGGTGGCGCGTGGTGGACGTGGGGAAGCTAGCCGTTTTGGGGAGTGTGCTCTTCCATATGCTACATTCATGAGCCGCACTTGACCTCCCCAAAGGGCTAGACAAGAGGGGGTCACTGGGGGTACCCATGCCTGGTGATGACATCATTCTCAACCCAGCTGTCCGCAGCACTCAAAACGTTGGCTGTTGAAAAAAAGTTGATGACAACATAAAACAAACGAATGTATTGTGACTCAAGGGCATCTCCTCAGGATGTGTCACGTGTCAGAGGGCATCCAATATCACCCCATGATGTTGTTATAATATGAGTTCCGTGGATGTATGTAAACATTGTTTTATGTATAATTATCACGGATCCCATGAACACCGGTTTAGGACACTGCAGTAAACAGAAGAGAGCAGCGACGACGCTCCTCGTGGGCAGGTTGAACTGTGACCACTGCGCATGTTTGATGTGCGCAAAAGCCCACGTGCTTGTGCATGGTTGTTGAATACGGAATATGCGGCATGGTTCTCATGGTCCGTTTCCATTAAAGAAAATTATGGTTAACGATCATATAGCACACAAAGGAGAACTGAAGCATCAGTTAGCCCTGTCCACCCAATGAACCAAATGTTGGGCTATTATTATCTCAGAGATCGTTTTCCGCTTACATTTTATGTGAAGAAGATATACTAGCTAAATTGGTGTTCGGTGGTGGGGTTTGCCTATTCCAATCATCGTCTGAATAGTGTATTCAATTTGAAAATTATTTTTCAATTCGGGGGAATACACAACCAAATCGTGTTAGTAGGCTATTAGGTAGGCGTGCAGAATGAACGGGAAAATAATTACCTTATCGATTTGCTCGTCATTTATGGTCGCAATACATTGTACAGACAAACCATAGCATTAGTAATGATGTATAATAATGTACGGTGAAGTGCGGGATTCATGTTATTTCTTCTTATGACCCCCGCTATATCCTCCGTCCCTTCTTCTCCCCCCTATTCTTTACTCCCCAATTGCTTCTTCCTCCCGGTCTTTCCCGTGACGTCATGCCCCTCCCAAGCAGGGGAGACTTGCAGCATCAGCACCACGCCGACGTCCCGTCTGCCGACCATGTCAATGTCTCCAGAACGATGGAGGTTGTTCTGTCCATCATTATCGGGCTAATATCAACACTTGCCGCATCCATATGACAATGGAAGGTGGGGCGTCTTGATAAACCTCATATCCAGACTGTATGACACGTGGTTTATCCCTTGCTAACTTGTAGCCTACCTCATTCCCAGGCATCCCACCGCGCGACGGAACGCCTGGAACAGGATGCCTGAAATTACCGTTCTGGCGAGAGATAGGGAGGGCGGGACTTTCACTTGCATCGGTGGAGGGCCGTCCGATACGGGATTTTCCGTTTCCGTTACCAGTTTTCGATATTGCTTAGTCCGGCTTTTCATCAAAGCTCCATATTTAGTCTCCTCTCGTTGTTGTTGATGCTATTTGTGTCATGTACTTATTATTCTCGTCCCAGAGGCTGTTACCTGGCGTACACAGCTCACAGGAAGCATAGGACCGGAAACAGCGATGCGTTAGACCAGCATAACGCTTCACTTTAGGATACTCTCTCTTCCCGTCAAGCACATGCCTACTGAAAGTACACCTGGTGTCGTACCCTTCCGCCAAAGACATTTATATAAATAATAATTTGGTTTATATAAGTAAAAAATATGAATGTAATTTATACTAGAAAAGTGGTAGGCATTCTAGGCAATCATACAGGTTTCAGGAAAACTGAAGTCAATAGTCTGTCGTTTCTACCAAGCTCATTTTGGCCACCATCGGCATTTACATTGAAATTTACATTAAGGACATTTAGCAGACGCGTAAAGCTAAGCGCTTAGGCCTATATCGTTATTTATTTATGTTTATTATACTTAAATGTGAAATTTCTTTCTGTAAATATAATATTTGAGCACATAGATAGTAGGCATATAATAGGCCTAAATATGTGTTTTGGCTTGTAGGATAATATCTGTATTTTAATTGTAGGCCCATTGGATCATCTAGCTATATTTTAGGCTTATGCCTAAACATGAATTACAATTCTGGCATTATTCTTGTGGGGGGAAATACCTTTAGTGAACTTGAATTGAACTTTAATGTGGGCGTAACAAGGGGGAGGTGGCCCTCAATTTTAGCCAATGGTAGAATACCATGAATATAAACTTGCATACATACCATTGAGTTGTGCAAGCCAAGCAACGCCTCTTTGTCAACTTTGCCGCGATGGGCGGACTATAGAAATATGATTGGCCGATAGTCTCTACTGGGCGTATCAGGATATATTAAAAAATAATGTTTTGTAACAGTTGCGTTTACAGAAAGATAATTGCTTACTCAGGTGGCTGTTTAAATCGCTTTTCCTGGACAAGTGCAACATTAACAATGGCAAAGATTGATCTAACTCAAATTGGAAAAAACCTGTTGAAAAAGACAGACTCTGGCGAGGTACGTTGTGTTATTGTCTCATTAGCTATATCATTGGTATCTATCCTATCCGCCTAATCGTAATGACTACATAACAAGTTAGCTCAAGCTGTTGGCTGTCCTAATGTGGGGCACCCATAATGACATAATTGCATAATAAAGGCATTACTGTAAGCTTAATTGGTCGTGAATGCCCCCCCCCCCCCCCCCCCCCCCCCATGGTGCCATAATGGCTTATGAATGCATATAGGCAGATGCATAAAGTGACACTAATGTGACCCTGTTACAGAACAGTGTTGATGTATGACTTCAAATAAGATCTGTTTAACAAGGTATGTTACCTGACAAGTCTATTTTGTTATTAATCGATGGATTCAATGTATCATATACTGGGCACTTATACCATCCACCTCCAACTGTTGACATACACTTTTTATATTTACATTGCTAATACTCTCATTGTGTTTATATGAATATATCTTCTGTAATTATATTTTGCAGGCCTATTTGGTAATTAACGTGGGTTATAAATAGTGTGTATCAACTACTTTCCTGTATACTTTCTGCTGTGAAAACCATATTTAATCTCTGGGATTAATAAAGTACCAATTTATCTTCATTGTTGTGGAATTTACAAGGTTTATATCTGTTTTAAGGATATAGAGATCCAGTCTCTATGGAAGGGACAGACGGTGGTCTTGTTCTTCCTACGCCGGTTTGGATGTCAGGTGTGTCGGTGGACAGCGGCTGAAATAAGCAAACTGGAGCCCGACCTGAGAGCTAACAACATCGCCCTGGTGGGCATCGGTCCAGAGGAGACGGGCCTGCACGACTTCAGGGAACTAGGGTTCTTTAAAGGAGGTGGGATATTTTCATTCAGCATATTATTATGCGATGAATATAAGACGTGTCCCAACACTGTCTCCCCCCTGTGGTCTCTATGAGAATTGCACAATTCAACTTTACATAACTTACATGAGAGTGGGCATGGCCCAAGGACAAGTGTCAAAGCTAATGCCTGTCTATCAATTATTTCTCCTGAAGCCCTTTATCTTGATGAAAAGAAGAAGACCTACAAGGATTTAGGCTTCAAAAGGTGAGCGTAGCTTAAATGTATGTTCAAGACTCATTCTGCAAACTGTTTCAAAATGCCAAGGATTCATTGATTGTTTTCCTGCACAGGTACACAGCCTTGAGTGTCGTTCCTGCCGGCTTAGGGAAAAAAGTGAGAGCTGTGGCTGCAAAGGTAAGATGTAGCAAGCTAGAGGATGTTGACATTACTGCAGCCTCTTAGTTGCAATTCACTCCATGGAGAGCCCTATTAATTAAAACGTAAGTCCTATCTGCTTGTATAGTGGTAAGGTCACCAATATCGGACATCTAGGGACAGCTTAGGTCATCCTCTTTGACATCCATTTTCACATAAATCTGGTTTGTCAGGTATGAGCAACTTTCTGTCAAGCAGTCAGCGAAGCGTTCAGCCAGGGTTCCGAAGTGATTGAACTCTTCAGACTTCTAGACAGAAAGGTGCTTATATCTGACCAATGTGGATTTTTGTGAGGCTAGGTAAGGTGTATTGCCTTGATGACATCGCTGCGTAGTGTATTTAAGTATAAGATTGATGAGGTCTTAAAAAAAAAAAAAAAAAAAGTTAATTGTAGCTAATGACACAACAGGCTCGTAGAAGCTGCTTATGCACCATGTTTCTTGAGTTATTCAGGCAGTGACTCACTTTAGTCCAGCTCACAGCCTCGCTGCAAGGGAGAACACACACAATATCAAACAGTCTCTGTGTTATCTCTGCTCCTCTAACCAGCCATACGTTGTTCGTCACCTGTCTAGGCCACACCCCCAAATATAATATGGTTCTTCAATCTTTGGACTTGTTGTTCCTATGGATACTATGGGGTCAATTTGATTCATCCTTTGTTTGCACAGTTTGTGTTGGGCAGTACTGTTTGTAAGCCTTAAACAATTGTTTGACTGGAAATATTAAATGGGTGAAACCAGAACAAATTAGTAGAATAGTAGATTTAGCAAGAGCACATTAATGACTTTCTATCCCTAACATCTGTGCGTCAGCTAATATGCACAGAGGAAGGGGTTTTATTACCTACATTTAAAAGCTTTTTAGTTAAGAAAGAACATATACTAAGTTAAACCCAAAGTAAACCCAAGTGAATTGAGAGCAAAAAATCTAGCTGTGTAGACACCTGTTCTTCAAAACCTCTACTTGTGATCTTCTACCATCAGACCGGTGCCCTGTTTTGTCTAAAACCTGAACATGTAACAGAATGTACGGCCTTCTGACCAGCTGCCATGTCTGTTGTTTTCCAGGCCAGTGCTCAAGGCATCCAGGGGAACTTCTCAGGGGATTTATTACAGAGTGGAGGAATGCTGATTGTTGCAAAAGGTAGGCTGTGACATTGAGGAGATAACAAAGCTCAACTTACATACTGAGATAAGGACCAGCGCGAAACAAGAGATGTGTCGTTCGCCTCTCTTTTCTTCACAGGTATAATTAGAAGAAAACTGCTGAAATGAATAGTTTATAATAATAATAATTGGATTCTGCAAGTGTGAATTTAGGTTGTTCATTTTATATTTTGAGCGGGCCAAACGACGGCACTGGCAGGGGCAAATTTCAAACGGCCTTAACAGATCCTAAGGACAATAAAATGGAGCAAAGACACAGTGAATAGCTTGCATGCCGGATTTAAAGCCGTCATATCCTAGCCTCGTGCAAAAAGCCCTTTCTCTTGTCCCCAAACTATAAAATACTTATAAACGTAAAGTTTTCATTCATTCAGCCAATCAAAAAGCGTTAAATGGCACAACAAAATAAATTGTCTTCCTTAATTCTAAACAGTTGTTTTAGCTGTGTAAGAGATAGAGTTCATGGTAACTTACTAATTACCTGTCTGTCTGTCTGTCTGTCTGTCTGTCTGTCTGTCTGTCTGTCTGTCTGTCTGTCTGTCTGTCTGTCTGTCTGTCTGTCTGTCTGTCTGTCTGTCTTTCTCACTCCGTCATCCTCTAAGATAATGAATTTATCCTTATCAAAGCACCTAGTAACAATCCCCATTAAGCAGGCAGCACAAGAACCACTGGCGACCCTTGCCCCTGCAGCTCAGTGGCGCGTCCACAAGCACCGTCAATTCGGCGCAATAAAAGACAGACCACTCTCACTTACGGGGACAGGTTGTTTTAATTGGAAATCGGCATCTGAGAAAAAAAGGCCATTCAACCAATAAAATCAAGAGGGTGGTGATAAAGGAAAACTAATAATTTTCAATTAATTCAATAAAGCCTGCAATTCGAAAATGATTGGGTATAATCTGAGTTTGGTTTGAAATATAATGAAATGATAAGCTCATAAACTAATGAGATTTACCATCTTGCCAATAGGGCTTTGGTTTTTATAAAAAAAATAATAATACAAAACATTTTGCAGGGGGGAGCACCTCGAGACTAGTGCTTTCCTCCACGTGCCCACCTTTTGGCATTTTGAGGGTTATTCATTAACACTTGTCTTGGTAGTTACTCCTCTCCCACTAGAGGGCAGTGTAGTATAACAAAATGGGAATGGGGGCTAGAAAAATAACGATGACCAGAAGTTGACCATCAAAATATGTAAAGTACACATACATACATGATCTGTATCTGTTGACATTTCCATTGCTGCATTATTTTCTTTCACATTGAAAAGGTGGAGAGAAGGTGCTGCTCCACTTTGTCCAGGACAACCCAGGAGACTTTGTGCCTTTAGAAGACATCTCCAAGGCACTGGGTGTGTCCACCAACGCACAGGAGGGACAGATGCCGTCGGTGAGACCCAAGAACAATAAGATATGTAAAAAACATATCTTGGCTAGGATTGAACCTCAGTGGTTGCAATCCTTACTTGAAGGTTTCCAGTTCTGATCAGTTGGCATAACCAGTGATCAGGGGTAAGTCCCCTGGTTCAACTGTTGAGGGTTTATCTGCTGTCATGCCTTGACCATGGGTATGACCGCAGAAGCTGCCACTTATACCTAATTTGACGGGCTTTACCATCTCCTAACCACGTCAAAAGGGTCTAATGTGACACAAAGGTCTGTTTAATGCATGGCAATTCCGACCATTCGACTTGGGGCTTAAGGAAAATTATAAAACAAAGAATTTAAGAGAAAACAGTTCATGCTCAATGTTGAGAGGAATAGCATCCTAGGTCCTATGACCCAACGCACGTCGCCTGTGGATACTGGGGAGATCTTGTGACCAGTCAGGGTCTCTTAAAAAGGCCTGCGTACGAGAGTAGGCTTGCGGCCATGGCACAAGGTTGTGTCCCTTTCAGAAATCCCTGTGACGCGTCTGACGACAGACGGTTGTCATTCAAGTATTCAGGAAACAAGAACAACATTGTCTCACCCCGGTGTTGCTGTCACAAGGCTTGACGGCAAGCATGACAAGATGCGTTACCGGCTTGAAACTTTCCCCAACGTGCTTCAATCGTATTTGATCGTCATCAAGGCGAGGCCTCAAGCCTAAGGAATACAGCTTGATCCCAAGCATCCTCATGGCTTAGACATGTAATCAAAACACATGAACGCATGATGTAGTGACGATTATAATTTAACCATCGTAGGACGATGGTGTTGATATTTCTCTGGAAGAAAGCTGTGTCCCTCCAAATCAGCCCCCATACACACACACAGGCAGACCCATGGTCAATTCCTTGAATTTAGCCATCATCAAGGGAAGGTGGTTCTTCATAGACTAACGTATGTTTGCCCAGGTCTTTCCCAAATGTGAATTATCACTGCATTGTGTATTTCACCGAAGTTCATGGACGGTACTTTAACCATTCACCCGTAAAGGACTTTACAGGAACTTCTAATTCCATTTGTCAAACAGCATACCGAGACATATGTTCCCCACTTATCATTTTGTTGTGCTTATAGCAAAATAGCAAAGGCTGGAAGCAGAGCAACAGGGGCATATATCCTTTTATTGATACAATATTTAATATTGGCTTTTTGAATCACAGGTCTGGCTTAAAATCCGAGTTGATTTGGGAAGTGCAATACGAGCACCTTTGAGGTGGACTGAGGGACGCAGTTGGAGCTTCATGGCAAAATACATAGTCTGGTTCCCATTAGCAGAATCTGAATCTCCTATGTCCTATGGGTATGGCTGTATGGGCCTTTCAAAAAAATTTTTTTGAGCTGACATAATTTATGTAAAAATATAATGTGTGGGTGTGTGCATGTTTTCCCTGCTATATTTTAGAAAGAAAAAATAAGGGATGGTATATACATATGTTCCAGACAGACAGTTAAGTCTGTGTGGACTTAACTGTTGTTTTTTTAACAAACATTATGGAGGTTCAAATTTAGAACCTAATGTGGCTCTTTAAAACTGTACATATATAGCAGTCAATGTTCCTTGTTCCTCTTTCCCCAAACTGCCTCAACTCACTGAATTCGGCCCCAGGGGAATCAGAAAGTGAGATTACTTACAGTGTCTGCACAGTGTCTCGAATTAACTCGCTATTCACCACGCTAGGAGAAAGATCTTTATCATGTGGCTCATAAACCCTTAATGTATGGAAACATCTGTGTAGGCCACTTGATTTGCCGCTTTCGTATTTGTTTTTGCTTCCAGTCTGAACTATTATCCCTGGACAACATGTACCATTCAGGTCATTGGCATTCCAGTCCAGTGATTGATACTGCTGATCTATCAATCTATACTTATATCTGTATATTTAATAGATTTTTTCTACTGGTTTGGTCTGAATTTGATCTCTTCTTTATTTATTTTGAACTCCCTGCAGTGCAATGACGAAGTTTGTACGCGATGATGGCCTCAAGGACTGTGATCCCACCAGGAGGAACTTTTTGTCCCTTTGTTGAGAAGAAATGGGTGTTTTTTAAATCATGTGTGAATCATTATATCACCACCAATCATTTTTTAAGTCTTTGGTGAAATTGTGAGATTGAAATAGTTGTAAATATTGTGATTTACATATATAGTATGGATATTTCCTTATTCTATGAAGTGTCTTACATATCTAAATAGATTTGAATTCTCTGTATAATTTTGAATGTCCATGATGGAATAAACGTCTATAGAACTAAATTAAAAAAGGCTTTTGTATGCTTGATACCAAGAAATTATTACTTTAAAACTAGGAATTTTAGCCATTGACTATATCTCTGTATCCTGCTCAGAACCTTTATCCTATTCTTCATGAAATATGAATCGGAAGATGTATTTTCTATAATTTCAACCATAACTTAATTTATTATTATTATTATTCATTCAAGATTACTGTGAATTTAATGAAAGCTAAACGTCTTCTAAATTGCTGTATTCAGACAAATGTTTTGCATAGTCTGTGAATACAATGATACATTCAAGGTACAGATTGAGACCATACAAGTAAAGATACTTTAATGGAATTTATAACATATTTGAGGCACAAAAATAGCAGTCTCAAAAATTACATAGCAGCAGAAACATTCATATAACATCCTTTAATACTTATGCAGAGCAACAAGGGTATATTATAAATACATAGATAAATAAACTTTCTCTGGTTTGGTTGGTTTATGGCTTCTATAGCCGACATATAAAGCAATGTATATGTACCATTAGGATTAGCATTTGATGATTACTCTTAAAATGATTTTACAGGAATATAAAGCTAAAAGAACAGTTAAGAATTTGCAAGCCATATATTTTCCCACCTCTGCATTCTGTTGATTTGTTATCACGACTGTACAGGGCATACCGAACATTTTGTCTAACATCACACTGTATATAACCTAGCTATTTTACTCTATACAATAAGGACTCTTCATCTGTTTCCTTACATGTAAAGAGAAAGTGAGAAAAATCTACAAAAGGCCAAGCAGTTGCTTCTAAAATATCAAAGCCAAACTATATTGTTGGTTAGCTTATATGTTTTTTGAAGTGAAAAGTGAATAGCTGCTGTAGACGGCAACAGACTCTCAGTATTAGTACTCCAAGTTGAACAGTCCCTAGCCACAGAGGTTTTGAATTTCCCCCGGTCGGAAACAGTGTTGGCCAATATGTAGAGTAAACAGGCTGAGCGTATAAAGCTTCCATTGGCACATTCATTGTAGCAGTCTATATGGCCACAAACTAACAGTCATGTTGAACTTAGGAAGGCATCCCCAATGGGACCTTCGACCGGTAGCAACGTTACAGCACGGAAATAACACGATGACCTTCACTGCATCTACCTCAATGTTATGAATATCACATTATAATTAGGCCTCCATATTATTTCACATCGTCACAGCGAAATATCTACCATATTACTGGATAATATAATAGACAACGAATATATCTTTGAGTTATATATTCAGTTACATAATATATAACAATATATAAGTACTATATCTAAGTGGTGTCGTTGATTATATTCAATCTTTTCTCAATGTGTAAGAACAGAGTAACAGCTGGAAATGCTGCATTAATTCGGTCCGTACTCAGTGACACACGTCCACCAGCCCACCAGCAATGCTTAACCTCCACATGAAAGTTATGTCGGGTTACCTGGAGTAATGCTACGTTTCCTGGTTCTCCCCCGGCTGCAGACCTCAGCTCTCCCTAATTACTACGTGATCCACTTTCCAGAGACCTTGTTTCAGAGGGGAGTTTGCTAACTTCATGTTGTTGCACTTTAACAGCTCACTAAAGGAAATAGTTGCAATACAGCTGCCAAATCTGAACCCTTGTTGGACCTAAATAGTGATTGTCAATCACCCTTCCCAACTGCATATTGCCTGCGCTCTCCGAAACTTCAGTTTCAGGGAACTTTGTGTAAATGAAAGTCATTTTGGACCCACTATTATCCCAAGCCTCTTACAATAGTGTGAGAGGATACATTGTGAGCTTGGGGATGTTCCTCCTCAAATATACTGATTCCACATAACACACTATTCTGAGCGATAGAGAGACTTAGTCTGTATAGTAGGGAATGGGTTGCAACAAGACATAACATACAAGTTACATTATATTCGAGATGAGGGTGAATGTATATAAACTGGTATTTAAATAATTGTTTTGAAGAAGTGACTAACTACGACCTTAATACAATATTCTTCCCTATAGGCTACATCAACATGGCTACACTTGAATATGATATTGATATTGCATAAGTTATAAAAACAGGTTCGGATCAGCAAAATCTGCGTCACACTGTTATTCCCGTGCTGTATTGTTGAGCAGTCCCAATGCCTACAACCCTATGATGAAGAACAATTGGAGCCAGATGTTCCTTTGTCGCTGCTGCCGCAACAACAACAACAACAACTCCACGGGCTAACCTGATTGGTCATATAGTCAAGTCAACCCTCTCTCTGTCTTCTCTATGTACTGCTCCCGTGTTCCACTGTCATTACCCGTTAATCAAGGTAGAAAATAACAGACCAGACACCCCCCCTGCCCCGCGCGACTCCGTAATGGCCACGCTAAACCCTAGGACCCAGAGTGGCCAGCTTCATCTCTGTGGGCAACACGCTCCGGCACAAAGCGACCGCTCTCCCACTCTCGCTCTCTCTCTCGTCTCTCTCTCTCTCGCTCTCCCTCTCCCTCTCTCGCTCTGTCTCTCTATTTCTCTGCCTCTTTTTCTTTCATGTGCACACCGCTGATCAATATGGTTCAAGGTAGCCCACTTCCTTTGATACATGTCCAGATAATCCCTCTCCGGCACTCTGCTTTCTCACTAATTCGTCTGTGGCCACTAACGACGAGCCTCTTGGATAAAAGGTTTCCAAGAGAGTTCAACAGTACGCGACCGTCACCGAACTCGTCGCCTCACGGCTGGGGTCACAAAGCTTCCAGTAAAACAACGGCTGTTCATTTTTTTCCTTGACCAAAGAGTATTTGTGTCACTTTGTATATCAAAACGTAAACTCACAGATTTTTATCAAAAAGGATATATCTATTGTTGTCCAGAAATGTGTATCTATCACTTGAACCACAAACACACTTGGTTATTAGAGACTTGATAAGAACATGTACGTAACATAAACGGCACACAGGTCAAAGGTCATGTCCTATTTGACAACACAAGGTAGAATGGGCCGAGGGAGTCCAGGGGACGTCTGGGGTATGGGTTGGAGTATCAGTTAGACCATATTCAGTCCCAAATGTTAAGGCTTTCCTTAACTAACAGATAGGATACAAGATTTTATTATTATAGTAAAATAAGCCATACATTTTAGTCCAATCTGCATTTGGGCGAACTTTTACTCTCCAAGGTATTGCCGACACTTGTATAACCTTTGAGGAATAGTGTTCAGGCATACAGAAACCCCACTTGTGCCTCTACCTCCCATGACTGTAACACCATGCCCGATGGCATAAACTTGCAATTCGACTGTGAGAGAATGGAGTTTGGATGATATGCGGTATGAATACAAATTCTTAATAGCTTTTACATTTTAAATGTAGTCACGCTGTACAAGTTCACTGTAAAAAGATATGTTAATCTGTCAGTATTTTAATAAATGTCTCTTTTTTTTTTTTTAAAGCTGGAAAGATTTAACAGTCTTAAAGTCTTCATGTAATTTCTTTAATTTTACAGTGAATGACTAAAGCCTCATAGTGTGACTAATTATATTTAGCTCTGCTTCAGCAAAACTCCCATCACACATTTATCTCTTTTTCAAGCTTTCGGCCGAACGACACTGGTGCTTGTTCTTCTTGTTCAACGTTTTGACTCAAAGAGAATAAAAGCAAACACAACAAGGCAACTATGTGCCCACAGTTCGGGAATAATCACAAAGATCCTTCCCCATATTTCGAAAGGACTAATTCAAGAAGTGTTGGTAAAGCCCGTTAAGCCCAGCTGTCAGCCTCAGCGTTCATCACGCTCATGGTTTGTTTGTTTTACGTAGCTGTTTTCACTTACGCCCCCAGAAGGACACAGTGTGACCGTTTGTAAGCAGAGACCAGTGACCACAAGCAAGACTTCAAATATGAGCAGCAATACTCTATTCCTTTCTGTGTGTTCACTGACATACGTGTATACGCGTCCAGTCTCGAAACAACAGCTCGAGTTTTCTCAAGAGAATGTTAATATGTAAATGTGTGATCTTTCGCCATGTAAATACATATATATATAGAGAGAGAGAGTTATTGCAGATGGAGTTCACGCAGGATATCTCTGTTGGTTTCAAGATTTTCACAAGCTTTTATGAGTTATCCATAGCAATAAATAGCAAAAGTACCAGAATGGTCTACCAGACCCGGCATTTCATCTCAGGATTCATAAGGCTGCCTTTTTCACACTGGAACGCCTCGGAGAAGGCTTCAAAGTTCTGCAGGGATCCAAGAACTCTGAACAAAGGAGACATATCAGGTGTAAAGCATGCTGAATCAATCTTGAATCTAAATGATGATATGTCATGATAACAATGTGTGGACTGACCTGTATTCTAGGGGACTGTGGGAGTCGGTTTTGATGGACTGGCTAGCATACTCAGGGCGATAGGCACCGCACCAAACCTGGGAAAACAATTGTGGTAGTTTGGACTGAAAGATCTTCTGGTGACCATGAATGTTGTTGAAAATCAGCGGTAACAATAGACTCTAAGAAACATATTTGGCTTTCCAAATTTGGCCCTTCTTTATGTTTTATAATCAATGTAAATGCAGTGAGATCTTTGAAAAACGATTCACTGCTGCATGTTATGATAATGAACAGGAACAGGACATTTGTTTTCTTTCATTGAGCTAGCTAACATGATTTATTCATTGACCCTCCCTCCGACTTAACTCTCAGTGGAGTGTGTAACGCTTATATAGTGTGTCGATAAAACCTGTTTATTTAGGGCCTGTATTCTGACTAACTGACTAGTGACCTGTTTCTGGTTGTGCTGTATTTTCTCTGGCCCAACAGAAATCTTTTCTTTGGCAAGTCCTATCAAGTTCAATGGAGAAATCTTGTAGCACTCGGTCCCTCAACGACCACCCCCACATTCCTTATTGTTTATTTGTGAAGAACAGACAGTATATTATAAAAAAATATACTTAAGGGAGTTTTTGTTCTCCGGAACGTTGAAAGAAGAAAGTAAATACATAAGGTTATACGAAAATTATATTTGACACCTGGAATGTGCTTTGGAGAGTGTTTTTTTTTTGTTACCTGGGCAAAGTTAAGAAAGAAAAGCTGTTTGTGATTCAGGTCTAGTCCGGGTAAATGAGGCTCTTCACCTTCTGTAGCCACCCACTTCAGATAAGCCTAGACAAACAAACACACACACACACACACACATACACACACACACACACACACACACACACACACACACACACACACACACAAACACACACACACACACACACACACACACACACACACAGGAAACAATTTTAATTATGGCCTTTTCAAGTCGAATGGTGGCTGATGGCAAACATCCTACCTTAAAAGCTTGCCTCACTCCTCCATTGTCGGCAATGTTTTCCCCCAGTGTACTGATACCGCTGACCTGATATCACACACATTAGTTAGTCATTAAAAACACAAGTTAGTCACTATATCCTAACATGCATGCTATTTATCGCTAGTCCGGATATCACACATAATAATATTAATACTCGACTTACATTCTGTCCACCTGCAAGCTTCCAGTGGAAGTTCCCATACTGTTGCACCATGCACTGGGACTGCTCTTTAAAGTGCTCGGCAGAGTAATTACTCCACCAGTTGAGCATGTTACCGTCCTTGTCAAAATTGCGCCCTGCAACCAAAAAGAAAATCAGTCAAACACTGTTTACCCAAAAACAGTGACATAGTCGAGAAACATCTCACAAACCCCCCCGGAGAAAGAATCCCAATGCAATGATGTGATGATGTTGTCAGCAACCGTCAAAACACGAAAGAATGGTGCAATTTGAAGTTTAAAGGAATGATCATTATGAAGAGGAAAACGATGAGTTATCCATCCTGCCCACCATTGTCATCAAACCCATGTGTGATCTCGTGTCCAATCACCATGCCAATCCCGCCAAAGTTGAGGGCCTGCGGCTGATGCTTACTGAAAAAAGGTGGCTGCAGAATACCTGCAGGAAATACTGAAACAAGAAAAGAAAAAAGAGCAGATTCAGCAGGAGCAAGGATATGAAGGAGTCTGAAGATATAGGATTATTTAATAGTATTATTCAGTTAGTGCTTTAGCATCAGCTGAGTAAGCATCCATTCACATATTTCCTGCTTATTCTTGTGTTCTGGCGAAACACTCCTTTCTGTTCTCCATCATCCGATTCTCAATAGCATTGCATTTGGCATAGGACCATTACAAATGTTTCCCAATATGAGGGGTCCTGGTTCTTGAACCTCATCTATCTCATTTATTTATTATCTTATCTTTCGTCAGAATGGGATTGAGGCTTTGTGAAAAGGGGAAAGGGGGGTTGTCTTACCGATCTGGTTTCTGTTTGGTGAGTAAAACGCATTCACTACAGCAGCACCAATGATCCATCTAAATAAACACAGAGGGGGGTGACTAAGCTGGCTGAACATACGCTTTCTATTATGGTGATGATGGTTGGGCCATTTGAGTCAATGTTGATGTGTATAATCATGATATTATTATACTACTACATTAGTGACCCAGTGGTGGTGGTAGTAGTAGTAGTAGTAGTAGTAGTAGTAGTAGTAGTAGTAGTAGTAGTAGTAGTAGTGATAGTAGGTGTTGTTGTGTGATATAACTCACAGGTCTGAGTCAACTGGTTCTCTGAGTTTCTTCAGGCTTTTATGTGCCTCACACTGGAGGTTTTCAAGGATGTTCTCAAAGTAGTTATCTTCTGTAAAATTAAGCTACAGAGGAGAAAAAATGTGGAAGGTAATTGCAAATACTGTACGTTCAGAAACATATTCCAGTGGTCGAACAGACAGACGGACGGATCTGACAAACAATTCCTACTTACATGGGCATACTCCTCATCCAGCTTCTGATTGTTCTTTTCCAGAATGTGGTCTGGATACCCAATGTGTTCCTTTATGGCCATGGCCTGCAGTAGATGAACAAGTGGAGTCAACCAACAGCAGATTCCATCGGCCCCTCCTCTCTGACAGCAGGGTGTGTGTGTGTGTGTGTGTGTGAGGGCGTGGTCACCTTCTCTCTGGCCTTCTCCTTGGAGGGCGCGTCCATCCAGCTCAGTTCCTCCAAGGTTTCCACGTAGGCTTCTTGGATCTTACTGATGAGGTCACTGACCTGGATACAGACATGTCAAACTTTATCTAGAACGTGGATTTGTAAAGACAGAATGTGGTTTGAATAGTTCCCAGAGGGTTATTTCCACTTAGTAGCCAGCATGACTCCCAGTGGTACATAGTGAAGGTTCACGTGTCCGAATGCCTTCTAAATTCAACAGCCCCAGCAGCACCTCTTCTGTTGAGTGATCGAAACCTCCGACCAGACGGCTGAACCCACCATGCGTTTGCTCTCTCCAGCGAAGGTCTCGCGCACGTACAGCGCCCCCACCGCGTTCTCCATGCTGCTTTGGACGTAGCGCACACAGTCACGCCAACGCACCTCCTCTACCGTGGTGCCGAACAGAGCCTAGCCCCGACACACACACACGCGCACACGCGCACACACGCACACACACGCACACGCGCGCACACACACACACACACACACACACACATATGCAAACACGCACATATACATATGCACATGCACGCACACGCACAAACACAAACACAAAACACACACACATGTACATACACACATACACACGTACACACAAATGCACAAACACACACAGACACACACACACAAATACACACGCGTGACGCATACGCACACATACACACACACACACACTTTGCATCAGGGATTACTACATAAGGGCCTTGCACAAATTGGGCGCACACACAAGCATACTGAAAGGCCTGATATGGTGATATAGCAATAGTATCACAGTGGGCAGCTGTAATGTCTGTCTGCAGTGCCTTCAGCCTCACCTTTCTGTAGTGTGCTCTGGCTTCCTTGAAGCGGCGACTCAGGCTGTTGATTCGATCAAGGATGAGCTGCCAGGTGAGGTAGTTCTGCATAGTTCTGGAGGAATCAACACGAGTCAATCTCAGCACCTGCATGCTGTGATGACTAAGGATGGATGGACGGGTGGGTTGGTGGGAAGATAGGAGGATGGGTCAATGTAAAGGGAGGGTGGGGGGATGGACTGACCTGACACTATGTTTGGCTAAAACCTCATTCATTTTCTCCAGGTATGGAGAGCTGTAGACCACCACGTCCTCTTCAGGCTGTATTTTGATGGACACACTGGACAGTACACCTTGGATGAATCTAGTCCAGTTAAAACCCTGGGACAAAGGAACACACCATTTAAAACCCATGTTCAACGCTAGTGAAATTGTTTTCACCTACCCCTTCATAAAATAATTGTATCAATATAATATACCTTTCAAGTCCTTTTTTTTTTACTAAATATTGTCAACATATCCTCAAGCTGAGAATGATCTTAAAGGTTGTATCAGCGATGTTGGCTGACGTCACTTCTGTTGGTATTAGAAGCGAGATCCCAAACAAACAGAGCCAGCTCGCCCCTCCCTTCCGTGTTTCGTGTATCCAGTTAAAACTATCATGATCGCAGCGCAAAAAAACCACAACACCCACCCCTGTCGGTAATTGGTTGGAATACTATTTATTATGGTTTTGAGTGGTTGGCAGTACCATTTGTTTTTGTGTAAGATCTCGGAGCATAGGCTGCTTACAGATACCCGTTTTTTTTGACGGCCTGTTTATGTGGCGCATAGCTAGCAGATCGTGAGGAAAGATTAGTTGAATGTGATCATTTATGTTTCGGCCTAGAATCGCTGATACAACCTTTAAGGGGGCATTCCAACATGTTTTCCCCTTCCTGCCTGGTGTTTGGCAGTGCAGGCTGTAATCATGCTGTAACTGTGCTAGTCAAGCCGTCTCGCTTACTGACTGATGGGCCCACTCACGTTGAACTTGAAGGAGTCCTGGAGCTCTGCCAGGGTCATCCGGTTGTAAAGAACCGTGACATCTTGCCGCTCCTCCACCGGGGACGTGGCCTGCTCAGTGACAACAACAACAACAATAACAACAATGACAATGACAAGCCGTCTGTGACATTATCAGTTGACCACACATTTCCTCCATCCACTAAAGCCTGTCCCATTATACTCATTACGGCCGGTGCAAAAATAGCCACTCTCATCTCGTCTAGCCATGAGCTTCTGGCGCTAAACCCTGGACAAGTTTGATGTGTTTTATTGGATCCAATCTGAGAGGAGGCTTATCGGTTATTGTAATTTCATTTCCGATGCTATCCACTCACGTTTGCAATATCTGTCTCCAGATCCAGCACCTGCCCCATCTCCTCCCACACGCGGTCGTCGTCTTGGGTCAGGTTCCGGTCCTCTCGGGCGATTTTGGCGATGGAAACCATGAAATGCAGATAGGCCTCTCGTACCTGCGGTGTGGAGATGAAAAGTCGATGAACGGTGCAAATCATTTTCAGCGCTACTGAATCAATCAATGTTTTGACAAAGTTGAGTTGACCTTTTGGTAATTTCCATCGTTGAAATAATAGTCTCTGGATGGCATTCCAAGACCAGGCTGGTCAATCTGTCAATAACGAAGCAAATTACATGTATGATTTGTGTGTAACTGTTTACATTTCAGCAGACACTTTGGACCCAGAGAGATCCACAGTGGATTCAGATAGAGGTTATTCAGGAGAAGGTAGAGGGTGAGGCATCTTGCTGAAGGATGCCTACTGCTAGATTGCAGACATTGGGGAACCAAATTTATGGAGTCAAACACCTTGGCCACGACCACCCTTTGCTTCCCTATCATCCAAAGACGCGTAAGCGCTTTACATCTGTGCATTCTCGATTCACAATCGTCATAAGAATGTGCGCATTAAATAATGAATACAGCCCATTGGTTATGGGCTTCAGTGCTTTATAATTGCTGTCCTGCCAGCTGATCTTACGTAAATGATATGGCGACAGGAGTCTCGGTCGTCCGTCCACACGTACATGTCCAGCAGCACCTTCTTATGAAAGCGAGATGTGAGTGTTGCCAGTTCGTCCTCCAGACTCCACGCCTCCTCTGTAATGAGAACAAACTCATGGAAACCATTCCATCATTCACAGAGAAAGAAAGAGAGAGAGAGAGACAGAAAGAGAGTGAGAGAGACGGAGAGAGAAAGAGAGACAGTTACCGAGCGAGAGCCATGCCTGCCCAAGATTAGGCCTGACAGGTTTTGATGAAAGCAGACTGCCTCTTCTCACAAGAAATAAAACATTGTCCTGCCAGCAGAATTACCCGGCCACTCATAAATGTGCCTGCAGATACGCATGGCTAATACTGTGTGAGCCACAGTGCTTACATTTAATTACAGGACAGACCAAGCTCAAAGAAGCTCTATTTAAACCCAGGGTTGCAATCCTGATAGAGAAGCCACCGCCACCACCAACACTAGCACTGCCATCCCCATCTATATGACTGGCTTATCCCAGAACCGAGCTCAGCCAAATGTTACTGAACGCACACAGAGAAACTTCTAGAGTTTGGGGGTCTGAACCAAAGAGGATAGATTGTGTAGTGTAAATCTGCCCAGTGAGCTGCAGCTCACACAAGAACACTTCTGTGTAAATCAGTTTAGAAGTGTCTTGTCTATCTAGGACATGTTTGCACATACTTTGACTAATCTCTGGATAGTTACTCAATAGCAAATCAAACAGCAGATCAAATCACAGCGACAGCACCATCTGTGGTGAAACACAGGCAATTGTGATGATTTGCGATGACATGCGATGCTAAAAGATGCTGATCCGCAGTATTTGGTTACCCTCTATAGTCAGCTTTATATTACCTGTGGTCGTGTTCCAATCATCGGAGGCAATTGGCCAGTCTCCGATACTTTCAATGAGCCTCAACAGAGGCTGGGAGTCCCGCTGTTCTATCAGACCTGCCAACAGAAAGCCCACCACAAGCCATCAGAGGGAAGCGGTTTTACAGTGTTAAAGCATCCCTCCAACTGGAGCTGCAGGGCAACACTCGCTTTGTCCAGATAATAGTAACAAGACAGATGGCTCCAGTGGCCTCCAGTCAGTTCTACTGGCAGTCCGAAAGAGAAGAAGCACAGGGGATACACGTTTTATGTTTGACATTACTTTTCCGGCCATCTATTTTAGATGACAACTTGTTTTTATGTCTTATATTTGAGGCTTATGTCAAGTTTAATGGCAAAAGAGGGCTGCAGAGAGTGGCGATCCTTACTCTCGTTCATGCAGGAGCTGTAAAGTGTCTTGGCCTTGCGTATAGCCACCCTGTCCTCCTCGTTCTCAGTCTCCAGAACACCTGCAAAACGGATGACGAACAAAGTTCAAAGTCTTCGCTGTAACGGACACTCTCTGAGGACACCAAAAGCAGTCCCAATCACAGCGGTAATGATGCCAAGCTGTTCCGTGTACACTCTCCAGGTGTGTGTGTGTGTGTGTGTGTGTGTGTGTGTGTGTGTGTGTGTGTGTGTGTGTGTGTGTGTGTGTGTGTGTGTGTGTGTGTGTGTGTGTGTGTGCGTGTATGTGTGTGTGTGTGTGTGTGTGTGTTTTTGTGTGTGAATATACATACTGTATATATATATTTATATGTTTGTGCTTGTGTGTTTCTGTGCACGTGTGTCTGTTTGAGCTGACCTTTGAGGACAATCTCCAGCTTGTCCCCCAGAATGTCAAACACACTGTGACGGGAGCTGGTCTCTGGGATGACATGGCGCTCCAGCCAACCCCCGCAGGCGTACTGGTAGAAGTTCTCACACGGCTTCACCGAGGCATCCATGTTCTGCAGGAGTCTCGCGGCTTCAGGGAGACATCAGAAGAACAAATCAAGAAAGAATCTATGAAAATAAATAAAGACAGATGATGATGTTTAGTTCAGGGATATTTCTCTTGAAGGGGAAAGGCATGAAGGTTTTTTTGGATGAAATCAAGCAGGGAGTTCATCATTCATTCGTATTGGGATGTTCAGATTGTTGTACTGGAGTTGGAAGTTATATGGAAAATCAAAAGAGAAATGGAATGGAACAGTGCCGAGCTTTCACCTGCAACAACACACTCTGCGGTCGTGCACACGTTGTTGATGTTGGAGCCGTGCTGCTGCCCTGCAAATATAATACGGGCTGAGAGTTAGAGTAAGGACAAGACAGGAAATTAGCCTGATTAGCATCCCAACCCCCAACACCCCCCAACCACGAGATGTAGGCTAGCGGTCGTATTGAGGGGGGTCATATTTTGTATTTTGAAAACGTGGCGGCGGGAAAGAACAGGCTTCGACCAGATGGAGGTCAATGTGTCTGGTCTGAGGCGGTTATGTCAGAACTGAGCGATGCTTGTTTGTTACTTTTGTCCGACACTGCTTATCAGGCAGTGCGGGGGAATTAAGAAGGAGGTCTGGCTTAGATGGCAGAGGAAATTCATTCATGATGGGGACCATTGTGCAGCTATTATCAT
The DNA here is from genome assembly GCF_902167405.1 of Gadus morhua. Lineage (NCBI taxonomy): Eukaryota > Metazoa > Chordata > Actinopteri > Gadiformes > Gadidae > Gadus > Gadus morhua. The sequence goes on along the minus strand of NC_044060.1, from coordinate 16,389,965 downwards.
CAGAGTTGCGGCTTTCCAATCCTCCTGAACCAGCGCTCACCCTTGTCCGTGGAGCTAGTCCAGACACCAGTCCTGTTGGATTGTTCTGTGAATGGAAACAACAGTTCAAGATGGTCCCCAGTGAGCGATGAACACAACGGTACTGAAAACAATGAGGCTTTATTACAGCAGTTGCAACACTTTCCACTCACAAACAGCAATAGAAGCCGCGGCAAGATGTGCAACATGTTAAAGAAATTGGCATGGCTTCTTCACCTCATCTTATTACGCGCTCATAAAACATTATCGCCCACTGACCCTGGGTGGGTGAGAGGTGTTTGGGTATTTTTGTGAATGTGTTCCGGTAGCCTACCCTTCACAGCCGACGTATAGAGCACTATTAGCCCTGCCAAGGCACAGCTGAGCAGCAGCAGCAGAACAGACAGGCTGATCTCTGCGATGGTCCAACGGCGCTTCCCTGGTTTGCTTGATTTCTCCATGATGTCCATTTGACTTTCTGATTTGCCCATTCTCCCCTCCACCGGTGTTCTGGAATGGCATGGAATGGCATGGAGTGAGAAGGGACGCTAGGAATCCATGTGTGTGTGGGCTGCTCACTGCGATGCGAAATGCTGCACACCTACAAATGCACGACACTGATGAATCAAATGTTTTGTTTTGAGGTCCTACAGCACCAGAGCCTTTGGACATGGTTGTTCAGATCCATAGAAACTCTAAAAGGTTGTGTTTAGGAGCTGTGTGTGATCATGCATGGGGAAAGGAAGGCATATGTCACTTAGGAGATTGGGTCCGGCTGTATCAGCAGACTGCATCTGTTGATCATGACGCGTGTGACAGATTCATATATAGTATTGCGTTGTTTTAGGGAATGAGTGATCACATGCAAACAGACCAGCACACTGTCCTCCAAAAACCAAAATCAGTTTGAAATATTATGCGTGGTGACTGGATTATTTTCATTCTTCCTTTCTGTCTGTGTGTGTGTGTGTGTCTTTTCTTCCCTGTCTCCAGAATCAATAAATCCCCAGTATGAAAGAAAGAGAGAGAGCGAGAGCGTGAGAGAAGGAGAGAGATAGAGAGAGAGAGCGAGAGGGTTTCATTTTTCCTCCTCCTAATCATTACTTACACGTGAAGCACAATATTGCTGATGAGTGTTTGTGGAGGTAACAAAACCACAATCACCTGCGGCATCTCGGGCGGCCTGGCAAGGCATCTCGTCACTCCTGAGCACCTGTTCCCTCCGTAAGCAGCCTATCGCTCTGTCATTATGGGGCCCTGCCGACCGGCGCGGCGCTAAATCAACGCCTTTCGTGCTGCTTTGCCCGCCCCCCCGCCCCTCCCACTATCCACCACCGCCACTACCACCGCCGCCCCCGCCATCAGCTGCTACCCATGAATACACATGGGCACATGTGTGTCGCCAACCCACCATGATGGATGTGCACTCGAGCAAAGGGGGGGGGGGGGGGTTAGACACCCTCTGACACCGGTCAGGAGGAGGAGGAGTCGCTGACAGACATTCAGGGATCGATATGAGATGCAACCACAGCCAAAGAAGAATAGAAGAAGAAGAGGAAGAGGAGGAAGGAGGAGAGGAAGGAGAGGACGGAAAAGCAAACAATGCCAGATTGGGTCTTGTGGTTTCTCTGTTACGTACGGTGGTGTGCTGAAAACACTGCGTAATTATTTTACTGTTCATGACATGTGAATAATATATAACAAGTGAATAATGTATGAAGTATTGATTAGTTAATTCTTTATTTACAAAAAGGAGGAAGAGAAATACAGATGCCAATGTGTGTTGAAATCGTGCAGTGGTTTAAAAGTTCTGTGGGTCAACGTTTATACATAATAACGGACATTTGAACCGATGGAAATACTTTAAGCTGCTTTAACTGTATTTTCCGGGTAGGATTACAAGTGATTGTTTTTGGTCAGTTCCACGTCACTACTCTTGATTCAGTAACTCGTACACAAAAACAAGGCTTATTGCACTGGCTGTGACAGGTCACCAATGTGACCTGCTCTGTTCTGTCCATACTCTCATAATTGACATCTATTGTCAAGCACATGTACAGCCGAAAAACAAAGACACCAGGCACAAGCCATTGCAACGCTCAGCCTATCTTATCCAATGATTCACTACATAAAGTTTTGTTTTTCAAAAATGTGTCTGCTTCGTAAATGCACATTTGGACTACAATTTTAACTGGTACCTGTGATCCAATCCACCACTTAATTTGCGTGCGTATCATTCTGTGTGCGTGTGTGTGTGTGTGTGTGTGTGTTTGAAATGGTATACAAACAACCAAATTGTAGTTGGCTGATCATTCAACATTGTTGGTTTCCTATAGATGTACACACATGCACACTGACAAAGAGAATCACTGCTTACCTTTATCTTTGGATTGTAGAGAGTCGTCGCCAGAGCCTCCGTGCGGTTATCCCAGACACCCCTGCTGAGCTTCCACTCAGAGCTGGTGTGTGGAGAAATGAGACTGTGCTGCTGGATGGTAGGGAGAAGCAATGCACAGTGTGTGTCTACTGGGCTGCTCATGGAGCGAGGGAGGCAACCTCGGAGAGGGAGGGAGGGCGAGAGAGGAGGGAGGAAGGGAGGGAGGTAGAGTGGAGGAGAGCGGAGGGCAGAGGGGAAAAAGAGAGAGTAGAAAGGGAGGGAAAGAGAGAGAGAAAGAGAGAGCGAGAGGAGAGAGAGAGAGAAAGAGAGAGAAGGCGAGAGATAGAGAGGGAGACATATTAGAGCGAATGAGTTGCAAGATGCTTATTGGGTGATTGATTGCAAGAGTGATTAGGATAATATCCCAGGGTTTTGGCATTGTGGGCAGAGAGTAGTGCTGTACAAGCAGGGTGGGGGGGGTAGGGTGGCTGTGTTGGCAGGGTGAAGGAGTGGCATGTTGCTGTAACCATCTGGTCCTCTGTAGCACTGGTAGTGGAGGCCTCCAGCTGCTTTGGAAGTTATTATACACACAAGCTGGCATGAATGAGGAAGTATGGAGAAACAAAGGAGCATAAATCATGCACTTAAAGGATTTCCACAAAAGGGGTTCTCGAGTATCCTACTGTATTAGCACTATGTCCGGACACCCTCTTTTCTCTTTAAGGTATCTTATTGATGTGATGTCATTGTAGCAGACAACTTTCAAACAATTTCGTAACTTTAAAAGTATGAGTGGAAACTTTCATTTTAGACTACATTTTCTGTGTTGGTGCCAGCTGAGTGATGTTTATCTTGTTTGTGTTGTTCACAATTTGGCCACCAGGTGCAGCATCAGGCCTCTTAGCAGCTCTCTGCTGTAATTAAGTATTGATGCACAACAGGTGTGGTCCGTGATGGCACACAGCATTTGACAGTGATGGATGTGTTTTGTGACCGACGTGATTTATGTGTTTGATCATGCGTTTTGGGACATTGCACATTAAATGTGAATTAGCTTTTGGGGGTTTTATTACTTGATTGATCTCCCTGCGTTGTATTTTTATGTCCTTCATTAAACACATTATATTATTCAAAGGAAGTTACAAGCCGAGGCGTTCGCTTAATTAACTTGTCAAAACGCACACAGCTTCCCAATCAGCAGAGTGGCTTTACTGGAACAGGTTCAGAGTGTGTCTCTCAATTAATTTTTAAATATATACTTCAGGAAACACTACGATCAATAGCCTTCCTCGGAGCAGCAGGGCTTTGGTTTTGGTTTTTATACTAGCATCAGAAAGACATCATACAGCCCTGTTTTTTTCACACCATGTCTTCGCATGCCTCCCTCCTCCTCTTCATCATCTTTGAGGTCTTCGAAGGAAGACAGTGAGGAAGCAGCAGGTGGATAAAATGAACCCAGGCCTGTGTCTTCTACAAATGGCACGCAGCCCAGAGTCATTATCAGCCTGATTGGGCAGACTAATGAACTGCTATTAGAGGGAGAGTGCCAGTAACTTTGGCCCGCTACCATCGTGTGCTGAGCCACGATGACTGTGGCGTCGACGGAGGTTTGGCATCAGAGTTTCAAACCTCCAGAGACACCGTATTTATATGGTTATGTTTAACAGCAGAGAACAATGTAGGTAATCACAATGTTCCTTGTTAAATGCAGTCGTTCATGAAGTCTAAAATGAAGGTTCAATGCTTCTTTTCTCAAAGTTTACCAAAGATTATTTTATTACTTTTAATAATTGTGTCTTGGAAAATGGAAACAGATTTGAATTACATGTTTCGCCCAGCTCATGTCATTCTATTAACTTTTTACATAAAATTGTACTCAAGATTCAATATTGGGAAACTATTCTAATATATTGCAATACATATGAGCTCGTAATCTATAGAGCCAAAAGCAAATGCAGTTAACCATGAAATAATGAAGCAATTTATCTGGCGTGGGCAACTTGTAAATGTGGGGCAAATGCTACAGGGGCTATTCAAACTTTTTTGACATTATTAAAGTTATTTGATTATTATTATTTTTTTTAAATGTGTTCATCGTAAGAAGAAGATGTTGACATTTATAGAAAAAAAAGTTAATAGTCCAGTAAAAATTAGTTTAAAATTAATGTTTTCGTTGTCTCTTTAATATGCGCATATCTTTGTGTCATCCTCAAACAGATCGAGTGCAAATGTTTTTACCAGAACACTTTGTCAACTCCGGCTGATTGTCTGCACTGTCAATTATGTTTGTGCTCTGAGTAGGGCTTGTACTGCAGGCACTGCAAAAGCCAAAGCCTTGTTATGCTCTGATATGGAATATTAAACTCAATCACTGGATTAATGCGAGGTACACTAACCTAGTGTATAGGCCTACTTGCGCTTGCACAGACCATTAATAAATACTTCAAAGTCTCAGTGATTATTTGGCTCAGGACAGCAACCTTGAAAGCTTTAGGCTGGTGAATGCTCTGTGTTTGATGCACAAGGTGGCTCAAGCTTGCTAAAAGCCTTGATCCAGAAAATCTGACACGATCTAATACACAGGTGATCGTTGGTTTGCTATACGATTTATTAGTAAAATAATGATGAAAATAATCTCAAACATATGATATAGAAGTTAAAATAAATGTATCTTTATATTTGTATTTCAATGTGTTGTTTATCTACTATAACAATGTGCCCTTATTGGTGACAAAATGCATCATTTAGAAATATGTAATCTGATTTGGATTCAAATGTATTCATATTTGTTATCGCCTGTGGAAACCGGCTGGATTAGGGCGGAAGGCCTACTGTGCTAATCTTAACAACATTGTAGACACAAATTGCAGAACTTCACCAACTGATCTTCGTCCAATCCCACACCATATTGTATGGCGCTTTCATATCTCCCATGGAAATATTCATGGAGATGCCTGGAATAACCTCCATGAACCCAAAAAAAAACAAATTAACTAAACTAAATATATTTGCCCTTTTGGTTATGCAACCATGTATGTCGCGTAGCAGTAAAGACTGGGTGAAAGAGAGAGGCATTGATTTATCTTTGCCAGAGAGTGCTGAGGATGATGCGTTGTTGCCTGTTTAGCTTCACCACATTACTCGTCCCCACGGACTGGCTGTCAGGTTTGAGGCACAGAACACATTTATACACCCTCCGCCATTAACACCGTGGTTAACTGGCGTGTTCCCGCCTCGCCTGATTCACCGCATGTGTTTAAAAAGCCCCACAGAGGCGCATGGGCCATTAGGCACGGCGTCAAAACAAACTGTCCCCTTTTGGTGCTTTAAAGAGCGTTTCAGGCTCCCCAAGGTTGCAAATATATCCTAAAAAGTAACATCGAACTGCTGTGTCATTGTTTACTTTGTGGCACCATAGGATTTGAGCGTGTAAAGATAGTGATGAGTGAAAATACTTTTTAGGATATGTGGATATAACTGCATCTTCAATTACTGTTCTCACTAAAAACGTAAACTCCACCATAAGTACCTGATTTTTTGGGAGAAACTAATAAGCAGAATTGGCTACAATCAATCATAATCGATCCAATCACTATTTGAGTTGCTAGCAGACTATGTGTGGCCTGTTATTCCACATTTGACAGTGATTTTATCTTTAAAGTAATGTAATCTAATGCAAAGGTTGACTTTGGCCTCCAGAAATAAACCCTGAGTGTAAATGTGGCAATTGATTTGGTGAGCATGGGGTTTAATGCCACTAATGAGAAAATCAATGTTTTATGCATTGTTTTCATCTTTCCTCAGAGATCTGCGTAAATCAATGTCAAGATATTCAGCTGTATGTCTAGAAGTCATCTTCAGGTACTGCATGTGAATAGTGAAACAATAATCGAGTTTGTTGTTGTTTGTTGAGCCACTTGAATGGGCCCAACACTGAGTGATCAACCATCGCTAAAGTCTCCCATGTATTCAAATATTCTATAGCTGTTGACACGTGAACTTGAGGACATGAAGCATAGATCCTTGTTCTCCACAGCAACAATGTCATAGTGGGTTTGCCCCCCCCCCCCCCCCCTTATCTTAATGGCATCCACTGCTATCGGGAGCAGCAGGGGACAATCGACCTCTTCCATTGCTTTATCAGCAGCGCTCCCCCCCCCCCCCCCCCCCCCCCCCCCCCATACGATTGATCTATCACCCTCTGCTATCTATCATCTTGTTCCATTGCTGCTATGCTTTTGCATCAATGTTATCCGATCTGCACTTATTTGGGGAGGAGAATTTTATTTTTATCTTCTTTTAAATCAAAGTAAAACCTTTTAGTCCTGGTCACAAAGACTTAAAGTCGAACAGACCTTTTTGTGGTTCTTTTGACGCGTGTAGGCTACATGATGCACGCGTATGGGCCTGCAAAATGTGGACCGCGAGGGACGTATTGTTTTGCTACGGGTTCTTCTCCTTCGCCGATGTCAGCAATGTGGTGCTATGAACTCATACCCCGCTGTGACAACAGTTACTTTGCGAGGAGATGCTGCGCAGAGCACGGGGCCTGAGGTCAGATAAAGAGGCTATGGTTTCGCCTCCTCACAGACACTCACTTTTATTTATTTTTTAAATGGAGATTCATTTGTTCATCCCCTTGGACCTTGGGCACGTCCTCTTGCTGAGATAATTTTATGGATTACATTGAACAAAAAATGATATCAGTGGGAGTTCATGGCGCTCTGGATCGTAATTTGTATAGGATTTTAGATGGGTGTTTTGGGACTCAAACCCTTTTGCTCAATGTGAATATCAAGTGGCACTTTATCGCAAGTGTGATCATGCTTCCTTCGCAGGAAATACACATATGGCTTCAATGGCAGAATCACACTTTAATAATATCTCACCCAAGTAGTTAGATAAATGCTGCCCTCTACAGGTAAAGTCAAGCAGAGATAGGCATCTACCTGGTACTGGTGCTGGTGCTGCATCTAGTTATTCCCGTCATACCCTAGCACTTCCCGTCATATCCACCCCCATTAATACTGCTATCAAAGTTGTAGCTCTCAGGCGCCACGAGAGTTTATCACCCTGCACCATGCGCATATTCCCATAAATATGGTGACATGGGAAGAATAAACCTTGACTGAAAAAAAAATAAACAACGTTGTGTTTTGAGCGGGTCCATAATGACACGTTTGTAAATCGCAAAAGCAATGCACTTTCTTATGTTTTTGTTATTGTGCTCCTGGTTATCGCTGCCTTAATAAACAATGAGGCATTCCGGCAGCATGCTGTAATTGCCTGGAGCCCCCAACAGTGGCTGAGTAATTACACAGACAGAGAGGAGTATATGGCTTCATGACTGTCACCATTTAATGATAATGGGGCACAACTGCGGTCAGCTAATCACAGCGAACTGGCTCGTACAGCTCGCCATGCAAATGTGACGTGACTGGAATACAGAGCAGCCGCTCGCCCCCGCGGCTACACCACGCCGCTCGCTCGACAGGAGACCATGCATAATATCATTGTAGAGCGTGACCCATCGCCACCTGCAGGGCTTTGATTAGTGGCGCCGCGGACGGACAGGTTTAATTTTAGATAAACTATATGGCTTATGTCTGCCGGCACAGACCATGCAGCACAGGCCTACTTATGTGTGCATTGTCTCAAAGTCGCATCGGATCTTAGAATCCTGTGGAGAATGGCACAACGGCAACCAACTCATCATAGCAACAAAAGTTGTGCACAGTAGGCTACATTTGGCCTACTGTTTGGTTGCTATTTGCCCTACTGTATTTTTTGTGATTCAGGTTTCTTAACCTGCAATTCTGCCTTGGATTAGGATTAATGTATTCTTACAGTTGTTACTCAAGTGTAAACTGCACTTTCAAAGAACAATACCAAAAGAAATACTAAAGGATCTGCGCAAGTTTTAATATGCCTAAAATAATAATTTGATCATACCGCTGACCATGAACACCTGATTCATATAAATCCTACTTCAAATCATCAAAGTTAGTTGTAATGTCAACAGAAGTTACCTCACACAGTATCACAATATTAAGGATATGACCAATTATTTCAAATGCTATGCACTTTTAACTCACAACCCACTGCCGTTTTTTGTTCATATACTCCTAAACTGTATGGGGTAACTGGCAGTATGACAACAATGTATGTTTAGAGTGAGATGCTTAAAAACGCAAACCAGTGGCTCTTTCTTTGATTTATAGAAAACAGTGATTGTCCGCCTACCTATTTCTTTATTGAGGGGGAAGGACGTTGATGATCGAACAGATCTTGCTGTTTTTTTTGCATAGTTCACTTAAACGATGATGTTTGTTGCATTGTCCTGCGTACTACGGTGACGGTTTCGGGCGCCCTGGCGATTGCTCCCGCGGCCCCTCCGTTCTCCGTTTGTTTCGTATATTTTAATTGACTAATTAAGGGCGCCACCAGAGGGCGCCCCCAACGCATTTGCCGGTCGCCGGCCCTGAGTGGTCACTCATAACCCATAATTGGGGTTATGAGCGACACTGTCCAACGATGAGACCTCTGTGAAAAGCGTTTAATGCTTGTAAATTTTCTAAATGACTTTAATGCAGTCAAGCAAAGAGGTGAAACCTTAAAAGAGGTTGGCCTTTCACCCTCGCTGTCCAAAGTCTCGCGTGAAACGGCGCCCTCTCCTGTTCATTTAATTTCCTGCAAATTCAAAGGACTTTGTCAAAATAATAACGTCACATAGCTATAACAGGTATATCTCGCGTAGATATATATCCATGTATTGACCAACTAATTAAATTATTTGTTTGTTTTTTTGCTTTGCCCTTAGTATAAGACTATTATATAAATTCCCACGTGTATAGAAATTAGCTACTCAAATCGACAGTGAGTTCAGAACAATCGGTGGAATACATTGTTCATGATTTGCGTACTATTTCAAATTGGCCGTGGTTAATAACTCATTAACAACGTTTAACAACCAAACGCCCAACTTCACAATCAGCCGGAATCTGCCACTTTAAAACCCATGACGGCGGTGTTGCACTCTGGGTACAACTCGTCTTCTGGCCAATCACGTCAATGTTGTTCTTGCGTTGTTAGGGAACTGAGGAAGTTTCTTCTTTTTCAAATGACATATAGCACTATCGATCTCGTTACTTTGCTCCTTCGAAACACGTCCGCATTCGATTGTGTTTGATTAAAGGCACGATGTCCTCACCAGATGGACCGAAGGCGTTTCGAGAACACAATCAGTTGAAGGAGCTGAGGCAGCAGAGTGAATGTTTGCAGCAAGTTTGTAGCACCCATCACACTGGCGGTAGAGACCATGGACACGGAGAACACCCAGATGCTGTTGGCTTTATTGAGGGGACTCGTAGACATATAAGAACGAATCCCGCTAAACATGCCGTAAGTTTCGCGGCGGACCTGACTTCAAGTCAAACCATGACATCACAAAGCAGAGAAGGTGAGGTCATGAATGGAGACAGCGCCCTCTCCTCCAGATTATTCATCCATTTACAGAGAGGCATGCAAATAGCAGGATTGGGTCATTGTTCAAATTCTGTGAACACCATGAATTCAATACAATGTAAATTTTACACCCTTGTGTCTAAATGGAGAATAAAATGAAATTTCTGCTATTTTGTCAGTCAATAATCCACCACCACCACGTCACGATAGAGACATGGAACGGGTGAGTACAAACTTTTGTTTTGTTGTACCTTTGTACCACTAGATGGTACTATAGACATCAGACATAGACACTTGAGACATGTCCACACCTAAATGTAAAAATAAACGATGCCATGTTTTTGTTTTTATAGAGGCCGGCTGAGGTTAGCGTCACATTACATTCTCCTGAACAGGATGAGTTGACTCACTCAGAAAGTCACCACTACATGCCACCTTTACTTGGATATGATTGGATAGCAGGTAGGCCTTCTCTTCATACATCTCTTCTGTGATATCTCTGGCTTCTCTGTGCACATATGCATACAAACGCAAGATTATCTTCCTAGGAGTCCTGGATGCGGAAAGTTGTTCGATGGAGCGCTCTGAGCAGTTCTTCACTAACCTGCGTACATTTCGATCCATGAATAATGACGAATGTGTCTCCAGGCGGCCTGTGAGGTTAGTTGCGTGAATTGTGACTGCTCTAGTCCCGGATTATGCCGCTTGAGGTCAATATTGTCTTCACAGATGGATACGTTTGTATATTGGCTCTTTTATCGTCTGCTTAATAGATTGTTGGAGGACGGCCCATCTGCCCAGCTGCTTTTGACGGACAGGGACAACACGGAGAGCACCACGGACACCCATCAATGTATGTTGGGTGCTGGAACTCGATGTAATCCCTACTTCCTGGCTCCCTTTACCTTTCTTCCTTACCTCAGTAGATCGTTCCTTCCTAACTTTCTTCAGTGGGGTTAGGGTTATCCGTTCATTCACAAACTGCCTAGCCCCCCCCCTACCTTGCCGACCTCCTCCATCACCATGCCCCCTCCCGGTTCCTCAGGTCCATCTCTGCCAACCTGCTACAAGTTCCAAGGACTGAGCGACGGATTTAGGGTGATCGGGCCTTCTCAGTTGCTGCCCCCACCCTTTGGAATTCACTCCCCTCCCACATCAAAGTCTCTCCAACCCTCTCTTCTTTCAAATCTGCCCTCAAAACATACCTTTTCACACTTGCCTTCCCCACCTAACTCCCACCTTATTCTTCATGTTTAACCTCTGTTTTTCTTCTATTCCTAGTCTGTCTTACATAGTTTTGTTAAGGCAATATGTAAAGCGTCTTAGAGTACCATATTAAGCGCTGTATAAATTTAATTTATTATTATTATTATTATTCATTCATTCCTACATTCACCACAAGCCAGAGTTTAAGTGTGCCTGCCCCCCTCCTCTCTCCAGGTACGTTCTGTTACAGGATCAACAGCCGACTATTCCCTGTCCCCCTGGACCCTCATGAATGTTGTCCAGTGTGCAGAAAACCCAAATCCACTGTTCCCCACACGGCCACCCAGCCTGCATTAGTCAGGTAACTATGATGTCAATATGCTTAGTGGGAGTTTACCCTGAACTTTAGCACCTGATTTACATTGTGTGTTAAAGTTACCGTGGCCTCATTATGCTCATTAATTTAAAAAATGGGAGTTACCCTAACCCATTAACTTACAATCACGTACTTAAAATCCATAGACAAAAGTGTGTCCCATTTGCAACCATTTCTGTTTATAACAAGGGTCATTATTTTCTGGGCAATAACTATTACCTGATTATTGCCTAATCTCTCAAAAATCAGATTTTAATGTTGCCTTCACTCCAGCATTCCGATTGTTTGTCGGTGTAACATGTTCTGAACTTTTCCTGACTATAAAATTGTAATGCAGTTAACATTATTGGCACCAATAACAACCCTATCTAGTTATAATTGTTAATAGTTACGGTTGTCCAATTGATCTTATAACATTGTTGCCTAATAAGATGTATATTTGTTTTCTAATCAGGGTCAGCATCCCACACTCCACAATCGGGCCAGCATATAAGTATAAAGCCCATCGCCGTTGCAGTTTTGATCCATCTGATAGTTTGGGCTTACCATCAGTGAGTGATGTTTTTATTATTATCATTATTTCTTTATTTTACTCGTAGGAGTTTGTAGTTACCTTAATCATTCCTTGATCAAGAGTATTATCACTTTGACCAATTGGACATGTTCTCATTTATTCTAATGGCATGCGTTGTTCTGCTCTGCCCTAGCACTGTCTGGCGGGCTGGGCCAATACAGGCCAGAACAAAGTACCAGAGGCCGATAATCTGGATCTACGAGGCAATCTCAACGTGAACAAAACCCCTGACCTCACGCAGACTGAGATGGTAAGAACGTTGACGAATGATCCTTGGTCAGAGTTGGGAGAGTGATAGACTGATCTATTTATTGATAAAACCTAGCAATACTTTTAAAGACAATAGTTGTTGTAATTGTAATTATAACGTTTGCTAATGGTGTACACTTAGGCCTACTACTTGTAGGGTAGTGTAAAAGTAGAAGCTGTTTATTGGCTTTAAATGGATCAAGTAATGATTGAATCTACTGGCTGATCTAATTTAACAACATGCTTATCCAAGAGGCCAAAACCTATTTTATTTTATTTGGAATCACAGTTGATATGGTGTATGTCTTTCGTCAGGACTTTCCACTGTCGGGGGTGTCTGGCTGTCGGCGTGGTGACCAGACGACCACTGTATCACGACTGGCTCGATACAGCTTCCAGCACCTCTCCCCCAAAAGGAAATACATGCGTGATACATCCTTCCATGTGTACTGATTAACCTCTTTCCTTTGATTGTTTTATTTCAGATGATGTGTCACTTCAATTCTGTTTTACAATCAAACTAGCACCATGGTATATGTCTTATGAAATATTTAGAATCTATACACAATTTAGTGTAGATCGTAATTTTGTAACTATTAATTAAAAGGTTAAATACCAATACTAGCTGCCATATGCGATTGAGTATTTTTTTTATGGCCCTCTGCCTCTATCCTATCTGTTCTGTATCTGAGAATAACACAAGTGGTGTCTGAATATTTGAAAATGCATGATTAAAGTAATAACCATAGTTCATGATAACTTTTGAATAATTTGGGTGAGAATGTGAGATCCCATAAGTCAAATAGAAGGTCACTTCTGTTTTTAAACTTCCCTTTTAACAACGCAGGGAAACTCACGAGTTTCATAGATTATTTTAACCAAGTAGTTGTATCCCTGCATCGGACTCAACGGAAGCAAACCAAGACCCTGAAGTGTGTGCCAACACACTTCCTTTCTATAAATCACAGAGTTAAGAGGTTCATGCTGCCTTTTTATAGTGGCATAGTAGGCCTATATATTCTATGTACAATGAACAGAAATATTCACTTATCTTTTATTCTAGATTTAATACTTATCAACGTCCTTGAGTTGCTTTGCTGAAGGATTCCGATAGGAAATGGCCTTCCTAGCAGAAGTGAAACGGATGACAAATTGACAAAAAAGACAGATAACATTTGTCATCCACGGACTTCTGTTTATACCAGAGTACATGGGTTTACCAAAACATATCTTGTGGGACGATTCTGACAAATAAAGAATCATCGGATACATTCTCAAATGTCGTATCGGTATTATACTATTATTTAAAAGTAATGCCTATACTTGAGATCGATAAACGTATCCAGATCAACACATACCGATTGTAATTCAATAAAGTTGTTAAGTTAATGCCTGTTCTGTTGCACAGATAATCCTCTTATTTAAAATACTACGTTTTAATTGGCCTATGGTTTAAAGGTCACGTTCTGGCAAAACACTTTCGGTTTCTGTTTGGCCTGTTAGGATTTTTGAGAGGGAGTCATTCCTGAGTGCCATTAGACTGCCTCTTGTACTGGCTGGCTTTTGATCGCCTAAACCACGCCTCACCGAACCAGTCGGTGAGCCGACTTCACTACACGAGCAGATGCAAATCGCTGTGTTGTATTTACCTTGACGAGAGATGAGGGGCGCAGCAACGCTGGTGGCTGTCCTGTTGTCTGCTACCACATATCAGGTAGGATGTGATTACCTGTTTGTGTGCTAGTTATCTCATTTGTTATATATCTCTTGACAGCTGGGATGTACGCAACTGTGATGTTCGGTCATATAGTCAGAGGTTTGCAATTACTGACGTTGCCAATTCAACAAAAACGACTAAAGTTAACGCTCAAACCTTTCCTGAAACCTTCACTTATTTTGTCAAGTAAAGTTTGCCCTAAATGTATAATGTATCCTGCCTAATGCTGTGGGGTTTTATATAGGCTTCACTTGAACTAGGCCTACTCATATTATAATTCACTGAACATAGCCTAACCCAGTGTTTTCAACCGTTGGTGGTCTGTAGGTTTGTGCGCTGGATTTGTTTCTTGGTTTGGCCCCATTTACAATAACGGAAAAAAATATTAAGATAATCAAAAACATATATTAAGCATTATGTTCAGTAACGTTTTTTTTTGTCTGAATAAACACACTAGCATAAGCAGTGTAGCAGCTATAGGCAGTCCAAACTAACCTTGAGGGAGAGTACACTGTGACGCGCTTAGTTAAAATAATTCAGTTCTTCTTGGTTTGCGTTCGATCATTTATTCATTAAAAAACATGTAAAAATACAAACTGGTACCAGTTACTGAACTCTCTCTCTCTCTCTCTCTCTCTCTCTCTCTCTCTCTCTCTCTCTCTCTCTCTCTCTCTGTCTCTGTCTCTGTCTCTCTCTCTCTCTCTCTCTCTCTCTCTCTCTCTCTCTCTCTCTCTCTCTCTCTCTCTCTCTCTCTCTCTCTCTCTCTCTCTCTCTCTCTCTCACCTGACATAGCCAATACCTCGGAAAAGGTAGTCTGACGTGTATGTAAGTCAAAGGTTGGGAGCCACTGACCTGGCCAGCTGCCAACATCTTGTCTTATTTAATATATTAGGTCAATCTGTAAGTGTACCGTTTCTTACACAATGCCATGGACATTTCCTAGAGAGAAAATTGTATACAGAGAGAAGGCTGATCATATAGCCTACTACTCGTCTCGTAGCCTCCTCTTTTATAGCAATAAAAAAATAAAGTTTTGGAATGCAGCCAAAGAAAGTGGGAAACAACAATGTACTTCCTCTAGTTCTATTGGGGAAAAGAATGTCGCTTAGAGGTGTGTCTTTATCGTCAAACTATGAACATTTCCTTGAAGCAACAACACTCTGGGCCGGACTCACACTTCTACATCAATTTCCTGTTAAAGAAGGCATGCAGTTGCAAGTGGTATTGCAAGACATTGCTGCTAGTATCAGACTCGATACAGAGCTGATTCTAACCACATTGTACCTCCTCCTAACCCTGTGTGTGTGTGTGTGTGTGTGTGTGTGTGTGTGTGTGTGTGTGTGTGTGTGTTTGTGTGTGTGTGTGTGTGTGTGTGTGTGTGTGTGTGTGTGTGTGTGTGTGTGTGTGTGTGTGTGTGTGTGTGTGTGTGTGTGTGTGTGTGTGTGTGTGTGTGTGTGTGTGTGTCTGCGTGCATGTGTGCAGAAATACAATGTATAATTCTGCCCTCAAGTTCAAGTTCTTTATTAATTCAAATGCACGACAAACATGCAATATATAGGGTCCATTGCTGGCAATGGACCCTTGTTTTTTAGGATTTGTTTCTAGAAATGCAACTCTTAACCAAGTACCATAATACAGTTCTCTGTTTCTTTATGTCGATGCAGGTTGACTCTAAGGTGCCATATCAGCTCACCTCAAGTAAGCAATGTAACAATGTGAAGGAAGAATACCGTGCTCCAATACCAATGGCTGATTGGTGCTGCAGTCGGTGTCCCCCAGGTAAGAGAATAACACCACGTACACACACACGCACACATGCACACACGCACATGCACATGCGTTTATCACCAAAAATCAATAATTAAAACACAAACACACGCTCACACACTGAATCACCAATGAGAAGGAGTCCACTAATTCATCATACAATCTGCTGATTGTAGAGATATCAATGCATGTCAGTGCACGTTGTGGAAAGGTAAAAAAAAGGGTGAGGATAATCAGCCATATGTGACGTCATTGGGATTGCATGATAAAATTCCCAAAGAAACAGCTGAAATGCTTTGTTTTTATTCGTTCATTCCTTTAACTACATAAATAAAACATCATTTGGCACTATATGTGAAAGGAGATATAAGTGAAACATGTGTAAACAAGACTAATCTGAACTAAATCGTCTCTCAATGAGTTGAAAGCCTTTATAATAACTCTTTGACACAATGTATCTTTAGTTTATGGAGATCTTGGCAATGGAACTACATCTTCTACTTCAATGTCCACAAGAAACACCAATCCGTATACACTTCCTTTTGATTGATGAAACATCCACATGCTGGTGTTAACCTTTGATAACCCAGCCTCACGTGACAGGTGGTTAATGTGGTAATTTTCTTGCAGGAACCATGCTGAAAGTGAGCTGTAATGAAACTGCTGACAGTGTGTGTGAACCTTGTCCGAGCGGTCAGTTTATGGAGAAATGGAACTATAAATCATCCTGCTTTTCATGTCGTGAGTGTCGAGAAGGTGGGTGATGAGTACATATCTTATCATTCCCTAATAGTTCAACACTGGCTCAACATTTATGACTTCATTTTAAGTTTAAAGACTTTAGCGTCAATTTGTGAGAAAATATATCGAACCACCTCTGTCCGACGGACTTTATAGAGTTCTGAATCGTCAGAAAAAAAACGCTTTTTTCTTAGGTGAATGAGAGCGAAAGTTACCTGAATGTTTGAATGTTATTCATTTCCAACCCCATCTACCGCTGTATGTAATATTTAAAAAATACATGTCCATTCAGATGCCGGTTTGCAATATTGGCAAAAATGCACTACCAGCAAGGGCTCCAAGTGCGCGTGCCAGCCTGGATGGTACTGTGAAACAGGATTTGTAGAGCCCTATTGTGCAGGTTGTGAGAAATACACTTTGTGCGAACTTGGTTGGGGAGTCTCTGAGCAAGGTACAGTGGCCTGCTATTTTTGATTCTATAAAGTACATCAAAAAATTACATCCAGACTTTCTTGGTGGCAAGGTTAAGACATGTAATCTTCACGGCTAACTGTGAAACTTCTTTCATGGATTTCAGGGACTGGAGATTCAGATGCATATTGCTCACCTTGTCTTGATGGAAAATATTCTGACGTGGTCTCTCACACTGAATCCTGCAAGCCTCATACAAGGTGAACAATACCACCCGTCTGCATAAGTCGTGACTGCTTAATTGCATGAATCTCTAACTGCGATCAGGTTTCTTTCTTTCCTTCGTTCTTTCCTTCGTTCTTTCGTACTTTCTTTCTTTCTTTCTTTCTTTCTTTCTTTCTTTCTTTCTTTCTTTCTTTCTTTCTTTCTTTCTTTCTTTCTTTCTTTCTTTCTTTCTTTCTTTCTTTCTTTCTTTCTTTCTGCCTATTTCGTTTTATGTTATAGCCTGCCGTAAAATTGTATCAATTGGTTAAAGAGACATTTAATATTTTCAGCCATTTCAAACCGAGTGAACACATAATGATACCGGCAAACAGGAATACAGTTAGAAGATTGCTAATCTCAATAGCTCATTGATAGCCAATTTGGTTCAGTCGTGTTTTGCATATATTTCTATGTTTGCCACAGGATGTTAGGTTTAGTTAAAGGAAGGAACGAATAATGACGAATTAGGCTGTTGAGAACTATAGCAATAATCTTCGTGCATGGTGATGCGTCTGTGACACAAGAACGGACATTTTATTGCATTTCTGTCTGGTCTATATTCCTACATTTGAGAGACAACTACTCGCTCCAAACAGTAACCAGGGCTAAGGTCACCACAGCCCACATGGCCCACGCTTTGGCCCAACCTCTGCACAATTTGGTGCGTTTGAAATGGTAATGACAACTCAAATCAGCAGGGCATGGTTTAACGCAACAAGGCCAAATGTGCTGATGGAAAGAAAACGCCTACCGTCTTCTATCTCTCTCAAACTCTCTCTCTTCCTCTGAAGGTGTCAGAAAGCTGTGGTGAAGCAGGGCACTGCTATCTCAGACACAGAGTGTGAACCGACGACGTCCGTATACTCCAAGACACCACAGAGCCCCTCAACAGAGAAACAGTCTAATGTGGTGGATACAACTGCCTCTATTGTGGAGTATACAACCTCCGGTCTATTAAAGAGTTCAATTCCAATGAAAACCGACTCCACGTTGACTCCCATCCAGTCGGCCCTTCCAGCAACTAAAACGGCAGCAAGCACTGGTGTAAAACTAGGTTGGCTTATTGATTTGATGAAAATAACAACTATAACATTGTAATCGTATCCCTTTTTGAAATATTAACATGTGTGTTTCTGTGTGTGTGTGTGTGACTAATACAACAACTGTATTAGTTACAATTGTCGTCCCTAGTGTCATCAGCTGTGTTTTGCTCGTCATCGTCCTGGTTATCCTGGTGCTGTGGCAATCTAAAAAAATCAACAGGAGAGGTAATGCTGGATGCTGTATGATGTAGTCATCCTTTAGGTTTTAACCATATTCAAAGTTCTAACCTGGGGCGATTCTAGGTTCTGACTTTTGGGGGGGCTCAACCCCAGGAAGCCACAGGGGTATATGAAGTATAAAAAGTCCTGTCCAAGATTTTTTTATTCCACAACCTATATTTTATTAGTTACTATGCTGTTGTATGTCTAAGCCAAAAGCTGGCAGTGTCAGCTAAATAATGCAGTTCTGAATCACTAAAGTGATGAAAGGGAAAAAGACTATTTGGATGAAGGAATAATCAATGGATGTGAACTGTAATAACAGATTTGAGGTATATTACATTTCCTTTATGTAAGTTTCACTCAAAAATTACCATATTTCCCCCTTTTTTTTATTTACACAGTTACTGAAACACATTGGTACAACATGTACGAGATTAATAATATGAGAAACATACCACTATTTCGGGAGCAATAAACTATGTTGTCTCACTGTCAGGGACCCATACATTTTTATAAAACTTCTGATGCAAAAAAAAAGGGTGCTAATTTTCAGTTAAAATAAAACCGCTGGCATTATTTTATAAGCTGTGGGCGTTTTCATTGCCATAACAACGTGAGCTAAGTACAACATGTTCTAGACTATTGACTCTCAATTATTTTCTGTCATTCCCATAGGAGACGGATATTTTTTCACGCTCTCCCTGAATTGAAATAGCCTACTATTGAGAACCTGCTAATTTTTATTTATTTAGATTAGAAATTATCTGAGATAACATCTGCAACAACTTAAAATAATTTCCAAGTTCAGTTTATTAACTCAATTTGTAACATTTAAACAAGACTGCTAAGTCTGTGTGAATCTCAAAACAGAGAAACAAGAGCATATGATTCACTGGGGTTTGCATTTAATTACAAATATTTTTAAACAGTAAACATTGGTCACAGCTTGTTCCCTTTCAAAAAAATTAATATATGTTCATCTTTCAAGCATGAATAAAGACACCAAGTCCCTCTGTCATGACTCTGTAAGATCATAATTCTTGTAAAACTTCTGACCCTTGGTATTATGTTTATTTAAAATAAAATAAGTAACTTATTAAAATAAATAAATAAGACACATTCCCGTCTGCCGCTCGCAACATGTTGTACTTGTTGATTAGCTCACGTTGTTATGGCAATGAATACGCCCTCAGCTGATAAAATAATGCCAGCGATTTTTTTCAACTGAAAATTAGCACCCATGTCAACTTTTTCTGCTCCTTGCACTTTATCATGCTTATCATGCTACGCAGCATTACAAGCCCCTGCCGACTAAACATGAAGCAATTCAAGAGGAGGCAT
This sequence comes from Gadus morhua, assembly GCF_902167405.1. Lineage (NCBI taxonomy): Eukaryota > Metazoa > Chordata > Actinopteri > Gadiformes > Gadidae > Gadus > Gadus morhua. The sequence goes on along the minus strand of NC_044060.1, from coordinate 16,370,195 downwards.
AGATAGAATCGCCTTGTGGTCAACTGTCATTTAATGGTCATCTGACAGATTATGTCAAGGTTTTAAAATGATTATTATTATTATTATTAGCTGGTCATGTTATAACACAGCTGGAAATCGTGGATTTTCTGATAAAGACTAGCAAGCCTTTTTGACAGACAAAACAGCAGAAACTATGTTAAGTGTGCTCTTGCTGCCTTTTTGGTTTTGTCAAACAGGAGACGCCCTGCCACCAATCAGAGGTTAGAGATTCCTGCAGGAAGGTTGCGCTCGAATTCACTAGCCCATTTGTGCCTGTTCATTACAGCATCTATTATCTCATTGCTTGTGTAAAAAAAAAGGTAGAATATTAGATTTGAGGACGAAATGATAGGGCGGGCTAAGGCAAGTTTTGGGTGGGATTGAGCCCACACAAAAAAGGTCTAGCTTCGCCACTGGTTCTAACTCAATGAAATTCTGACTTTTTGTTCTTGAGTCGATAAGACATTCAATTATTTGTACATAAAATCGGATTGAAATTTTGTTTGAAAATACAAATAGATAGTTATATATAGGTTGAAAGATTTTATGAAATGTGTTGACATTCCATGAATACCAACTGAGATTGTGCTGTATACACTATATTTCAACATCAACTAGCTGTCTCTATCTGTCAAGTACCAACTCATTGTTCCTTCCTCAGGAAGTCAAAAACACACTATGTTGACAGATGCAAATGGAAATTCCGAGATGGTTGAAAGCGTAAGTATGCTGATTTCACCACTACTTCAATGCACACATGATTATTTTGTATTATGGAGACTGTGACCTTCCCTCCTCTTCTGCCGGCAGATGCATCGCAAGAACGCTTTGGGTGCTCAGATCACATCAATGGCTGCTGAATCCCATGCACTGCTGGCTTTGATGGATACTCAGGAACCCTGGACTGGCCACAGTAATGCTCCCGATAAACCTTTTGCAGGAAGGAAAGACCCCCATGTCATCAAATGTGATTCTTTAGTGTAACAATAGTACTGAATGACGTTTTTGATTGTGACACACACAAGCAGAGGGTGCCTTTAGGCCAAGGTCAAAGTTTCTGGTTGCCCCTGGGGCACTAGTTAATACCCGTAAAAAAGAAGAGGTAAAGAAACTGATGCACAATTATTCCTGCACTATATTGCATATTTATGCAACCAATACATATCACGCGCCGTTGCATTAGTGTCTGAATTCCCTCGATGGTTATTCTCCTTATAGCGTCCTGTATACTACAGTCTGTAGGGAATGAGGGCACAAGAGCAACAATTCCACTGACTCCCGGGCCCGGGGGCCTCTGACTTCGCCCTGCTCCCAATGTCAACGTTGGTATCACTTTGCACGCAGCAAAGGGCTTCTGCTGCTGCCTTCCCCCGTCCCTCTTGTGCGTCAAACGCTGAGTCAGTCCAGGAAGATGCTGACCTCCCCATGGGGCCAGAAGTGGAGGGCTCAGGCACCAGGCAGTCTGGCTGTTGGAGAACAGTGGTGTTGGTTTTAACCAAATAAGGGGAAGTGCATGTATTTTCTTTTTTTACTTATTTTTTTACTGTGCAATAAGTTCTGTTGTTTTCGGGTGAGAGGAGCAAACGTTTTAGCAATGTATTGAAGGACTCATCAAAAGTTAGGCATTTCTTAGTTTTGTGGCTGAAATAAGTAACCCATGCCTTTCATTCCCGGCAAGGAAGCTACTTTTTGTACCCATGTTAGATGATGGTGACTTTATGTGTATGTTGATATCCAAGACCTCTGTAGGTGCCAGATGAGGTTTGCAACCAATGCCAAAGACACCATTCACCATTGTATTGTACCAGTGTTGTATGGAGATGGTTGGTTTTCCTCAGGGCTTAAGGCCCCTTTTTATTTATACTAATTTTTTATTTTTTTTTAATTTTCCCACCATAGCTATGCTTTTTTTTACTATGTACTATGTCCGGCTTTTTTTAAATGGCTTAAGATTGCAGTGTGTACAAGGCGAAAGCAATAACTTAAAATTAGGCAATTAATTGTTGTTGTTGCTTAGCCTCACCAGTAAAATGACATCCTTGACTGTGTCATTCTAGACGTTAATGTATTTCCTTGTATTGTGTCTTGGAGTATTTACGTTATGTATTTTGTGTGTGTTTAGGTTTGTGCTTCCATCAGGGGTCTCATTGTACAACTGCTGATTGTAGTAGTAGATTTTTATTTAACATGGATATGACAATATCATTGGACGAAACCAGATGCATTGTTTTCAGTGTATTAGCATAAATTCTAGTTTTCAACACCTGTCAACAGGAGGCTAATATATATTTGTACAGTAAATAAAGGAACAAAGACGCAGATAAGGTGCACGTGTATATGGACCATATACCTATCTATAGTTCATATTCATGAAATGTATTGGCAGGTTCTCTCTTTGGACAATCGCGCCCCCTTCTGGTTCATAAACCACTGTGAATTTGATATTAGCATTGTTTAGCTAATCTATATGAGAAAGGTTTGCATGAAAACTGATCATGTTATCGGCCTATAAATTAATATAATACACTTAAAATGTTTTTGTATAAACGGTTGCAGCGCATATCAGATGCCGTACAGTGTTTTCATTTCATTTAAAGAGCTCAAGACCAGAGGTAGTCAGCTGAGCTCAAGAGCGAGCGATGGGGTTGAGTCTGCGCCGTACCATTATCGGGTGAAGAGAGGATCCACATTTCCAAGATTTTCAACTATTGAATCCACACTTTATTTTACAGAAGGAAGAATATTAATTATTTATGTTCTTTAATATATTTTTAACATATACATTTTGATAAGGTACTCGTAGTTACCAGTATTTCTAAACATTATTTATGGAAACACCCATTGCTCGGACAGTTGGTTTGTTCTGTTGCCGCTGTTTGTTGTTCCTCTTCCTGAAGGAAAAATCAAGCGCTGGGACTGCCCGTGTCGGCATCTGTGAGCTGGTGAGTTGAGTTTATTTTATTGTTTTTATTGATGACTGGTTGTATAATTTGGTTGAAATAAAGTATTTTGCGGTACCAATGTTGCCAGTTAGCCAAGTGTCTTTACTGTCAAAAAGTACAAAAAGTGTTTTTCCTTTATTTAGTGCCTGGCATCTACGTGTTGTGGTCCGTAGAAAGGTGGTGTCGTGGGTTGGCTCAGATGTAACATTACACTTAGGAAACAGCAAGGTGCAACGCGCCGGTTAAATTGCAGTCTTGCTAAAACGGGGATAAACGTTTGACGCTTCACGATTGGAAGCTGCTTACTCTTTTGAAAATACAATACTTGTCGTTTTGAGGAATTTAGGAATCTGTCAGTGGTCAGGACAATGAGAGCAGGAGAGGTTAAATGCGGCAGGTGCTCTCCTAGCCTTCTGTATGGGACAGGGTTTCAGAAGTAAAATATGCTATCCTTTCATGGTTTTCATGATGCTCTTTTACTTCTGGAGAAGGACAGTGTCAATCAATTGTTACGACCTTTCATTTAAATAATGTCGCTGCAAGTTTTTTTTATATTCATACAACCATAACGTGAATCGAAGGTATCTGAAGTTTGGATCCACAGATCATCTGACATTGCCTTGACAAATCGCAGTGAACTTTAAATTCTCTAGTAATCCTTACTTCTTAATCCATTTAATGGTAGCATACTTGTGGAGTAAAAATGAAAGACATTAAAGCTAAATAAAATAATAAAATCACCAATGTTGAAAGAAACGACATGTAGGTTAAAACAACGCTAAATTATGTATTCTACTTTGATAATATCAAAAAGATGAATTTGCAATAGCTATGACTTCCTTAAATGACTTCCTCATATGCAATGACATGTCATTTAAGGGATGGATCAGCTTACCTACCTTTTTGTTTATATTCTCAGCAGAGCTATTAAAAAGGAGAAACCCCCTGATTCTCCAGAAGTCCAGCAGTCTACCAAGACCAAACTCAAAGAGCTGCATAAGAAGCCAAGGCTATTCTGCATCCGGTAGAGCTGTCTGTTTTAGATGCGACCCGCTCTCTGCGTTTGCTAATGGCTTGCTGTCTGAAGGACGAGCTGCTCTGTTCCATCTGCCTGAGCATTTACCAGGACCCGGTCAGCTTCGGCTGTGAGCACTACTTCTGTCGGAAGTGCATCACCGAGCACTGGATCAGACAGGAGCCCCACGGAGCACGGGACTGTCCGGAGTGCCGGCGCTCCTTCCCTGACCCGCTGCTGTCGCCTAGCCTCAAGCTGTCCAACATCGTGGAGCGCTACTCGGCCTTCCCGCTGGACGCCATCCTCAACGCCCAGAGGAACTCGTACCCCTGCAAGGACCACGAGAAGGTCAAGCTCTTCTGCCTCAGCGACAAGAGCCTGGTGTGCTTCTTCTGCGACGAGCCGGCGCTGCACGAGCAGCACCAGGTGACCACCATCGACGAGGCCTTTGAGGAGATACAGGTCAGTGTGGGGACTTGTTTTTGTGTTATTTTCCTTTTTCTTTCGTTTTATCACCTCAAAAACCTTTTCACCTATTCGGGAAGAGAATCCGCAGGGAACTCACACTATGATATTATAATGTTAGTATATGTTTTAGTCCCTGGGTCATTTGTATTCGATCCTGTATATTTTGTGTGGTTTAATGTCGTGGTTTATTTAAGGTCCTCCATTACATTTTTTATCATATATATATGTGGCGAAGCGGAACTGTTTTTTCTGACTGGGCTTATTTAATGTTATGCTGACAGGTCGAGTAAAACCCCTGGTTCCAAGTATTGGTTCACTCGCATTAACGTAGGTGCATCATTGATGAGCCATTTACCTTGACAACTGCTCCAACAACATTTTTCTTTGAAGGATGTTGGCTATCAAATTTCAGGTCATGTAGTTACAAGAAATGGTAACGCAATTGTGGGAGTACATTTAAATTGATTTGCTTCAAAGACGGAACTCTCATCGATGCCTGTACGATTAATCATCATTCCAATGGACACACCATGGCAGTTACATTACATAACGTTCTATGTGTTTATCTGATGGTTTTGCGACAGTGACAGCATACATTTTCAGAATCATTTTGAGTACATGAAATCAGCAAAGCCACTGCTATTAGCTGCAGCAATTACTAAGTGCCACAATATAGAAACAGCAGACCGAATTGTATTTCTTTATTTGTTTTTCATAAGACAAGATGCATCCTGAATAGATGAGTTTTCAGCCTGCGGCAGAAGACAGGTTGGGTGTCTGCTGCCCTGATGTCATTGGGAAGGAGTAAGCCATTTGGCACTCCTGTAGCCTAGTAAACGGCTTCCCGTAGTGTGGGAGAATTCGGGAAGGTTGTAGTCCAGCCGGGAATTCGGCATTCTGGACTACAGCAGGGGACGAATGGCACATGCAGGCCTACCAGCGGGAAGTTCTAGGTGCGAGAGGACAAGTGCCAGGAACAAAACCTGGTTGGCCTTCTGGGTGAGTCGAATAGACGTATCCTCCTGATGTCAAACAGCCGGAGTCTGCAGGAGCGGCTGGTCGCAGCAATTTTGGCAGCGAAGTGCATCTGGTCATCCAGGGTGAAACCAAGATTCCCTACCTTCTTAGTCGCAGCCGCAGGCGCGACAAAGTGGTCGATATTGATGGAGAGGTCTTCGAAGGGAGATGCCTTCTCTGGAATGAGGAGCAGCTATGTTTTGTCGTGGTTGAGCGTCAGATGGTGTGTCGAAATCCACTGGGAGATGTCGGCCAGACGCTTAGAGATTCATGCTTCTACCTGGGCTTTAGACCGGGAAAAAGGACCGAGTGGGTCATCTGCATAGCTGTAGTAGGAATGGTCATGTGGTTGAATGACAGAACCCAGTGACCAGGTTTACAGACGGAAGGGGATGGGACCCAGTACAACCCTGAGGGACCCCAGAAGAGAGACTAGAAGGATGATCAAAAGGCTGATATGTTGGCTATACCATTCAGTAACTTTATTGTTATCTTTTTCTCAGAATATTTCAAAATCTGTTCGTGAACCATTATCCAGAGCTTGAATTTATGTATTCGGGCCGGCCTTTTTTTCAATTGTATTGCGCAAAAAAGTCTTATTTTCTTTCAACTGATCGCCAACTAAGATACTCTGCAGCTGTATCATGGCCAACCTTGTAAGGGTGTTTTAGCAAATAATAAAACCTGGTCCACTGCTCCAATGGAGGACGGCGGGGCAGAGGTTTGGATAAGAAACAGACCAACATGTTTATGGTTAAAAGCGCTTTGAACATTTTGGCGTGTTGCTCGACTCCCCAAACCAAAGTCGGGAAAGGAATGGGCTTGCATTGTAATCTGTAGCTCCTAAAAAATGCACACAAGATCTCTATTAGGACAGAACACAATACCGTATAAGTACCATGTTTTTGTGCAAATATTATCAGGTCATCAAAGAGGGTGGGAGACTGCATTTGTACGAAGTCATATTTGCTTACAATTCTGACTGCATGTTGGAAACCCGAGAAAAGGTCAACACTGTTAAATCTTTGTGAAACACAATTAGGTCTGTTGCTTTATTTTTGGACGGAACAGCGATATGCTGCTTGGGAGTTATTTTCAAGGCAGCGATTTGGCATTATCTGGTGCGGCGGGAGGCTTCTGCAGTGAAGCCCGGCAGCGGGAGTTCATCTGCAAACAGTCATGTCCCACCCCCCCCCCCCCCCCCTCTGCCCCCCAGTGAAGAGCTTGGCACACGAGCACTTCAAGTACTTCTAGGGCTTTTCTATGCAACTTCTTATCCAGCCCATTGGAAGACTAAGTTGGAGATAAAAACGTTGTTCTAAATGACTTGTGACACTGTTGGCACCTGTTGAAGTAGGAGCACAGTGAAACGAGTTGGCAGAGGTGTTCCCGTTGTAACTAAGTGGTCCCCGTATTGAAGGTGTTGGATTATTATTTTTTGTACAAAAAGTTGAAGAAAGAGAGGGATGGGATGAGTCGGGATCACTCACGAACTTAACTCTTAATACTACCGTGCATATTCTCTAGACTTTTGTTTTTGATCTACTTCACGAATGGAACCTACAATAAACTGGAGGCAGGTTCTGTTGCTTGGCTGGGGCCAAGCAACAGAACTCAATATAGGCAGGCGGAAATCACCAGATGTTGGCAATGTTTTTCATTATCCCAAATGTTGGGTGTTTTCTATGTCAAAAAGCCTTACCGACCAACATTCAATTCTAAGAAACTATGGAGATAATTGCTGTTGTTCCTCTATTCTGGTTTAGAAGGTAGTGCTCTGTTTATTGATTTCTGCCGTGTGAACCTTTTTTTTTTTTCTGAGGAGAAAACGCTTTGTTCTTGTTTACACATATAAACCATCAAAGCAGAGTCTGATGCACGTTGTTTATAATAAACCTTAAGACTTTCACAATTTACACCATCGCCCACACCACTATGCCACTTATTCTTCTCACCATCCACCATGGGTACAGAATGTATATATATTATATAGAATATCACTAGTGTATGTTGATGTTGCGGATACATATGCATATGCACACGTATCCGCAATATCAACAGGCACCATATTCACCCTGGTTTGGCTTATTGTTTTGGATTACAATGCAGATCCGTGCAACAGTGCATGCCAATAGAATAGTGTATCGCTGCTATCTATTTAGAAGCACGGTCCAAGCATTACAACTCGATATTCGTGCACGCTGAAGATTACATTTGCACAGCCAGTGTTCTGTATTCCCCTAGCGCAGCTGATGCTCGGTTCTGCTGTCGTGAGCCCAGCTGTGGCGCGGCGACTCAGCCTTAAGTGTGTGTTGACATTGCATTTGTCGGACGGCGGCTGATGAATCCAGGCTTTGGCTTTCACTCTGGCAGGGTGTAATCTTCTTAGCCTGGCATGCTACTCCCCTGACCTCTGACCCCTGTGGGTATCGCTTTGCCCCCCCCCCCCCCCCTGATTCTGTCATCCTTTTGCTCCCAAGGGAGCATCTGAGGCAAGAACTGATGCGTCAACCTCCCCCCCCCTCCAGAGTTAGTGCATGTTGACACAACTGCGTCTGCACGACAGGGACTTTCTCACTATAGAGGATTTAAATGTGGTGCATGTAAGCTTTTGTTTGTGGCTCTTCCATTTGCTCAAGGAGAGAGATTTTGTAATATTAGGTTTTGACATGTGTGTGACAAGTTAAACCCAGACACCTCAAGAATCCACCTTCAGATCATTTGTACTTGAGTTCAGTTGTGAGTGTTATTATGTTTGTACTACAAACAAGGTCTATTTTTGGAATCCCAAATGACTAAATGTAATCATGAGGACTCTTGATTGTCATGGTTATGAGTGTTTTACAGAGGGCTTGGAGATGACATTGTCAGCATTTCCATTTCCCTAGGAAACCTCTGTTCCTGTTTGCCATGTCATTAACGGCTAACTCCAGAAGGAGTTCCAGTCCCTCGCTATGCAAACGTATACAGTCGTACTCCACAGTGCGATTGCAAAACACTATTACTGATGTTCAGGCATTGTGGACCCATGTGAATTACGCTTATAGTGTAATTCACAATTAGTATGTCAATTACAATTCAATAAAAAGGTTTTAAAATGGTATTTTACAGCCCAATTCCTAGTTTGGTTTAGTGGAGTAAAATACCGGTCAGGGTTGTTTGCAGCAGATGGCTGCACTGCGCTGATGGTTGAACTCCATACTCTGTAAGGCTGTTGATGTAGGAGGTCAATCTGAGGGAGCAGCTGTGACTATACTCATGTTGAAGGAATGCCTTCATACCGCGAGCTGGAGTTGAGGAGCGAGCAACTAACATTGAGGCTCTTTGTGGAGCTATTTGATGATCTCGCAAGTTCACATTCTGTTTATCGTGCAGATCAATCTGGCCTTGAGCCAGTTGACAGCCTCTCCCAAAAATGTGGAAATGATATTACAATCAGCAAAATGGAGAGGGAGTTTCAGTCCATAACGAAGCATGGTGCGCAGCAGTGTGCTGAAAAACAAAAACAACAATGGCGGTGCCAAAGGAAGAGTAGAAAATGACAGCAATTAACATTTGTCAGAGCAGATGTTTTTGCCTTGCTTCTTATCAAATTTGACAGCAACATCGGAACAAGAGTGTCACTCGGTTATTCAGTCTGACTTGACTGGAGTTTTGTGAACTGCCTAAGACCTCGCCCATTTTCGAAATTCAATTTGCTGCCCAGCCAAGGTCAGACCGATGTTCATCGCCAAATGCACGCTTGAATATCTGGATGGTCACACGAGACTAACGGGTAGCAGTCCTTCTGTGAGCAGGCTGTGGTTCGCTCTCGGTCAGAGCTCCACCCACACAGTTTCCTGCTGGTCTGTCCTCAGCACACAGGGACCTTGCTGCTGCTCAAAGGGCAACTTCAAGGGCAGGGCCTACGGATGCTTCCTCTTCCGTGGTGTAGGCCCTGGTCACCGTCCCCCAGCCGCTCCGCTCCTCTCCACTTTGCACTCTTGGCCTGTCTATTCTTTTATTTTAATCTCCTTCTAATTCATAAGGTATGTGCATCGTTGAATGCCAACGACGTCGCTCTCACACACATTTATTTCCCACACACGCATACACGTGTGCGCCGACTACCAAATGAGTAAAGCCATCTCGCCGGTCAGCCAACGTGGCGAGGCAGGGAGTGCATGCATAAACAGAGCTGTGGGGAAATGCAGATGTGTCATGTTCTATTAAAAGGGAGCTCATCCATTTTCTACCCTCTTCTGGAAAGATTCAGTGGTGGTGGTGGTGCTGGTGGCGCTGCTGCCGCTATCTCCTGGGGCGTTCCAGACAGAGAAGGACTGGCCTAGGTACTGCTAAAAGTCCCTTGTGCCACCCTTCCCTCCCCTGTTTGTGGACACATCACAACACAGAAAACAACCTATAGTCCCCCGTGCCGTTGCAATTCTACGTTATTTTGTGCTCTGTAGATAGAGTTGATGACCTCCGGTTGTTAATGTTTGGTAAATCATATTCTGTGGTAGTACTGTGGTGCAATACAACCGGTTTTTATCAGCTTTTTTATTCTGCGTTGACTACATGGTTGCATGACTCTTTTATTTGATCTGCCTGTTTATCTCCATAACTTCAGCGAACCAATTATTTTCCATCTCTCTCCGTTCTTGTTCTATTGTGTATGCGAAGATCAATATTCCAACCAGGCGACGCCATTGAACCTCATTGAACGCTCGCAAGATCTGTAAACCGTGCGATGACTCATCCCCCTTTTAGAGCGCATTGTACCCTTTTTAATGACAACAATGGAGCCGTTTCAAGCTGTTCCACCTGTGGGGTTGCCATGTTTGCTAAAGAGAACTGGTCTAGGCAGGCCAGGGAGGCGGAGATGAGGGCTTTCTAGGTCATCGTGATCATAAGCGAAAGTGGAAGTAGGGATGCAGCTCGTGATGGCTTTTCTTGTGTACTTTTATTCAGCCTGTTACTGGTGACCTGCACCAGTAGTAATGTAAACCGACCTCTGATCTTGGTTTCCATGAAGACTACATACCAACTGGTATTCCAAATGTGAATAAATAACTCTTTGATCGCAGATTGACATCTACAAAGTCTAACCTTACTTTCCAAAAATATACCTATTAATACATGATTAGCATACATGATTAATTGCAAATAACTGATTTTCATTTTGCCCTGGCAGGGACAAGGCTCTGGCTTCCCTCTTGTTAGATAACTCTGCCCCAGTACATTGCCAACTGGTTGGATATGACATACCATTCAAGTTATGTTAGGATCATCAACAAAAGATTAAAATATATATATATATGTGTGTGTGTGTGTGTGTGTGTGTATATATATATATATATATATATATATATATATATATATATATATATATATATATATATATATATATATATATATATATGTGTGTATGTATATTACAGGATGGTAATCCACAGAGAATATTAGCAATTTAAGTCAATTTATCATTCCACCTTTTTTATTTGTGGTTCAAATTTTCATTGCCTTGTAGTTTTCCATGGCTGCCTGTTCTGTCATGCAGGTTAGATTCTAATCATTCTGATTGGCTCTGCATAGCCGGTCCATTGGACTTGTTACTCCGTCTACAACTGTCTTCCCTGATTAGCTGGGGGTATTAGACCAGATTAAAGAGCATTGTTCCACGGTCCAGGGAGAGGGGCCAGTTCCGGCCCATATAATCACTTGTAATTCCCTGTTTCCATGATTCGCTGCAGATGAATTAATTAGACGTGCTGCTGATAAGAGTCTTCTTTTAGTGCTTCCCATCAGCGAGACTCAAATCACATCCTTCAAGGAGCCTGCTCAACGGCAGCAAGAGGAGACGCAAGGAATTTTGAAGAATGTGTGTTGTTTTTGGTTTTACTGCCTTTCTATGCCTCCACGTGTCTTCATGTTGGGTTGCCTCATATTACTAAGCAACTCGTAGGAAGTCTGACTTTCCCTGCCCTCTTTCAAAGCATTGGCTCCTGCACAACCATTTCTGTGTGGACTCCAACCAGACATCACCTGCATAGGATTACTATTAGAAGTTTAAACTTAAGTTTTTATTATAATCTTATATTTAATTGGGTATCCCATGTGCTAAAAATGAAACGCAATCAAAAGGACCTAATTACATCAACACAGGTAAAAAGTTATAATATTGATGATCATTAGAAAAGACAACAAAAATCAGGTAATGCATTTACATGCTTTCTCAATGCAATCTCATTGATGTGTTTTCTAGCTTAAGCTAAAGACCTGAAGACCATTGGATCCAAAAACATCGAGATAAAAAATAATAATAACATCTTGGTAGAAGAAAGGCACATGGCTGCGCAGTCATTTAATCATTTGAACTTGTATTTGTATAATGTTCCTGGTAAACACGATGACATACGTACTAGGTCCAAATTCACAAACCAATACTATTTGTTCATACGAACCAGGTTTAAACAGTTGAAGCCCTGCAGTGTCTCATGGGATATCGTGGCCGTTTCATCTGGTTTCCGTCATGTTGGAGTGGAACCACGCGTTCCCAGGGAATTGTCACCTACCAGTTCTGCTCCTTTGTTTATATTTTACTAGCTTTTTTTGGCTTGGTTGCCAGCACAGCCCTAGATGTATAATTGAATAGTAATGCGTGGATGACTGAGCAAGAATCAGCAATGACTGTTGTCAGTCTGTAATAATATGTTTGTGTACCATATGAGGGGAAATCTTACAACCCAAATATTTAATTTAGCAGCATTGTCCCTCACTCGAGGGATTGAGATAAAAGTTGATGCAGACATTTTATTTGGCCGGCTAGTGAGGCTGAATACCGGCCAAGTGTTCATAGAGACGCATGCACCCACACCGGAGCATGTCCTATTGATTTTTCAGTGTGCCAAATGTAAAAGGTTGACAGAGAGAGCTATTCGACTCCCAATTGGTCCCCGGGGGACATGTCTTCTATGAGGTGGTGGGTATGAATCATGAATCAAGAATCAAGAATCATCAGTCTTGTTTTCTCTTTTTCCAATAAAACAACTTGTTGACTTTCCAAGGATTGCATAATCCTAGAGGGCGTTCCTCAATAAAGATGACATGGCCAGGTTTTGGGCTTATGTGATCCTCTCCCTACAGTCAAGCAGATCTGAGGGTCATGTTTGGACTGTGTTAGCTGAATAACAAACCTTCATGTGTGCTATTTCATCAAGCCGTGTTGTGATGGTGTGCAGGCTAAATTCAGAGGTTTAAGGTTTGGCTGGAAGTTTACCTGAATTATCTCCTTCTCTACTTATAGCCTTGAGCTGTTGACCACTTTATTTAGTGATTACAAAAGTGATGCACCGAGAGCTGCTCTGTACAAACCTAATATGTAATACAAGATGAACAAATTCCAGCCCACCGTCGCCCCTAAATTCCTCTTTTATCAGCTGCCTGTAGGGATGATGCATGTCCCCCCCCCCCCCCCCCCCCCCCCCCCCCCCCCCGTGTTTCAGGCCTAGCAACGGACCCCCTTATGATTAATGGCGTCTTGGAGACGTGTTCGTAGTTCTGGATACTGCTGGTGAAACCTCCCTCGCTTTCGGCTCCACTTGGAAGGAGTGGCTATGAAAGCTATAAGAGATTCAGTAAGCGGCTGCCTTCCTCGGTGCCCATGCAACAAGTCCCCCCTGCTTACCTCATTTTCATTAAGCCCCTCACATGGGCTCATACCAATGCCACGTCTCTGGGCTTGTTCTTCCCTAATTATTAAATGTACCGCGGGACCTGAGTGACCCGGCTGTCATTTTAAATCCTGGTGGCTCTCCGTGGGTCCCACGTCCCCTGACTTCGGCTGACTGCTGTGCTAATGGTCCGACAACCCCCTGCCGCTGTACCACATCCGTTAGTGCATGTTCTCATTGTTTTTGCAGCACACGCATGTGTGCCCCCCGGAGCATCACAGAGCAGCAGAACGGAGTGGAAGCGCTCCACGGTGCAGGTTCTTGCGAGGACACCACGACCTCCCTCCCTGTCCTTCGCTGTTCTAGAGCGCGGAGCGGGACGTTGGTAACATTCATCATTTACGTGACATGGCCTACATTTCTGCGGCCGGGGCTGGCCGGTGGCAGTGAGGCGGTGGTTCCTTTCAGAGGGGCTTATACAGTGCCTTGATGTCTGCTGTTAATATCCACAAGCTCCCGGGCCGCACTTCATTATAAGCTCCGACAGCTGTCGTCGTTTTCAATGTCGTTTTAATCATAATAATTAATTACCATGCACCACCTGGGGCTACACCTTGGTCCCACCAAATGAAATATATTTGTGCTTCCCCTTTTTTTTTTTTTTTTTTTTTGCAACGTTGCCATTGGTTTATTCATTGGTCGTATACATGCTTCGTGTTACTGTTCCACGTTATCTGGAAAGCAATCCGGCTTAATCAATGATAATCCCTTGTGCTTTCAGTGTGTTATTTGGGCTCTTCAGCTTCTTTGGTTCTACCTGATCCAGCTGCCTTGTCAGCTACAAGAATGGAATGACAAACATCAAGGCCACCAAATCTCATACTTGGTCGAAAGAGATTTTTTGGGTGCATTTGTAACCTTGTAGTTCTACCATCGCCTGTCAACAGAAATGTCTGTGTAGACCTGTGGCAGTGATGCTCTGCCTATCGAATGTACAATGAGGGGGCTTCCAATAGAGCTTGCTGTGGATAGTTCTTCCTATTCAGCTGTACTGATATTTGATGAGGACATAGTCAATGTCATTCAATTATACTTATATTTTTGAGAACACCTAAAAAGTAAAGGGGTACAACTTAAGATTGGGTACCTTGCCACATCAAATGTATGCTATTACTGTTCTGCGGTTCAACTGTACCCTAGCATATAGGCCTTGTTTAGACACAAGAGTCTGCGGTTGTATCGTTAGTGTTGATTAACATTAGCCGACTGTCAGACAGTTGCTCTTCTGCTGCTTCTTGTGCAGGCAACTGACTGCTGTATAGTTTTAGGAAGCATACAGTTTCCAAAAGAACCGTGCCTCATTTATGACCCAATATTCTGTATTTTTACACTTTTTTCTTTTAGTTTCTGGGTCACAGATATTGCACGTTTAAGTTATTTCAACTCATTTTCTGGGGTATCAATATGCATTTGAAGATATGCTGATGATTCGCATGTAGTTCCTTACATTGGGCGGCGGGTTTCGTTATCTTTGAGTTCCCTTCACTTCCATCACAGCGTCTACCATGAACCAATTATTTTGTTTTGAAGATCGTAATGACGGGCCTGCTAGCTTCACTGATTCATACCAGGCATGTAGTGAACATATATCTACGTCAAGGGACTATGTCGTCTGTGATTTTTGTCAGCATAAATATATTCCATCGCATCCCCATTCATTCTGAGTAGCTATCTTTAATACATTATATATGCTAGGAAGTCCCATATAAATGCTTTCACTTTTTTAAGTCGTGGTAATATCAAGTTGAGCATATACTATATCATAGTGGCTTGTTGCCTGTTAGAGGATCAACCCTGGTTAATATTTACTGAGGCGGGGGGACAAAAGTAATAAATCAGCTCTGCGGAGTTGCACGAGTGGGGATTAATAATTAAACATGTATATTACCAACCTTGGAGTTACTCCGTGATCACTAGAGTTCTTGTAGAAACTGACATATTTTAGAAAGCAGCTGTACTTCTCTTCCCCGAACGAACGGAGGCCTACCGGCAGAGAGGGCTGTGGCCTTGGTTGGGCTCGGCTGGCTGCCTCCGGCTCTGCTCTCTGTGGGCCGATCTGATGGCAGCTGCTGCAGCAGCATCAGCATCATTCTACCCAGAGCTCTGGGCGGATGCTGGGGCAATAGGCCCTGAGCTGCTCTGGGGTGGTGGGTGGTACAGCTCCGGCGCTGCTCCAAGGGTCCTCTCCATGAGCGCACACTGGCACATTTCCCCGTGTAAACTCATTTTGTTTTCATGTTTGCCTTGGTCCCCGTGAGGAGGTGATTGCCTCAGGTCCAGAACCATTGAATGTACCCCCCCCATTCGGCCAAAGGCTTACCTAAACACAGTGCCCCCATGCTCCCTATAAAATGCACATGGAAATGTGTTTTTAGAAACAAATTTTTTTTCTGCTACTTGTTTGACTCAGCATTTGACTTTCATCCATTCAATGAGGACATGCGCACGATGTTAACAACTATTTAGGAAAGTCATGTCAATATTAAGCTTAAACTCCCAACGGTGGCTGGCATTTTAGATTCCAGTCCAGTAAGACACAGTTTGCTTCCCTGTAAAAGCAAGCCAGCCGGTAAGGACAATAACCGAGGGCTAATACAGCTACGAAACATTTATTCCGTCCCGTGCATGGCCTCACACAAACCCTTCCTCCACAACTTAAGAATGTTACTGAGCCTGATTATTCACCTTGGTTCATTCACTCTGGGTAGTGATGGTCTGGTGTCAGCTCAGTCGGCATTAAATGTTAAAGAAAATAAATCTTGCCCCTCGAATTGCCATGACCATGCACGGGCCGGATTTCAGCTGCGACCCCCACCTGTGTGTGTGTGTGTGTGTGTGTGTGTGTGTGTGTGTGTGTGTGTGTGTGTGTGTGTGTGTGTGTGTGTGTGTGTGTGTGTGTGTGTGTGTGTGTGTGTGTGTGTGTACATTGGCTTAGTCTTATTAGAAAACAAGCCACTGTGTATGGAGATTTCAGTGGGAGATTAGGGTCTGTCAGCACATAGACTTTAATCTCTAGTTTCTCTGCGTGCTGTTTGTATTACATTCTCTGCCTGTTTGGGAACTCATGCTCCATGCTGGGTTAGCTCCAATCCACTGAAATAAGGAAATCGGAGCACGATCTCAATGTATCTTCACTAATAAAGCAAAATGAATTGAATACATTGTCTATGCAACTTTTTAAGTATATACAATACATACTCTTGTCTATCTCCATGTTCTTCCTGTATCTTTGTTATCCTATTAGCTTGAGTTGTTCACTCTCTATCCGACACCTGGAATGACCGACAAATCCACATTCTATACTCACAAGTGACACCGATACTGTGTGTGTGTGTGTGTGTGTGTGTGTGTGTGTGTGTGTGTGTGTGTGTGTGTGTGTGTGTGTGTGTGTGTGTGTGTGTGTGTGTGTGTGTGTGTGTGTGTGTGTGTGTGTGGGGTCCTTGACTTGCAGTAGGCCTTTGTCATCCCGGTGGTGAGTCCTGTCTCCGGGTAAGTGGGTGGTGTGAGTACGGTCGACTGAATGACAATAAGGCAATAAAGCCAGGTTAGCGGAGGCGGCTCTGCAGCTGGCTCCCAGCCCACCATCACCTCCCAGTCTACGGCACCTGACACTATCACGCCCTGGGCCTATGGAAGGTCAGGCTTTACGGTGCTTGTGAAAGACACTCACAGGGTGTTTGTTGAGTGAGTTAAGGCTCCTGCCGACAGGTTGGGTAACCCTGTGATAAGCAAGTGAATTCTGTGGTGGGTTTGCATTATTTATTTATTTTGACTCAGGGGGAATATTTCCAATTCTACACGCACAGGAGGTTACCTATTCAGAAAACCTTGAGCGTGGCCTTTGACGAGAGTTTTTCTAGAGGTGGGTGTGTGGGAGAGATTTGAGGCTTTTCATTTCTCAGGCAGCATGTTGTGTGCTTCTCGTCTATATCAGGGCTGGCAGTTTGCAGCCAATATCCCTCCTTTACCTCCTCAATGAGCTGCTGAATTTAATAAAGGTCGCAGCTGTGAGGAATGTTGGGGAATTTTAAGCCGTGAATGAATATTTGGAGAAAATCAAGGATTTTTTCTTTTGCAACGGGAAGAATAGGTGTGTGTGTGTGGATTGATGGAGTCTTGAGGTTTAGAATGCCACAGCTGTGT
Source organism: Gadus morhua (assembly GCF_902167405.1). Classification (NCBI taxonomy): domain Eukaryota; kingdom Metazoa; phylum Chordata; class Actinopteri; order Gadiformes; family Gadidae; genus Gadus; species Gadus morhua. The sequence continues at coordinate 16,352,877 of NC_044060.1, read as the reverse complement.
ACCCTGCAGCGGGACGCTCTGCAGAAATGTCAGATCAGAACACGGTTCGTCGGATGAGACGGCGGGGCGGAGCACTCCACCTACACTCAGAGCCCCCTGATGAGGTGGGTTATGTCGAGTTTAGACCGCCCCCTCCTTCATTGTAATGCCACATAATGAAGGTTGGTGGGCCTGCGATGCAGCTTTGCTATGGTTTATATTAAGTATTAGCAATGGCTCCCAGAGTCGCAATAAATTCATGAAAATGGCCCCATTATTTTTAAATATCACCCCATACAACACACTATATTTCCACTATGGTTAAATTGCTTGCACTAAGTATACATGTAATTGTCATTTATATTGTCCTTTCCGCTGTGATTTAGAGAAGTATCTATACCTAATGTAGATTCGAAAGATGTTTCAAATTCAAAAAACACTTATCTCTCTCCGACAAAAGGTTACTAACTATTTGTCATCTTAACAAAGCAACCCCCCCCCCCACGCTGTAGTGAAAGTGAAACCAATATCTGAGCAGGCTTTCTCCAGGACGAGCTTATCGGAGATTGAATGCCGCAGAAGAGCAGCATGTGTTCTCTGCCAGTGTGCCAGGACATGTCTATCTTAAACCATGGGAGCATTCCATCACCTCGTGCAGACAGGAGCCGTGATCTGTGGCGAGTCTGCACATTCTCCTGCATTCTCCACACTGCACTCTCTCTCTGTATCCGTATGTTTCTCTGTCTTTCGGTTTGTTTCTATCAGTCTCTGTCTCTCTGTATCTATCTTTCTCTGTATCAGTCTATTTCTCTCTCTCTGTCTTGGTCGCTGTCTCTGTAATATTAGCATGTAAAGTCATACTTCCCCACCCATACGCTGGACCATTATTTTTCCTTGTGCTCTGTCCTTGAGAAACTAACAGGGCATCTTTCTGCACATGTTTTCGCTGGACCATGCATTATGCATAATTTCTAATCGAAGAAACCGTTTTATGTAACTTATGGACATTAACTCGAATGGCACTTGATTACCTCAACCACTGCCGATACCACCTTTTAGGTCCCATTTAAATTCTTCAGTTCCAGTAGAATTGGATGGGTTTAGGGTTTGTGATAATTTTGGTGAATAAATTGATTTGGAGAAAGGTGGTTCAACACTAGTTGTCTGTAAGGGTGTCCCTGTTTGATCCAGAAGGCTAGGCGGATTAGATAGCGATTAACAAGTTCTGTCTTGAAACTATAAAGGTAAAGGTGCCAACCTGTGTTGCACATCCTCAATTCAAATGTCCCCGAGCTAAACGCTACATGCGAGACGCCAACTGCCAGAGCTCCGTCAGTCACTCAGCGAGGCTACACGTCAACATTCAAGCCCTGGAATCAAATGGGTCAGGCTGCACTTAAAAGTTGTGTTCAGTGGCCCGTGTTCTTGCAGGGCCTGCATGGGCGCCGCTGTGCTGAGCCTGGACATCAGAAGGCACCTATAAGAGCCCGGGGGGGCACCTGGAGGGAGATTCTCTTGATGTGACAGCAGCTACCCCAGCTACCTGGCGCAACCGGAGACTCGTTCTACCGGCCTCTGCTGGATGACGATGCGCTGTGTCTGACCCTGTTCATTCCATGCCTCTCGCTAAAAATCTAAATTCAAATTTAACGTTTTGGGAACTTCCATGGTCACATTCGTGTCCAACCACATCATGATAACCTACCACTACTCTTTGAATAATGTATAGGTCTACCTGCGTTTGTGTTTGACGGCTGTCATCCATTTTAAATGAGAAGTAAAGCCCTCATCGGGTGGTTGAGCTGCTGCAGAGCCCGGTTCCCTTCGGATATCCAACATGCAGTTATTAGTCAACTTGGAGGAAGAACCGTAATAAAGAGTGTGAAGACATAATGCAATCATTTTCATACGGAGCGGGATAAGTATAATCCCATCGCTGCATTGCAGCAGCCATGCATCTGGAGGTACATATTAACACCAGGTGTGGCTACTGCAACCCACCCAGAAAAGAAACCGATGTGCACCAGGTCTGTGGTTCTCTGTGGGCCCCTGCCCTCTCCCCGGGGTACCTCAGCCTGTTTATATCAGGGTTGGGGACGCGACCACTGGGCTGCTGGCGCATCTCTAAATAGATCTCACCTTGATCAATAAGTCCATAGGAGCCTGTTAGCTGGAAGGTATCAGAGGAACCTCACCCTCCCGCGGCGCCGCAGTGACTCTGATCTCCTGGAGGAGGGCAACCTTCAAGAGTCCCTGGGGAGTTTGTTGACCTCCCATTACAGCACAAATGATCTGCAGAGAAAGACGTCACTCACACCTGCGTGTGTGTATGACCCTTTGCTATGGTAAATGCTAAAGGGACTGCATTTATATAGCGCTTTCATCCAAAGCGTTATCAATACTTCCTAACATTCACCCATTCATGCACACGTTCACACACCGACGGCAGTGTAAGCCACGCAAGGCGACAGCCAACTCGTCAGAGCATTTAGGGTTAGGTGCCTTGCTCAGGGACACCTCGACACTCGGGCAACCTCGCGGTTACAAGCCAAGCTGCTCTCACTCCTGAGCTACTGCCGCCCCCCGCTATGCTATGGAGATTTTTCTCTGTATTGTATTACATTACATATTTTTGAGATTGTGAAGCTGATAATGAATGGAGGTCACTCACGGAGCACAGCGCGGCCCGAGCGTCATTGTGTATGTAAGGAGGGGACGGCGGGGGCGTGCGTCGGTGCCAGATGCTGACTCGGTGTTCTCTGTGTGCGCTTTTTGTCTTGCAGAGGGAGATGAAGGAGCAGCTGGCCACCCTCCAGGACAGCGAGCGAGGACACACCGAGGCCCTGCAGCTGCTCCAGAGACAACTCACCGAGACCAAGGTACCCGCCCCCCCTCTTCCGTCGGCGCCGGAGCGGCTCGACGGCTCGCAGACGGGATGTTCCACTCGTTTAGCCGTTTAATATACGCTCACAGGCGGTGCCGCCGGATTGATGGGAGAGCACGTGGTTGCCAAGCCCTCCCCACAGCGACACCCCGTATCTGGGGCCGGGTATTAGAAGGGAGCCCGTCACACTGTAGACCTGGATAGATGGATGGGTGGGCGGGCATCAGCCGGAGCGCTGCAGAGGAGCAAGGTATTACCAGAAATAAGCAATAAGGTTTCTCCCTGGGAAAAACACAACGTAAACAACAATCCTCTCTGAGAGAGCCGCTTGACGGCCGACTCACAAATTGCTGTGATGGGGTGGGAATGTAGAGCGAGAAGTTTCCAATGCAGCCTTTTTAATCACTCTCCCCCTCCATCTTCTCGCACAAATCTGAAAATTGGTCTATCGAGCGGGTCTTTAATCTGTACTTCTTGTTTTAATCAGCAGAGAGAGTGAGCCTCCAGTCAATACGTGGCAGCCTCTTGCAATGCCCCTTAACACCCACGCATGTGTACACACACACAGGGCGCACACGCACACTCGCATGCACATAAAAGGGCACACACGCAAACACACTCGCGTAAACACACACACGCATGCACATACGCATGCACATGCACGCACACAGGCACACATTTCTCAGCCGCAGATCTTGTCGTTCTCCTGTAGCGACGCTGAAACCATAGAGCAAGGGCAGCTGCTGGCTGATTCTGCCGTCAGTGGTATTTGTCATTCTGGAGTGCATCTGCTCTCTCTTTTTATTCTTTCTTATTTTCTCACTCTCTGTGTTTCGCTCCTGCTCTCGCTCTCTCTCTGGCTCTTCCTCCCCTCCTCCTGCTCAGCTCTACCTATGTCACCATAGCCCTGCTCCTGTTTGGTCAGACTCTGTGGACACTGCTGCAGTGCAGGACACTCGCAGCACACCAGCCAACCAATAGGAAGCCAGACCTGTCCGCTGACATTGAATCAATCCATCTCATTATGGGGGTGCATCATTTTATTTTGTGTGGGGTAAAATTGTGCGTGCGCACATAAAAAGATGCTCGGCATTGGAAAGTCTGGGCTCCCTTTGTGTTTAGGGGAGCTGACCAGACACTATCCTGGTGCATTCAGTCCTCACTGCCAGAACTGCTGCAGTCTCACAGGTTGCAGATGTTCAGCGTTCACATTGTGTCCATCTTGTAATAGGGAAGGCATGTCAACCTGCTGTACATGCAGTTTATGTAGGGTCTTTTGAGTGGTTGAAATGGAATTGTGTTATTCTTCCTCTTTGAAATGAAAAGGGTTTAACGATACACCCTCGCGTTCAAATGTATTTTGAGGGGTCGGCTCTGAGGTTCAACCCACTGATGCTCTGACCACATAGGCTATGCGATCGCAGCGTCCCAGGTTCAAAGCCGATATCTTGACCTATACTACACGTCATACTCCCTCTCTTTCATCCCATTGACCTGTCTCTGACTACTTTCCTATCCAGAGGCAAGCTTCTCTACAACACCAGGCAACCAGTGCTGCAGTGTTGGTTATTCTGGCCGGCCTTGAGAGGGACTCGGTAAGGAAAACATTGACGTGCCAGTACCCCAGGGGGATTCTCTCCCCATCAGAACAGGCTGGTCTCATGGTGTCTGTGGGCAACCACCACATCCGTGGTTCCCTTGTGCAGCCTGGCCAGACAGCAAACTGTTCAGATAGACCGGCTCCTGTGTGCGACATACAGACAGACAGACGGGTACATGACCATTAGGGCTTATGCAATATAACATTTTAGTGATATGAGGTCAGATTTGGTCAGCTACTGATATTCTCTGAACCAAAACCATTGTATGGTGGTCCCATTGTTGTCATCACCCTAATGAAAGTTGACAATTTACGCACGCACACGAACGCACGCACCACCAAACCACAACCTTCTTCCTTCTATTAGCGAGCCATCAATCCTGACCCGGGGAGACAGCTGGGACAAGGGCCACCTTACCTCCCCGGCTGCCCTGCCTGTGGAGGAAGGAGCCATTTTTATATGTCCTGGCTGTCAACGAATAAGAATATCTCCCTGCCCTCTGGGAGCTGAGCCAGGACTCCGGAGACAGGCTATTTGACAGAAATAGATGACACTTTCTCCTTTTTTTTTCCCCCACCTTTTTTTATTTCTTTAGGGGTTAGTGGTGCAGAATACTAACGAAACATCCGTGGCGTAGTCGCTACACCAGAGGGACACGGAAAGCCTAATCTGGAACCACTGGCACAGAACGGCCCGTTTCCTCTATCACACTGACACATTTTAGAAACGCATCTTGAGAGATTTTGGGCCTACATGTTGGGCTGTAGTTCATGTTCAGTCTGAACTGAAGTCGCCCGTGCCGTCATTTTAATTGAGTGGAGTCTGGTAAACAGCTTGCCCTTCTAAGCCCTCTGTCTTGTTTGGCTTCAAGACAGACGCTGATCAGATGATTAATTCCCTTTTTAATGTCAAGCATCCCCATTTTTTTCCTCTTTTGGCTGCAACTCAAGACTCTCCCCAAAGGAAGTCATTGTATCTGTCTTTTGAAGTTCATAGCACCATCTCTTCATTCCCCAAAACAGCTTGATCCATAACGAAACAATATTTACTTAAAAATAAACAGCTGCCCCATCTTTTTCAGTGAACAACCCTAGTTGTGTTTTTTATTGTGTGATTGCTTTTTAATTTGGACCCACAGTTCAGGGAGTGGGGGGGGGGGATTGACTGCAAGCGATGGACACATCAGAGTCAGCTAAATACTGAGTTGGTTCCCTTGTTTACACAGGGCCACGCTGAAAGTGAGTCTTGCCGTATGGAATCAATATGATGCCGTGGAGCAGCATCTTTAGATGTGCATCTTAAAACCCCTCGAGTAGCCCCATTATTGTGGTGTACAGAGGTCTACCTGCAGCCTTGATTTCACGCCTCTCTCTACCCGCTCCCTCTGAATTCCCCACAAAAAGTTATTTTTGGCCTCAGCATGTTATAATTTATTTTCCACATGTGCCTCCATAGTTGCCCACTCTGCATTCTTGTACATTACATAGCGCTGCTGTCACAATGCAGATATTTCAGTAAGGCGTACAGTTTGCACAGCCCTATTGAGCACACACCCCCAAACCTTCTCTTCTCTCTCTCTCTCTCTCTCTCTCTCTCTCTCTCTCTCTCTCTCTCTCTCTCTCTCTCTCTCTCTCTCTCTCTCTCTCTCTCTCTCTCTCTCTCTCTCTCTCTCTCTCTCTCTCTCTCTCTCTCTCTCTCTCTCTTTTTCTTTTTTTCTTTTTTTTTTGCAAAAGACTCAAATGTTCGAAGTTCACCTACACTCTCCATAGCCTACCCCCTTACCGCCCCACACCCCTCTCTCGCACTAATTGTACGTTGTATGTCCTGGCACTTAATGTACGCACTTATTGTCTGTTGTACGTCCTTGCATTTAAAATGGTACTTAGCATTGTGTAGCATCTTATCCTAGCTATCATTGTTGTATACAGGCAAGGGTTTAACCTAACAATTATGAGTGCTTGGCACTTGTATGTCACTTTGGATAAAAGCCGCTGCCAAATAAATGCCCTAAATGTAAAACCTCTCCCCTCTCTTTCTCTCCTCCTCCAGTCCTCGGCCAAGAGCCTGCGTGCCACCATCGGCGAGGCCTTCGAGCGCCTCCACCGCTTCCTGCGCGAGCGGCAGAAGAGCATGCTGGAGGAGCTGGAGATGGACACGGCGCGCAAGCTGGCCGACATCGAGCACAAGATCCAGCGCTACAGCCAGCAGCTGCGCGACGTCAAGGAGGGCGTCCAGATCCTGCAGGAGCGCCTCCACGAGAGCGGGCGCCACGACTTCCTGGAAGGCGTGGCCACCACGTCTGAGAGGTGCGCCACCTCAACTCCCTCTGTCCAAACATGATCCGTGGTCCCCCATGGTCCCTTAATACCTCTGTGTAAGAGGACATCCACGTGGCTACGCAGAGACCTGTACGACTGAGAGGCCTGTAAGACTGAGAGGCCTGTACGACTGAGAGGCCTGTAAGACTGAGAGGCCTGTACGACTGAGAGGCCTGTAAGACTGAGAGGCCTGTACGACTGAGAGGCCTGTAAGACTGAGAGGCCTGTAAGACTGAGAGGCCTGTAAGACTGGGAGGCCTGTAAGACTGGGAGGCCTGTAAGACTGAGAGGCCTGTAAGACTGAGAGGCCTGTAAGACTGAGAGGCCTGTAAGACTGAGAGGCCTGTACGACTGAGAGGCCTGTAAGACTGAGAGGCCTGTAAGACTGAGAGGCCTGTAAGACTGAGAGGCCTGTAAGACTGAGAGGCCTGTAAGACTGAGAGGCCTGTAAGACTGAGAGGCCTGTAAGACTGAGAGGCCTGTAAGACTGAGAGGCCTGTAAGACTGAGAGGCCTGTAAGACTGAGAGGCCTGTAAGACTGAGAGGCCTGTAAGACTGAGAGGCCTGTAAGACTGAGAGGCCTGTAAGACTGAGAGGCCTGTAAGGCTGAGAGGCCTGTACGGCTGAGAGACCTGTACGGCTGAGAGACCTGTACGACTGAGAGACCTGTACGACTGAGAGACCTGTACGACTGAGAGACCTGTACGACTGAGAGACCTGTACGACTGAGAGACCTGTACGACTGAGAGACCTGTACGACTGAGAGACCTGTAAGACTGAGAGACCTGTTGTACTCGGAGACCTGTGCTCAGGGACCTGTGGGCTCTGTACTCTGAGACCTGTACTCCGGGACCTGTGCTCAGAGACTTGTACTCAGCCGTTAGGCTTGTTGCAGATGTGCGTGAAGATGGCAGTCCTCCCGGAGCAATATCCACCCTTAAAATAGCCTTGATGTTACTGTGGGCCTCAGGGTAATGTCTGCTATCTTAGCCTTCAAAGGATCAGCAAGGATTTGCCTGGCTCAACGTACACAAATAAATTCTACACTGATTAAAAAAACGAAAACAATCATTGGTTCAACAGGCAATCTATTCCTATTTTGACGTATATAATAAATAAAATGCAAGACGATGACAGTGGAATATTAAAATGAAACATGACCACTGAAAGCATTTATGTCTAGCAATTAGCAACCTATTAACATAGACCTGCTATGCTAATAAGCTATAGTGGACTATCGACATCTCTGCTGCAGTAGGATGTAAAAGGTTTAAGTCATTAGTGTGACACTGCAGTTGCGGTAGGAGAATCCTCCTTCCTCAAAAGAGGCCCACTGACATTTTGAAGAAGGTGCGCAGATGAGCAACAGCTTGGGCTGATCCTTGAATCGGTTGTTATCCCACCTAGACTGGGATTTTTCAGGCGGTGTTCAATTAAAATGTCTTCCTATCTTTTAGAAAGCTCTGTGGTGGATTGCGGAATAGCCATTGTTTTTCCCTTTTTAAAAGCGACTGGTGTGATGGAATTGGCAGTGGAAAAGGTGATATTATTGGTTTAAACAATGATATATTAATCCTGCCGGCACGGCACAGATTTAAGAGGTTAAGAAATATTGATTTAGATTTTAGGTATAATATCACTGAACTGTAGTTTCTGTTGAAACTGAATTATAACGATTACTCTCTACATTCAATAAAATCTCCACATTCCTGTCACAGTGGGTTTTAAATCACATTTCAGGTAGGCATTGAGGTAAAAGCCAAACAAGCACACAGGGAGCCGTGAGTAATTCTTATTCATAAAAGACTCCATTGATGTTCACCTCAAGCTCCTACCGCCGTACAAAACATCTGCACAACACTGCTTCACACAATTCTAGCTGTGCCTAGTGATCAGCTGCCTCGGCTGCCGCTGTACGTTTTTAGAAGCCCATCCTTCCGTCCTATTAGTTGCTCTGAGGACTCTAACCACCTGCCTCCCCACTATCTACGTGGGCTCCCGTGGGAGCATGTGATGGGATTCATGTCAGGGGGAGCTGATGGTGTAATCACAGTTCTCCTCCCATCCTCCCCACCCATAATAATCTCCCCTCGCTGTCAGAGGGAGGATCAGGCCAGATGCAGCGTGGCTCAGAGAGGCGGAGGGAGAGAGAGACTGAGGGAGAGGGGGACTGAGGAAGGGATTTAGCTACAGGGAAGGCTGCTGTGGTAAACAGCATCTGGAGGAGTCGGGCTGAGTTGTGTGGAGAATGACATTGAGGCGTGTTTCTTTCTGTCTTAGGATCAAGGGGAAGATCCACGAGACCAACCTGACGTACGAAGACTTCCCCACGTCCAAGTACATGGGGCCCTTGCAGTACACGATATGGAAGTCCTTGTTCCAGGACATCTCCCCAGGTATAGGATGACTGCACCCGCTGCAACACTACCGTACACGAGTCCGGCAAACGCATTAGCTGTGGAATGTGGTGTGGAAGGGCCGACAGACAAGGATGTCGCGCAAGGGGAAAAGATATGGAAGCGCACACCAGCAGAAGCCTACATTGGATTGGGATGAAGTCTTTTTGTGTGGCATGAAGTAATCCTGGCTTGTATTAAAATTTCAGAGACGCTTTTGAGCTCTCACTCACACAATTGTGATGAGAAATGGCATCGGGCCCAGCATGGCCCAATGCAGTGAAGGGAGAGATGCCTTTCTCTGTGTGGGGGAGTCTCTCTCTCTCTCTCTCCCTCTCGCCCCCCTCAATCAATTGGCCCCTGTGTAGCCCAGGGCCAGCCGGGGGTGAGACGGCCCGGCTTCAGGGCCTCCCCTGCCTGGCTGCCAAATGGAACAATTGGTTCCGATCCATCAGCCGACGCTGCCAGGGAGACGAGACAAAGGCATTCCTCCCATCATGCCTCTCCGTGATGGGTCTTGGCGGATCACTGTCAATGCTCAGGCCGCTGCCACACATGCAGCATTAACGGCAAGAAGAAACAACCACTGGCGTCGGATGCAGTGGTTGTTTTTTTGGCAAGTGTGCTCCTGCAGTGCACACTTGTGTGCGTGTGAAACAAAGAGGCACTCAGGAGAATGAAACTAATGAGTGGAACGTAAGGCACACCGGTCGTGTCATTGGCCGCGGGAGACGTTGTCCTGCTCCCTGGCTGGCGGCCAGACTACCACCCTCACCCCGCCTGCTGCCGTCGGACTCCCATTTCTGCCTGCTCATGGAGATGAAGGGGATGTGGACCTCCAGGGAAAGGCCTCTCTTGTTCCAAATCGTTCCTCAGTCCATTGTATTTCCAGGAACGTGTGTGTGTGTGTGTGAAACGGGTCTCTATTGTTTTGCATGACCTGAGGCCAAACCTCCACAGAAGTGGGGGGTGGTAGTGTAGGCTTGCTTGTCGATGGCAGGTAGACCCCCCCCAACCCCCAGCATGACATGTCTCCCCCACCCGTCTCCATCCCTGGCTCTCTGCACCGGTCGGGATACCTGGCCCAGTGCAGCAGCACCTGGCCCGGTGCAGCAGCACCGGGCCCTCGGACAGGAGGGCACTCCTGTGTTGCTGGATGTTGGGTCATGCATAATGAAGGGGTGAAAGTACATGCATGCACTGACATCCGAGAGTACGTTAAGAGCTGCTTATAGCCGTGCACACACTCACACAAAAGTGATTCTCTTGTGTCAATTTCCTGGAACAGGAGAGGCTGGTCGGCAGGGCGTGTCCCACTAATAAGCCTTCACTCATCACTCACCCAAGGCCAAGACTGGCCATGTGCTCCTCCTGCTGGCTGCTGTACACTAAACCTATTAACCCTGCTTTCCTCCCCCATCTCCCTCTCATCAGCTCCCCTGGAATAACATCTTCCTCAGTGGGAGTGCTTCACCGTTGGATATAGAGGCAGAGACAGGAAGTGTACAGATGTGAATTCAATCATGTCATTTCTGTCCCAGGACCCAAAACAAATATGCTGTTGCTCCATCTTTTTTTTTTACTGCATTTTTATTTTGTTACCACTCCGTCATATACACTTTTGACTTGCAACCTGATAACATTTTTCATGTTTTTGTTTATGAGGTGCAACGTCTTGTCAGCAGCATCTATGCTCTCTATATTATCTATATCTGCTTCATCTGTCAAGAGACGTTATCTTGCAACAGACACAGAGCATTTGCTTATCCGACACACAAGGACCGGAATCACAAGTACTAACTGCATTCTGAGGACAATATACCAGCGCTTCTCCGCTCCTACCAGCATTTCTTGCACAGTGAAAAGAAACAGACATTGGAAACATGTAAAAATAGTTTGCTAACGAGACAAGACGCATGCATGCTGCTCGCATAGCCCCTCATGAACACAAACGTACGATCACATTCAGTACATTTTCAGGCCTTACCCTTTGAACACCACTCTTTTTAACCCCAGATCCGCCCCCCCGCGGTATCCAGGCTAAATGCTCCTCTCACCCCTCCCCCGCTCAGTGCCGGCGGCGTTGACCCTGGACCCCATCACGGCCCACCAGCGGCTCATCCTGTCGGACGACTGCACCATCGTGGCCTACGGCAACCTCCACCCGCAGCCACTGCAGGACTCGCCGCGGCGCTTCGACGTGGAGGTGTCGGTGCTGGGCGCCGAGGGCTTCGCCGGCGGCGTGCACTACTGGGAGGTGATGGTGTCGGAGAAGACCCAGTGGATGATGGGCGTGTGCGGCGAGACGGTCAGCCGCAAGGGCAGCATCCAGATCCAGCCCAGCCGCGGCTTCTACTGCATCGTCATGCACGACGGCAACCAGTACAGCGCCTGCACAGAGCCCTGGACGCGGCTCAACGTCAAGGCCAAGTTGGAGAAGGTGGGCGTGTACCTGGACTGCGGCAAGGGCCTGCTGGTGTTCTACAACGCCGACGACATGTCGTGGCTGTACACGTACCGGGAGAAGTTCCCCGCCAAGGTGTTCCCCTACTTCAGCCCGGGCCAGAGCCACGCCAACGGCAAGAACGTGCAGCCGCTGCGCATCAACACTGTGCGCCTTTAAGAGCCACGCACGCACGCACGCACGCACGCACGCACGCAGACGGGCTCGCGCACACACATGCACGCACACACATCAACGCGCACATGCATACATGCGTGCGAGAGCGCCCGTGCTGAAGATCCGCTCTGCCAAAAGAGTTGGTTGTGTCGCCAATGGAATTTTCAGGAAAATTTGTTAAAAAATTAAGAAATATGTAGAGGTAAAAGAAGTGATTCAAAATAAATAGTTTAAACAGGGTGTGTAAAGAAGTGTGTTTGGTTTTGGTGTTGGTTTGTTTTTCGCGTAGTGCTGCTTTTAATGACTGTGTGCCGTCGTTGTTTCCTGGGACCTTTTGGAATTTCCCATGCCTACACTTACGGCTGGGCTGTAATTACGAAGCAGGGGGCACCACTGAAGGTGGGAGGGGGGGCTAGACCAATGAAAGGTCTGCTGTCTTTGTTCAAAGCCCAGCTTGAGCAGTCAGTCCCCTGTGTCTTGCTCCTCCAGTCTGGCTCCTGGCTGGAGAGACCCGGGCTGTCTACCTGCCACCTCCAGGCCTAAGGACTCCGGGGTCTTCTCTTCGTCTCTGTGCTGTGCAGTGGGCTTTAGCTGTGTCCGTGGAACGTGTCCAACCGGCACCTTTTTATCCTCCTCTTCCCAAGGCTTTTTTTTGTAGCCACAGTTCCAGCGAGTCAACGTACGCTTGACAAAACCTGTCGGCACTTTACTTCTGCCTGCGTATACCGTAAATTATTATGTTTTACCAAAACAACGAAAAATGATGTCACTTGTTCACGGTATCCCAAGCCTTTTGCTACGACCACCTCGATGTGCAGTAGTTGTTGTTAGTGACATGCGTGACGGTTACGGCTACAAGTGTATGTTCTTTGTGTTCACCAATGGTGATCCGTGTCAGATTTTAAGAAGAAAAGACAAGTTGAATGAACTGAACTGAAATGTCCTTAAATAGATTTCTCACTTTCTAACCTTTTCTTTCTGTTATTTTTTATTTTTGCTCCCCACGTCGTCTACTCGTGTGTGTAGTTTGTGTGAGTGTGTTTCAAGGGAGCAAAGTGGTCAAGAACTACGCTGCTATTTTGGGATGTGGAAATTAGGTGTTGCATGTCTGTCAACATAGTATTTATCCAAGATGTATGATTTTCCTTGTGAGTAACCTATTGATTAGTTATCGGTTCAGGTATGATTGGGTTCCTCATGAAGTACCCCTGTATCTCTTTGAATCGATGTAGAACTCAAGTACATTCCAGCCTGTTTAACCTGCTTCCCAATGTGGTCTATTTATGATTTGTGATGGGGCTGTTATCATTAGTAATACTGAAGCACTCAGTAGTTGGCCATCCAAAACTGCAATTGCTAACAAAAGTGAGATTGTACTCGTTATTCAAAGTTTGTGAATTGAGACCAGCAAATTCAGCCGAACCTTGTTTGTTCCATGCAGCATATGGTGGCTGGATAATTGATTAAAGCTGCATAGTCCGGCTGTTATTGGCATCTACATGACTGTGTGTTACATACAAAAAAAGTGTGACTAAATATGACATCTTTCTGAGGCTTTGTTTATATCTCACTGCTTGGCCTTCATGCCAAAAGAGATCTGTTGTTCACAAGCCTTTCAAGTGTGTGTGTGTGTGTGTGTGTGTGTGTGTGTGTGTGTGTGTGTGTGTGTGTGTGTGTGTGTGTGTGTGTGTGTGTGTGTGTGTGTGTGTGTGTGTGTGTGTGTGTGTGTGTGTTGGGTTCTGATATTTGGGGAGGATGGGTCAAACATGGCCAGGAATCGAAACTCCTACCAGCCTTGGCTGCCTGCACTTGATTTAAAAACAAGCAAGTCCCTAGTTGTCTTCCTCACATTTACCTGAACTAGCTGAAAGTATGTTGGAAAGAGAAAAGCATTCTGTTTGAGCAGGCCTGTCAACACAGATTTAGACCAGAAGAATTCCTCACCTTACCACTGCGTTTCTATGTCTGTGTTTTCTCATTGCCATGCGATGCCCTGTTTATTTGTATTTGTTGTATGCTGTGTTAATGGGACTTAATCATGATATGACTGGTCTGATGGTTTGCGTTTGTGTTCAAACATGCTGGTATAATTAATGAAACGAGATGGCAAAATAATCTCACCATAATATTTAACATAATTGGTATTAATTAGTATCAGACAGATGAGACAATCGGTAATGTATTCAAAATGTCCTTGCTTCGTTCTTCCAGCCATTTTTTTTACAATGTCCTGTGTGTTAAGATGGATCACATATATCTGTTATCATGCAAATTGAATACTAGTTATTTGCATTCATACGTGTCACATGGTATGTAGGCCATCTCTCCTGGTACTTGACCTATTAGCGGATGTTTCTGTACAATTTGCATAAAATATGAGATTAGTGTGTGAGGATGAGGTGGGGTGATGGCCGACGACGATGAAATTAAAACTATGGATGACTGCAAAGATTGTGTTTGGATGATGGTCGCAGTGCACCCATTGCCGTCAGGGGTTTGTGTGACATGTTTTAATGTTCTACAATAAATTACTGCGAAAACCAAACGTGTGTGTGTGTGTGTGAGAGAGAGACTCCTACTAAGGACGCAAGACAAATAGCTTTTTTCGTTGGGTGTTTTCTCTGAACGTGTCAATAATTTATCCATTTCCACGCCATTGGTTATCAGAATCCATTTTGTTTTACTTTCATTTTCTACTCATTTTAATCTTTCCATTAGGTGGTGGCTAGAGTGACTCGTGTTAAACCCATTAGCGCTGAGCTATAAAGAGGCTGCAAAAATCACCGTCACCAAATTCGGGAGAATGATCGATGGGTTAACTTCAGACCAATTAGACACGATCCATTTTTAATTGGGAAATGCGTCGAAGATTAAGCATGTGATCCCTGCAAAAGCTCAGGCCATACGTCCAAATCATGTGCACTACAGAAGTTGGACACTAGAGGCTTCTTGAGTAAGAACGCCTCGCCCATACCATAAGTCTCCTTTAAGTGACACACTCTGTGCTATTTAATAACAGAAACACACTTGAGTTACCGCTGGAAGCCTGAGGGCAGGCGGCCTTTGCTATGTTCGAGATGCATCGAACACCACCCTCACTCGTCGTTTTGATCCGGGTGCTTTTCTCCCTGTTTTCTCCCCGCGCTCTGCTGTAATTGACAAGCGCCGTTGCTACGGAATTCCCCCGCGCGCGCGCGCGCGCACACACACACACACACACACACACACACACACACACACACACACACACACACACACACACACACACACACACACACACACACACACACACACACACACACACACACACGGAAAGCGCCTGTGCGCACACACCCGTGTGCTTTCCTCTAAGAATGTGTCCCTCATGAGGCAGGAATGTAAGCCTTTACCAAGATGTACTAAGTTATATGTGGTTATGAATATGAAACCAATTTAGTCTATTTTTAATATTAGTATGGATGCAGTTAATGGTTTATTGTCTGTGGATTAATGGGAAGTTATGCAAATGACATGTTTGCGTCCTTTATTCAACAAAGTGTCTAAGATATGTAGGAAAAAACACCCTATTCGTGTAATTAATGTCAACTCGTTGAAATAAGTGTAAGAAGCAGGCCACTTATCCGTTATTATACACAGGGATTAATTCAGTGCAATTTGAAGGTAAATAATGGACTATGTGCCTACTTGATTCTGAAATGAAGTGTAAAATTCCTGCACCGAATACTAATATCTTGCCAAAAATAATAAAGTGCCTTCATTTAGCTTAGAATCCAGACAGACCGTTCAAAGGCATGTCACTTTATCTTTCTTCTGACGACCTTTCGATGTCACAATGGTGGAAGAATTTAAATAGGCCTAATGTTTAACCAAACGTTGTGCCGCTAATGCCTTGGTTGGTGCTTTTAGAAGTCTTGCTCAAACTTGGCTTTTTAGATGTGGTTGGAGTATATGTCTGTACATGTTTGTACAGTCATATACTCCCCCCCTCCTATTTCACCCGAAACATTTCTCTATTACAGGTCCTAATTGAGCCAACGTTTTTGATGATGTATAATTGTCGGGAGGTCTAGGTCTGGACATGTTACTGTATAAGGGTGCCCTCTAGTGTTAGTCTTTTAAAACAGTCCCTTTGTGTTGACATTGTATAAGAGAGTGTGCCACTGGGCGTCTGACATTAAAAAGGATACAAATGTTTTTTATTTTACTTTATTTTCTCATTGTTATATTTAACAACGAGGTATCATTGTTATATGATGTCTAATTGTTAGCGTTCATGGAGCTTGCACAACATTGGAACAATCAGCAACTCTGGTTCAGTTAAGTGTCTGTCTTAGTGCAGAGCACGCCTCAGCCTGTCTCCTAGCAATATTCGTAGCTTGTGGCTACACTAAACCAGCTTACCAGGGACTTGGCTGCTTTGAAGAGTTTTATTTACAATTGACATCTAACAACCCGACCAGCTGTTGTTCCCCCCCCCCCCCAAAAAATCCACCTAGTTTTCCGTCCACATCCACCCACCAAAAACAAAGCGTGTCCTTAAAATCCAAGCTCTGAAATAGTGGTGTCACAACGTCCTTAAAACAGTCGACCTGCCCTCTCCCGACCGCCACTGTGCTAAGCAGGTCTCCAAGCAACCTTCCGCCACGGCATGCATCGTCTGAACCAGCAGCACGTTCACACTGAGGACCAGAGGCAGCGTGCACAGGGAGAGCACTCCCACCAGCCCTGTGGTGATGATCAGCCCTAGGCTGGGGACGACGTGCTGTGGCCCAGGCCTCCTGTGGCCGCACTGCGGCCCCAGGCCTCCCTCCGTCTCCCGGTCCGGCCCTCGCCGTGGATCTCTGGGCGCAGACTCCGGTTCAGGCAGGGCGGGATGGGAGCAGTGAGCCACTGGTGCCTCGCTGGGCCAGCCGCCGGCCGTGGGAGCCATGCAGCTGCTGCTTGTTTCCTCTGGGTCAACAGACCCGAGCTCCGGCTCCACTACCAGCCAGGGCTCAGTCGTCGGGGACAATGGCCTGACAGGTGCTGGGACAAGGTGCTGCCAACGGCTGCTCTTATTGTTGTTGCTGTTTATGTTGTTGTTGTTATCACCCACATCTGTGTTGTGTTTATCCCGGCGCACCCAGGCAGCCAGCTCCACAGCCAGGGAGAGCAGCAGCAGTAGGCTGAGGACGGCTTCCCCCCAGAAGGGCTCCACGGGGAAGGGGAACATTCTGGGCAGACAGGCGCTGAAGGAGCCCCTTGAATGTAAACACTCGGCGACCCACAGCTCCTCCAGACTCCGCCCGCTCCATCCCACACACAGCCCCGACACCATCCACACAGCGAGGCAGCACAGGTAGCCAATAGCGTGGCTCAGCTGCTTCCATTTCCCCTGCCCTCTGTCCGCGTCAGCAGCACCCAGTGGGCGCGCGTCGCCCTTCTCCGAGGCTACGCTACTCTCTAGCACCTCGCACCCTACGTCATCCATGCTCTGGCAGGCGGCGCCGTCGCCGTCGCACGCCCACACTTTTCTCAGGGCAATCTCCGCTGCAACCAGGGGCGTGGCTAGGAGCAGCGCCGCCGCGTAGGTGTGTCCGAGGAAGAGTAGGAAGCGCAGGGCGATGAGGTCGCTGTGAGGGGCCAGCTGGGGCGGCCAGGGATCAGCAGTCCACAAGAAGAGGAGGAAACCTGCCGAGCACAGACACAACCAGGCTGTGACTGCGAGGGGAGGAACGTCACATGCAGAGCGGGGGGATATTTTGCCTCGTGGCTATACGGTGTTGGGTTCTGAGTCAAAAAAGGTCCAGGGTCTGGCCTTTGGCCTCTTAAGCAAGCCACACCCCACCCGATGCCTAAGAACAATGGTAGCGTCCAAAAGACAACTAAAACACTTAGATAAAAGCCAACGAAAACTAGTAAAGTGCATACAAATAAAATGAAGTAGAGTGGATGGCAGTGGACTGGAAGACTGGAAGACTGTTGTTTGGTGTGCAGACGCCTACCTGTGACCAGGATATCTGTGAACATCAGCAGGCAGCAGAAGCAGAAGCTGATGATCCCCGGGATGGCAGACAGGAAGAACAGGCTGCAGGCCAGTTTACACACTCCCAGGACCAACGCACCCTCCAGCACTCCCGCCATGGCTACGGCGCAGTCACAAACACACCCACAAAAAACAAAAAGAGGAAACACGAGAAAATAGTCACACAATTAGCCCATAGACAAACCACACAACACACAAGCCAACATGTCTACGTGCTGCAACATGTAGTAATACGGTTTAGACTGTGTGCTGGCAGGTCAGAGGCAGCTTACCTTCAGTGGTTCACATCATTTGTTTGTAGACAAAACCCTACCCAATCAATATTTGTTTGTGTACATTTGCTTTGGACCCTGAACAGCACCTCCACTTGCGTTGCAATTATTTCTTGGTGCCTCACAATAAATAGTCCCACAACGGGGTTGTATACAGTATCTTCTACAATTCCGGCTATTAAAATGTGATGCATTGCACACTGTTTGACATTATCATCCAGCATCAAGAAGAACAATAAAAACGTCCTCTAGTAGGGAACTCAGCAGAGAGCCTCATACAAACTCTGTTGCCATACCATGATTCCCACGGTATTTACTGGTCTTTTGGCTCTTTATGTAAACTCACGCAAACACAACATGTCATCAAACTCTGACATTCAAACTCCTATTGGACTGCAGTGCTCAGCCAGGAAAGTGTTTTCTACATGGAAGGTCTATGTTCTCAACATTGCCTGTCAACATAACAGCTAGGCTGATACTTTACTGTGAAAATAAGTGTGTGTGTGTGTGTGTGGTGTCTGTGTGTCTCTTACCTGTCCTCACAGGAGCCTCACAGAGAACGGCATGTCAATATGAACCTCAAATGGTTCATCCTCTTTCTTCCCATCCCCTTCGCTCCGCCCTAATACCCACCCCTCAACCCCGCCCCTAAACACACACACACACACACACACACACACACACACACACACACACACACACACACACACACACACACACCATGGTGTGTGTTTGTGTGTGTATTTCTGCTGTGGCTGCACCTGGCCTGGGTTAAGGTGAGAGCACATATGCATTGTGGAGGGTGTGTGCTATTTGAGAACAGCACTGGGAAACCTGTCCAACAAGAACCGACACTGTGCATAATGTGTGAGCATGCACGCTTGCATGTGTGTATGCATGTGTGTACGTTGATGTAGACATAGTAGTAATTTAACTATAACATTTTGGGAAAATATCAAGTTGTAGTTGGATAAACACCTACATAGTTTTGCAGGTGCCTTACCTATAACCAGGGCCGCCGCTGGCCGTTTCGGTCCCCTATGCGGGCGGAGGGGGGGGGGGTTATACAATTAAGAACAAACAACGGTGGGCCTCTTCATAACTTATTTACATATTTTTCATTCATTAATGTTTTTTCTTTTTTGCAAACCTCAATTTTTGGTGCCCCCCTCAGGTACTTGGTGCCCTACGCACTCTGCGTATAGGGAGCGGCGGGCCTGCCTATAACATAATGATTGTGCGCAAACTACTCAATAGGATTACTCTGTTGAGAGGGTTCGAGTAGCCAACAACACAGCACTGCCATCTTCTGCTGAGCTAAGCATAGAGCATATTAGATGATGCTTTGCAGTCTGTTTTGGTTTTGAAGCAGCTGGTCGGATTAGACTTCATATCATTATGTAAATGTCCATCGCACTCACAATTGTGATGTTGTTGAAGTACTAAACGTTGATTTAAATATGTGTAATTATTTAATATTTGTTGAAAGAGTGCGTTTTATCAACACATTTCACAAGCATTTCACATTTTTCGCGATTTTCTAGTGAAACAGTTAATCACTTAAATGGCCATCTACTCCAACACATAAAGCTTAGGTGACCATCTTGTGCGATTCACTGCACAACACCTGAACTCTGTTCAGGTGTTGCAAAATAATTCAATACGTTTGCTGTTCAGTGAACAGCCAACGTTTCGTTTGAATTATTATCAAAAATGTAGTTCTAATGTTAGTACAATGGTGGGGATTAAGGAGTCATATAGGTTGCATAGAATGAACCACATTTCAAATGTCCATTTGGTTACCCCAAAACGGGCTAAACAGTTTGCTGTGAAATCTTTCAACCTACTAGTGAGCGATGCGGCGCTTGCAGCACCCAGAAGTGAACAGCAGGCGACCCGGAAGGTCTGAACTCCGACTGAAGGCGAGCAGTAAAAGAACCAGCAAGCTTTTATAATTTGTATCTTCTATCAAGGGTTCAGGTATGTGCTTCTGCCTATGCATTTATCGTTGCTATTTTAGCCATGTGTGCATCATGCAGTTGTCAACGCTTCGTTGTGGATATTATTTGAGGAATAAAAAGTTGAATTTAAATCATGTTTTTAAAACATTATATACCATGAAGACTGCGTTTTCTCCAGTAATGCGAGCAGGAAGATTGGAATACGCTAAATTAAAAGGACAAGCAGTTATTTTAAAGAGTGGCTCGGAATGCAGCTGCAATTATGATAACGCAATGCATTCTGTAAGGCATGGTGATTGTTGTAGGAAGTGTCCAGTTTTTTTCTCTCTCTCAAGCCGGGCTATTCAAATCTGCAAATCAAAGTAAACAATCATCCCTACACTTAATGCAAATAGACGGGTGACACACCCGAGTGCAAGACGATCATTTGAATACATCAGGCTATACATCTTGTATAATTTGGGATCTGCAGAATATGGCGTCCTGTCCTTATAAAAATAAGACAGGCTGCCATTTTTGTTTTCCTTTTGTCTGAATTTTTTAATAAACTGTCTGAGAATGTGGGAGAGGCTGTGAGGAGAGCCGATGGGAGGATTGTATGTGTTTGGCGCTCCACGATGCTTGATTTAAGATGCTGCCGAGTGTTGGTGTGCATTTGTTTTCTATCTGTTGTGTAGATTCATGATATGGTTTTTCATAATAACCCTTGCATTGATGGTAACTATAGTTTTTGACGCGTTTATGTCGATCTGTATTGAATATGTAATATAGATAACTATGCATGCAGTTGGTGATTCGTATAAGTTAAATACGTTAAATTCACGTTAATATGACCGAGTTTTACACGATGTTAGTGGGATTTTGGAAATTGACATACGCCTGTAGTCAGACACAAAATTAGCATATGTATAAACTCTCCTATAGGTGGATTTAGTGTAGGCTATCTATTGATTGACCTATATTTATAGCTTTTTGGTGATAGATATTGGTATGTGGACATTGGACAATAATGTTATTATATCCTCCAGACAAAATGCTTAGTGCCACAAATTATTTCATCATTCCCTTAATATAAATGCATACAATAATCCATATAAATACTTGGGACAGACAATAAAAACAACTTGTCAAAATCAAATCTAGTAGTCTATCAGTATTTAGGAACTTTCTCCTCTGTCAACAGTACGAAAAAATAAAAGAAAAAGGTGACCACTTTATGCAGCTTTCCTAGTTCATTTCATCCAGAACGGTCTTAACCTTAAATATCCCATCTGAAACCCTGTGCTGCAAGTCGATTCCCACTACAACGAGTCAACAGAGCTAGATAAACATGGCATATTGGACCCTGTTGATTCTTCTGGTCTCTTCTGGGACTTCTCCCTGGAGGCACAGAACCTCCAGGAAGTGAAATCGACACCCACTGGCATCACTAGAGAAATATTCTGTGGGGTTTACGCGCGTACCCCTGGACATATCATTTTTGTTTCTCTTGGCTCAAGGCTACGGGCGCTGCTACGCTTCTGCTAAGTCAAACAGACTTTGGAATGGCAAATCGTGCCAAAGAAGGCAATGCAAAATGTCATATAAAGAAAAAAAAATTGTATAATGAAAGGCCATGGAAAGAAACAACAGACCATGGAAGGAGATATATTTTGAGCGTGCAGCATTGTCTGGCCTGGGCTTTTTCAATAGATCAAAAAATAAATGTATACGGAATGAATTCATTTTGATCTCCATTTATGTTACGGAAAATATTTTTTGGGGTTTTCGTGTCGTGAAATATTCATAGCAAGCTATAAGCCACAAATGAACTGAAAAAACCAACATAATTCTTGCCACCATCATTACCCAACACAGTAATGTGTGCGCTACATAACGGCCTGTCTTTATCCAAGTTACAATTTATTTCATCACTGACCTCTTGGCAGAGTTAATACGTCATCAAGGTCTTTGTGATGCTGTGTTTCTAAGGTAACTCTTTTAGGGGAAAACGAGTCCACCTACATTGGCTGGTAAAGAGACGAGGGACTCCAGGGCCTGGATAAGGGTCAGGGAGACCTGGTGAAACACTTTAGATAACACTTTAAAGTATTCCACAACTAGCCTGTGTAATCTTTCAAGAGCTAATCTCTACAAAGAGAGTAACACATATGGTCGTGGTAAGAAATCCCAAAACAAAGGGCAAAAGCAACTCACCTGGCAAAAAGGTTACAACATTATATCCCTGTATTACAAACTGTAAAGTCTTGCTTTTCAGAATTTTGATCTGATTAAGTTATTCCTTAAGACAAATGCATGAATGCAACTGTCCGCATTTTGATTGGAACAACTTGTTTAATGCAAAAATAATAAGATTGATTTTTTTTTTTCTATTTAAATCTATCAAAAAACTTGCAAAGGGAAATTCAGAGACAGAATTACAGATGGTATTAGATAAGATAAACAGCCGCTGTGCCACAAAACGGATGTTTAACAAAACATCTCACAAATTGCACCAGAAGCATGCTTGCCATTTGTCTAATGTACCTCTGAAATGTCTGACATGAATAACTATTTATCCTTATTAACATGCCATTCATATTTCAGAATGGCTGAACCTCGCTTTAACAACCCCTATTTTTGGCCTCCACCTCCTTCAATGACTGGCCAGGTAGGATTCAGGAGTCTATGTTCAATTCATTCATAAGTGAGAAACGATGAACCAAAAAAAGCAAAGGAATTAATTAAAAAAACGACAGTATATTTGTGTTGCTAGGATGTTTTGTATAGAGTTCTCCCGCTTTAACTGTGCAGACCTTGATTCCCAGGAGGTCAAAAACAATTCAAGTAACAACCAATAGAGCACACACATACCAAGACCACAAAACTGATGGCTATTCTCTTGTCACAAATGTTGCTCCCTGCCTGTCAGCTGGATAACCTAGTCTTGATCAATAAAATCAAGGAGCAGCTGATGACGGAGAAGATCAGGGCCCAACACCTGCCGCCCGCCGCCGTCCCCTCCCAGCAGCCCTTGCTGGTGCAGACGGACGGCGGCCAGCACGTGATGTCCATTCCTAAAGCCCAGCAGATGCCGGGGCTCCACCCCCACAGCCCTTCCCCACCAGACATTGCCCTGCACGCCCGCCCCGCCTCCAGCTCCGTCTCAGGTGCTCCTGCCCCCCCCCTCCCTTCAATCCTGCAGCCATCAATGTCCTTGCCACGGGGCTCTGATTTGTTTTTGTGATTTGCATGAGATTTAAAGATTTATGGAATGTCTTTAACATCCGTAGCTGCTTTGTATGTGATCACAAAGCTCGGTGGTTAACGCTGGAGTGTGTGTGTGTGTGTGTGTGTGTGTGTGTGTGTGTGTGTGTGTGTGTGTGTGTGTGTGTGTGTGTGTGTGTGTGTGTGTGTGTGTGTGTGTGTGTGTGTGTGTGTGTGTGTGTGGGGAGTCTTGTGGGTTTCCTCCTTCATGCTCTGGGTTCCATATACCTCAATACATGTTGTTGTACTTGTACTCAAGTAATGTTATGGTATCTAGCATGTTAGGGTACTTCACATGATAGGGTACTTAGCATGGTATGTTACCTAGCATCTAATGCACATGGAATGTTACTTTACCCGACATCTAATCCTTCTTGACGCGTTAGGGTACTTGGCATGATAGATTACCTAGCATAATGGAGTACCTTGCATTTTTTGGTTACCTAGCATGTTATGGGACCTAGCACGTTAGAGTACTTGGCATGTTATGCTACTCTAAAGATGGTGATCAATCAACCCATTCATGGTATAATCTGGATCTTGGCAGTGAAGGCATTTTGATATATGAGGTCCTTGTCTGGTAAAATGTGTTTGTCTAATGTTGCTCTTCTTCTACAGGCAGAATCCTGGGAGACGTAAACTTAAATCTGGATGACAAGGCCGCTATCAAAGCCAGAGGATTGTGGGAAGACTGGCATTTGCGTCAAATCATTGAACAACCTTCTAGAACAAACCACCTATCAGGTAAACTGGTCATATTACTTAAACCAAGTAGTTTGGTACATTAGATTTTTATTTCAACATTATTTAATCAGGAGCGGTTGACTCCACACAAGCTCCTCTTTGTAAAAACAACATAAATAAGTTAGTTAATAACTAAGTACATGATGATACAGTGAAAATAGAGATAGCCCAATATGTTTTTTTCAGGGCCGATACCGATACAGATTATTAGTAGCCAAGGGGGCCGATAACCGATATTTTGAGCCGATATTAATTTACAGAAAAAGGGAATATATTGGCGTCAAAATTTTGAATAATACAAACTCCAACACTTAACTTCATTTAAATGCCTTTAAGCATATGTTTAATAAAAACAACAGCTTATCAGATTTGCAACATAACACACTTTAAACAAATAAATGGCTCCCTAAAATGTTCCTGAACTGAACTGAGATGTTAATCTTTTACAACTGAAACAGTTTTTTTTTTTACATCTGAGACAGTTTTCTCTCAGACAGACGGTGCTTTGCTGTCAGTTTCTCATGTGGCGCACACACACACACACACACACACACACACACACACACACACACACACACACACACACACACACACACACACACACACACACACACACACACACACACACACACACACTATTCTCTAGCCATCCCCTCATCGTGCTTCCCTGTAATAAAACGAACTGAATTTTACTCTCTCTAACACACGCACACATAAACACTTCTTACTTTTATCACTGACTATTTCCCTATCAATATTATCAGGAATATTATCAATATTGTTTCAAGTGATTAAACCGTTTACAAACACTAAATAGCCTACAGCATCTACACATTTAATAATCAGTGTTTATCATAGGAACAGACAGCTGCTGCTAACGTATTGGGCCTCACAGTAACGTCAGTAGTCGTGAGTTGTAGAGTTTTGCTACAGTCTGCTGAGCGTCTAGAGTAGAGTTTAGATTTTCTGCCTGAGCCCGAACCCGACACGATATTTCCCACCACTGTCCTCGGGCCGGGCCGGGCCAGGCTTTTGATCGATGATTTTTTATTTGTTTTTTTGGCCTAATCTGAGGAGAAATCTATGCCATAAACAGAAATATTATGGGCCTTTATTACACTGGTCTTCTCAAGGCCGTGGAACGCTCCGTTCACTTGCATGGGTAGTAGTCCGGTGACTTGTCAACCCCAGCGTCTTCCGTTGCTAAGCGACGTCACCGTCTTTGCGGACAAATTATTTGTCTACTGATCAACACTACGAATGCTGGTAACGAATAAATTGTAAAAAGACACACCATGTGAAGTTATTTTTTCGTTTTGGCAAGTAGCCGTGTAATGAGCGGGATAATGTATAGAACGTCGCCGGTCATTATCGAAAATAAGCCCCATCAGGGCGAAGCAAGACACCTTCGCTGCGCGTCGGTGTACTGTTCGCCCTGTCGGGGCTTATTTTCCCGACAATGACCGGTGTTCTATACATTATCCCTTGCATATATATTTAGCTTAGTAGGCCTAGTAACAAATGTGTACAAAGTTACATAATGTATTAAAATAAATGTAGGGTTGAAATCGGGCTCGGGCTCATAATTACAGTTAATGTGTCGGGTCGGGCCGGGCTCGGACAGAACGTGCACGGGCTCGGGCCGGGTCGGGCTTGATTTTCTGGGCCAGATCTAAACCCTAGTCTAGAGCCAGAGAAGGAGAAAGCGGACCACTGGGCTAACGTCACGCTAAAAGCTAATCAGCCTTCACCTTAAAGCCGGGTTCGAGGGGCTCCATGGTTACGCAGTTGGATAGCGCATTACACAGTTGTAGAAATATAACCACTGCTTAACGTGCTTACCTGCAATAAAACTGGACTGAATTGAGTTTATTAGGTTTTAACTCTCTCCCTCACACACAGACAATCAGCAACCTTATTTCGAGTGATTAACGGACTGCGAGCGAGCAGACTATCACAGACTATTTCCATATCAATATGGAAATAGTCTGTGATAGTAGAAGTCTGTGTGTGAGGGAGAGAGTAAAAACCTAATAAACTAAATTCAGTCCAGAGCATGTTTCGATAACGTTAATGGGCTCACAGTAATGTTACTGTGTGTGAGAGCACTCTGCATGCACAGCTTTCACTGCTGATTGGCTGTTACCCGTCGTGGCTCTGCGTGTAACCAGAGCGTGTAACCAATCAGATGGTGCTGTGGGTGGGACTATGCTGGAGACAGCGTAATGACAGCAGACAGAGAGGCGCGGCTGCATCAGAGCCAAAATAACCCCGTTTTAAATTAATCTCTTATCGGCCGTCGGATAAAAAAAAAAGGCAGATGCCGATATGCGTCAAAATGCCGAATATCGGCGCCGATAATCGGCCCGGCCGATCGGTAGATCCCTGAAATAAACACTACAATAAGCATTTGCAAACACTTTCTTCCTTAACGTTTTGAATAAAAAATGCTCTGAATTGATCAAAATGTATGAGAGAATCTAGATTTATAGATACCTGCAGTCCATTCCCAGAATATGCACCAGATATACTAAAGGCAGTTTTACCAAGATCTGAGAAACACTTTGGATTAATTTGATCAAGAAGAAACCCCCCCTTACCTTTCTTATGCAATACAATAAAGATTCCCCTGAGGCATGCTCTGAAGTCCCGCCCACTCTCTCTTTCCAATAATGCACATGTGGAGCATCCTATTCCAGGCGCTCTGTCATCGGATGGGAACGCCTGCGATTGTGGTCAGACCTAGCATGGACACGAAGAAAAGCATCTGTGTCACCCTCTGAAATGCATGCTTTGAAAAAATTAATGTATAAGCTAATTGTTGAACCCTGCTGTTGTATCTCAAATATGATTGATGTTCCTAAAAGAAGGAGAAGATGAGAAAACGTTTTGAGATGATTTTAGTGTGCTTTTTGACAATTTCCAAAATTTGACTCTCCGTTATGTTCACCAAAAAGGCGTAGCGTTGGCATCCAGAACGGGCAACCTCAATGCCTCTGATGTCATCACGCCCATCACGCCCACCTCCAGCAGCCAGAGCCGGATGGGTGGCGCCTCCTCGCCTCACCTGAACTCGGGGTTGGCCGGTTGTCATGGCATGGAGCCCATCAAAACCAACGGGGGCCTGGCCGGGCTTCTCGGACCCCCACCCAAGATGGAAAGAGGCCGTAAAAAGATCAAGGCGGAGAACGGGAACTCTCCACTTCTGGTGGTGCCCTATCCTCTACTGGCCTCTGGAAACGACCAGTGTGTCTCCTTCACAGCCAAAGAGGGCAAGACCTACAGGTACTGGGGTTTGTGGGGTCGGTTTTGATTTTGTACCCACAAATGCAAGTACGTTTGACCTTCCTTTGGCCTCCCGTCAACACAAACATTACCACCGAAAACACAAAGATTGTGATCCAGGCCACAGTGGCGATTGCCTGGAGACCATTCTGATCACGTGACCTTCTGTTTCACCACAAAGGTTAGACTAAACCTCCTGTCGCCCACACAGGTTTCCAGAAATTAAAACTTAATCAGGGCCCAACAGGAACTTTTTTGTCAACATTAGTATAGTAAACCACTCCATATGTGCAGTTATTGCAGAAAAAGAATCAATTACAAATATTAAACAAGTGCAAGATTATGAACTAGCGGACCTTCTCTACTGGATTGTTGCACTGACTGGCTCAAGTTCAAGTTCAAGTGTTTTTATTTGTCACATACAATAAATTGAAGTGAAATGTTAAAGGGTCAATGCTCCACACTGTGCAAAAATAAATAAAAATATAAAATAAATTAGTTAATTTACATAGATAAAATAAAAAATGTAAATAAAATCAAATTTAAAAATAAGGTGTTGAATTAAAAATTTGAATTCAAGTGTCTCACTGCCTGTGGATAAAAACTTCTCTTAAGTCTCTCAGTCCTTGAGTTAAGGCTTTGTAGGCGTCTACCCGACGGCAGCAGGGTGAAGAGGCTGGCATTGGGGTGTGTGTCATCCCTCCTGATGTTTTTTGCCCTCGACTCCACCCTCTTGTGGTAGATGTCCTTCACGTTGGGTAGGGACGCTCTGATAGTCCGCTCAGCTGAGCGCACCACCCTCTGTAGGTTGGCCTGGTCTTGAGCGGTACAGCTTCCGTACCAGACGGAGATGCATCCTGTGAGGACGCTCTCTACGGCTGAGGAGTAGAAGGTCTTCAGGATGGAAGGGGAGACCTTGAATTTCCTCAGCCTCTGGAGGAAGTACAGTCGCTGCCTAGATGACTTTGTCACATGTTGTGTGTGGAGGGTCCAGGTTAGGTCTTCAGTGATGTGCACACCCAGGTACTTAAAACTAGGAACCCTCTCCACAGGCTCCCCGTTGATGATGAGGGGGGTGAACCCGCTGTCCTGCTTCCGCCGGAAGTCCACCACCATTTCCTTTGTCTTTTTTATATTTAGGGCCAAATTGTTGGACTGACACCACAGTGCTAGTTCTGCCACTTGGTTCTGGTAGGGCTGCTCGTTGTTATCAGAGATAAGACCCAGCACCACAGTGTCGTCTGCAAATTTAATGATGGAGGTTGAACTTCCGGAGGCTGTGCAGTCATAAGTGTAGATGTTGTACAGCAGCGGGCTCAGAACACAGCCCTGGGGGGAACCGATGTTGAGGGTCAGCGGCCCAGAGGTTACACCACCCTCCACTCTCACCACCTGGGGGCGGTCAGTAAGGAAGCTGAGCACCCAGTTGCACATTTGGGTGTTGATCCCCAGCGACCTCATCTTGTCGATCAGGCGGAGGGGGACTATGGTATTGAAAGCCGAACTGTAATCAATGAACAGCATCCTCACATAGTTCCCCCCCCCCCACCATCCAGATGAGTAAGAGTGGTATTTAGCAGGTTGGAGATGGCATCGTCTCTGCTTCTGTTTGCTTTGTATGCAAACTGGAGGGGGTCGAACGAGTTTGGCAGGGAGGTGCAGATGTAATTTTTCACCAGCCTTTCGAAACATTTCATCACTGCAGAGGTCAGGGCCACTGGACGGTAATCGTTCAAACATGATGGTTTACTATTTTTGGGCACCGGTACAATGATAGACTTTTTAAAGCAAGATGGGAGGACAGCTTGGGCCAGGGATGTATTAAAGATCATGGTGTACACTGGAGCTAGTTGGTCAGCACAGGATTTAAGGACCCTTTCAGGGATCTGGTCAGGCCCGGCAGCCTTTTTCCCATTTACCCCTTTGAACACCCTCCTCACATCACTCTCACTTACTATGAAGGGGGGTTTGGTGTTATTCCCAAACATGTCGGCCATGACTGCCATTGAGTTATGATCTTTACTCTCCATCTCAAACCGTGCAAAGAAAGTGTTGAGTTCATCAGCAAGGGAGGGGTCAGAGCTACACACCGAGCCGGCCTTGTTCTTAAAGTCTGTCATTATTCGCAGGCCCTTCCACACACTACCGGGGTCACCAGCGATGAAGTCGGCTTCCACTTTGTCCTTATATCACTGCGGTCAAGTGAGCCGCCATTCGTCCATCCGCGGTTAAGCCAGCCGTCACACAAAATCTTCGTGCGCCTCTACTCTAAACAACCTTTGTGCGGTATCTCGCAACGTTCTCAAAATAAAAGCCTTCACGGTTGTGTGTTTGTGTTGATCGCTGCAAACGCTATCGGCGTGAAAACGTCCACAACAAAAAAGGGTTTTCAAAGGACCAAGCATGCACGTGAGGTTTTCAAAGGACATTTTCCCCGAAACTATACAGTGAAATCATGTGGTTCCTTGTGCACAAGTAGTCGGGACAACAGTTAGTATATTCATATTCATTCATGCAAATTGCATTATGTTGGCACTTTGAAGTGAGCTATAGACAAAATAATACATAAGTTCCAGCACTGACTGACATGACCATACTAAGTGTTATACTGACTACTGGTACACAAGTAACCATGTGATTTTACTGTATAGATTTTGAGAAAATGTTCTTTGAAAACCTCACCTATGCAGTTTGGCCTATGCAAATTGCATTATGTTGGCACTTTGAAGTGAGCTTTAGACAAATTAATAGATAAGTTCCGGCACGGACTGACATGACCATACTAAGTGTTATACTCACTACTTGTACACAAGTAACCATGTGATTTTACTGTATAGATTTTGAGAAAATGTCCTTTGAAAACCTCACCTATGCAGTTTGGCCTATGCAAATTGCATTATGTTGGCACTTTGAAGTGAGCTTTAGACAAATTAATAGATAAGTTCCGGCACGGACTGACATGACCATACTAAGTGTTATACTCACTACTTGTACACAAGTAACCATGTGATTTTACTGTATAGATTTTTAGAAAATGTCCTTTGAAAACCTCACCTATGCATAGTTTGGACTATGCAAATTGCATTATGTTGGCACTTTGAAGTGAGCTATAGACAAAATAATAGATAAGTTCCGGCACAGACTGAAATGACAATAGTAAGTGTTATACTGTCTACTTGTACACACGTAACCAAGTGATTTTACTGTATAGATTTTTAGAAAATGTCCTTTGAAAACCTCACCTATGCAGTTTGGCCTTTGCAAATTGCATTAGGTTGGCACTTTGAAGTGAGCTATAGACAAAATAATAGATAAGTTCCGGCTCTGACTGACATGACCATAGTAAGTGTTATACTGACTGCTTGTACACACGTAACCAAGTGATTTTACTGTATAAATTTTGAGAAAATGTCCTTTGAAAACCTCACCTATGCATATTTTGGCCTTTGCCAATTGCATTTTCTTAGCACTTTGAAGTGGGCTATAGACAAAATAATAGATAAGTTCCGGCTCGGACTGACATGACCATAGTAAGTGTTATACTGACTACTTGTACACACGTAACCAAGTGATTTTACTGTATAGATTTTTAGAAAATGTCCTTTGAAAACCTCACCTATGCAGTTTGGCCTATGCAAATTGCATTATGTTGGCACTTTGAAGTGAGCTATAGACAAAATAATAGATAAGTTCCGGCACTGACTGACATGACCATAGTAAGTGTTATACTGACTACTTGTACACACGTAACCATGTGATTTTACTGTATAGATTTTGAGAAAATGTCCTTTGAAAACCTCACCTATGCATATTTTGGCCTATGCAAATTGCATTATGTTGGCACTTTGAAGTGAGCTATAGACAAAATAATAGATAAGTTCCGGCACTGCCTGACATGACCATACTAAGTGTTATACTCACTACTTGTACACAAGTAACCATGTGATTTTACTGTATAGATTTTGAGAAAATGTCCTTTGAAAACCTCACCTATGCATATTTTGGCCTTTGCCAATTGCATTTTCTTAGCACTTTGAAGTGGGCTATAGACAAAATAATAGATAAGTTCCGGCTCGGACTGACATGACCATACTAAGTGTTATACTCACTACTTGTACACAAGTAACCATGTGATTTTACTGTATAGATTTTGAGAAAATGTCCTTTGAAAACCTCACCTATGCATATTTTGGCCTATGCAAATTGCATGATGTTGGCACTTTGAAGTGAGCTATAGACAAAATAATAGATAAGTTCCGGCACTAACTGACATGACCATACTAAGTGTTATACTGACTACTGGTACACAAGTAACCATGTGATTTTACTGTATAGATTTTGAGAAAATGTTCTTTGAAAACCTCACCTATGCAGTTTGGTCTATGCAAATTGCATTATGTTGGCACTTTGAAGTGAGCTTTAGACAAATTAATAGATAAGTTCCGGCACTGACTGACATGACCATACTAAGTGTTATACTGACTACTGGTACACAAGTAACCATGTGATTTTACTGTATAGATTTTGAGAAAATGTTCTTTGAAAACTTCACCTATGCAGTTTGGTCTATGCAAATTGCATTATGTTGGCACTTTGAAGTGAGCTTTAGACAAATTAATAGATAAGTTCCGGCACTGACTGACATGACCATACTAAGTGTTATACTGACTACTGGTACACAAGTAACCATGTGATTTTACTGTATAGATTTTGAGAAAATGTTCTTTGAAAACTTCACCTATGCAGTTTGGTCTATGCAAATTGCATTATGTTGGCACTTTGAAGTGAGCTTTAGACAAATTAATAGATAAGTTCCGGCACTGACTGACATGACCATAGTAAGTGTTATACTGACTACTTGTACACACGTAACCAAGTGATTTTACTGTATAGATTTTTAGAAACTGTCCTTTGAAAACCTCACCTATGCAGTTTGGCCTATGCAAATTGCATTATGTTGGCACTTTGAAGTGAGCTATAGACAAAATAATAGATAAGTTCCGGCACTGACTGACATGACCATACTAAGTGTTATACTGACTACTGGTACACAAGTAACCATGTGATTTTACTGTATAGATTTTGAGAAAATGTTCTTTGAAAACCTCACCTATGCAGTTTGGTCTATGCAAATTGCATTATGTTGGCACTTTGAAGTGAGCTTTAGACAAATTAATAGATAAGTTCCGGCACTGACTGGCATGACCATAGTAAGTGTTATACTGACTACTTGTACACACGTAACCAAGTGATTTTACTGTATAGATTTTTAGAAAATGTCCTTTGAAAACCTCACCTATGCAGTTTGGCCTATGCAAATTGCATTATGTTGGCACTTTGAAGTGAGCTATAGACAAAATAATAGATAAGTTCCGGCACTGACTGACATCACAATACTAAGTGTTATACTCACTACTTGTACACAAGTAACCATGTGATTTTACGGTACAGATTGTGAGAACATAACCATAACCTTTGAAAACCTGTGCATGCTTGGTCTTTTGAAAACCCTTGTTTGTTGTGGACGTTTTCACGCCGATCTAAGAATAAGAATAATCTTTATTGTCATTGTACAAGACAACGAAATTTTGTATGGAGCAGTCCTCCTCCAGTTGCACAGTTCTATAAATAAAATAAATAAAAAATAAATAAATAAATAAATAAGTATCAGCAATATATAAATATATATATATATATATATACATACACATACATACACACACATACATACATATATATATATACATATATACATATCCACACATTAATAAAATACGTATATAAATAAAATGTTTTAAAAAGTCCAAGTCCTGAAGTGCAATAATGTGTGTATGAGATGAGATGGGGAGTATCAGTGTGGCAATAGAGTGGGAGTGGAGTTTAGCAGCGTCACAGCTCCATGATATAAACTGTGCTGCAGTCTTGTAGTGCGGGCGGGCAGTGTCCTGTATCGTCTTCCTGAGGGCATGAGAGTGAAGAGGCAGTGTCCAGGGTTTGTGCTGTCTCTAAGGATGCCCATAACCCTCCGAGTACAGCGGGTCTGGTAGATGTCCTCCAGTCTGGGGAGCTGGGTGCCGGTGATCCTCTCAGCCGTCTTAATGATGCGCTGGAGAGCTTTCCTATCATCTATGGTGCAGCCAGAGTACCATGCGGTGATGCAGTATTTGAGAACTGACTCGATGGCTGACCTGTAGAAGCTCACCAGCAGCTTTTGTGGGAGACATGCCCTCTTCAAGCACCTCAGGAAGTAAAGCCTTTGAAGTCCTTTCTTGGCCGTCGCGGTGGTGTTGACGGTCCAAGTCAGGTCATGGCTGATGTTGACCCCGAGGTACCTGATGTTCTGCACAACCTCCACTGTCTCGCCGTCGATAGTGATGGGGTGATGGACGAAGGGCTTCGTCTTCCTCCTGAAGTCCAGGATCATCTCCTTTGTTTTTGCTGCGTTGAGGATCAGGTTGTTCTCTCGGCTCCAGCTCACCAGGTTCTCTACCTCTGTCCTGTAGGCAGCCTCGTTGTTGCTTGAGATCCTGCCTACCACCATGGTGTCGTCTGCAAATTTAAACATGGTGTTGGCCTCGTGGGTGGGTTTGCAGTCGAGAGTGTAGAGGGAGAAGAGGAAGGGGCTCAACACACAACCCTGTGGTGCACCGATGTTCAGGGTGATGCTGGAGGAGACCTGTCTCCCCATTCGCACAGTCTGTGGTCGGCCAGTGAGGAAGTCCAGGACCCAGCTGCTCAGGTGTGTGTTGAGGCCCAGGTGGTCCAGCTTGGTGGCAAGTTTATGGGGGGGGATGGTATTGAAGGCGGAGCTATAGTCTATGAATAGCATCCGCACATAACTGTCACGCTGGTCAAGGTGTGTCAGGGTAGAGTGGAGGGCTAGTGACACTGCGTCCTCCGTCGACCTGTTTGCCCTGTAGGCAAATTGATGGTTGTCTAAGGAGGGGGGGATGCTGTTCTTCAAGTGCCCCAGTACCAGACGTTCAAAGCACTTCATCACCACTGGTGTCAGCGCCACTGGCCGATAGTCATTGAGGGACCTGATGGCTGATTGTTTTGGGACAGGGATGATTGTGGCTGTCTTGAGACATGTGGGGACGGAGGCCTGCAGCAAGGAGGTGTTAAACAGGTCCGTGAGCACCGCAGTCAGCTCCGCTGCACAGTGCTTCAGAACCCGCCCTGGTACTCCGTCAGGTCCAGTAGCTTTCTTGGGGTTGATGTGCTGCAGGGTCCGTCTCACGTCGTGGGGGCTCAGAGTCAGAACCGGTGGTGAGGGTTCCTGCTGTGCCCGCATGTTGTCACTGTTGTCAGTGCGGTCAAACCTGGCAAAAAAGCAGTTCAGGTCGTCAGGGAGGGATGGACTTTGAGCGTGTGTGGAGCTGCTGTATCTGGTAGCGTTCGCAGCGATCCACACAAACGCACAACCGTAGGTGAAGGCTTTTACTTTGAAAACGTTGCGAGATAACACACAAAGGCTGTTCAGAGTAGAGGCGCACGAAGATTTTGTGTGACGGCTGGCTTAACCGCGGATGGACGAATGACGGCTCACTTGACCGCAGTCTTATATCGGCACTTTGCAGCTTTTACGACCTTCCTTAGGCCATAAGCAGCCACTTTGTAGTCCAACATGTCCCCCGTAGTAATCCCAACATTATAGGCAGCAGTACGCGCTGAAAGTGCTGCCCTGACAGTTCCATCTACCCATGGCTTCTGATTTGGGAAAACTTTTATTTTGACTGATGGTATAATGTCATTTACCAGTAGGTGTATGTAGTTCCCGACCACTTCCGCAAACTCACTGACGTTGTCGGAGGACTCCCGGAACATTTCCCAGTCAGCGTTGTCAAGCGCGTCTTGCAGCAAGCCTTCTGATTGGTCATTCCAACGTTTTACTTCCTTAGTCACCACAGCTTCGTTAAGGATCTTTTGCTTGTATTTAGGGAGAAGGAAGATGGCAATGTGATCGGACTTTCCGAATGCAGGCAGGGGGATAGCCTTGTAGCTGTCCTTGAACGGAGTGTAGCACTGATCCAAGGTGTTGTCTCCTCGCGTCGGGAAGTGGATATGCTGATTAAATTCAGGCAGGCCCCGGGAAAGTTTGGCTTTGTTAAAATCACCGAGAACGATGATAGCAGCTGCCGGATGACGATGTTGTTGTTTGTTTATCACCTCCTGCAGCTCGGATATGGCAGTATCTGTGTTGGCTTGTGGGGGGATGTAAACCGCGGTGGTGATGATTGCGGTGAACTCACGGGGTAGATAGTGGGGGCGGCACATAATGGACAGATGTTCCTGATCGGGAGTACAGCCCTGGGAGAGAACGGTAATGTTCCTCGGATCACACCACTTGTTGTTAGTCATGAAACAAACTCCTCCACCCTTGGACTTTCCGGACTCTTCCGTTCTATCCATGCGAGCGATGGAGAAATGCTCGGCGGGTGTAACAGAGTGATCCGGGATAGATGGGGACAGCCAGGATTCGGTAAAACATAAAATGCTACAATCTCTGACGTCACGCTGGAAGGCAATCCTTGCTCTAATATCATCCATCTTATTCTCTAGAGACTGGACATTTGCTAGCAGAATACTGGGCAAAGGTGGATGGTTTGCCTTCCTCCTCAGTCTGTCCCGGATCCCCCCTCTTCTCCCTCTGTGTTTTGACCGTTTCCAGGGCTTGTCGCTATTACTGTGACCGTCAGTTGGTCGGAGAATCTCAGCTGGAAACGCCGACTTGCTGTCAAAAGACTTGCTAACAAAAAATATGCCGCACTGATCCCTTATTTCTAAAAGCATTTGGTGATCATATGTGATCATACTAAAAGTCACATCAGTAAAAAAGATTAAATATAAAAAAAAAAAAAATAGGTAAAAAGCACAGTCTAAACATAGAGACCCTAACGGCGTCTGGACACAGCCGCGCCGTCACCATGGCAACGAAGGGCTTTTTCCGTCAAGGCAGGTCCATTGAAATCTATGTGGGTTGCTAGAGGTCCAGACTGATCCATGCTGCGAAACAAAATATGAGGTCACGTGGTCAGCATTGCCTCCAAGGTACCAAATCGCTGGTATGAATGAGCAACACGTTGCCACGAAAACTGAATTTTTCCTTTTTACTAGTATGCACATGGCCTTCAACAGTTCAGGTTACAATAGAAGAAGCTAGTTTGTAAATCTCTATCTGTTGTGTGTGTGGATCTGTTCTTGAATGTATGTGTAAATGTGTATTCTTTGTAACTCTAGTTGTTCTGTTTTGGATTTCTCTTTGCCCTCATCTTCCACAGGTGTAAAGTTTGTCCGTTGACCTTCTTCTGCAAGTCCGACATGCAGATGCACTCCAAGACCCACACGGAGGCCAAGGCCCACAAGTGTCCCCATTGTACCAAGTCCTTCGCCAACGCCTCCTACCTTGCACAGCACCTGCGCATCCACTTAGGGGTCAAGCCCTACCACTGCTCCTACTGCGAGAAGTGTTTCCGCCAGCTCTCTCACCTGCAGCAGCACACCAGGTAGGGCTGCTCCATTATGGAAAAAATCATAATCACGATGACTGGTCATATTTATATCATGATTATTCAATTTATTATTTTTGAGTTTGAAAACACAATGCATTTATTCTGCAGTTCTCTCCAAAAAAACACTTTGTAACTGAGAACTTTGAAATTTCGAAAATGTAAAAATCGAAAATAATTTACAAAAAAGTATCCAGATGTTCATTTTTGCAATTTCTCTGAAATAATTAGTGAATTAAACAAAATACTGAAGGATAATGAATAAAAATCGGTTCAACTCGATTTTATGAATTTCGAGATCATCCTGGCTTTAAAGACAAACATACCCAGATAAAATAAGCACAGAAGATACTTGTTGTCATAGTGCTGGATTATGTGCCACAGTCTATGTTTGTGATTTGTTTCATACATTGGGATTATTCTTTGGAATGCTAGAGGATATTAATGTATATAAAACAAACGATGATAGCACAAATTTCGTTCCACTCAAGTCCTTGTGTGAAATGATTGTGTTTATTTCCTCCAGAATTCACACAGGTGATCGGCCCTATAAGTGTCTTCATCCAGGGTGCGACAAAGCATTCACTCAGCTCTCCAATCTACAGGTAACCATCGCCAAAGATAGAATCATTCCCACCTCACACAACTCCCATTACACTATTAATTCATATTTCTCTAACTCAATTGTATGAATGTGCGCTGTTATTTTATAGAATGGGTCACAACATGACAAGGAATATTAAACACAAGGATAATTCAAAATCCCACAGGATAGAACCCAAATGAGACTCTGTGTGTCGCTGCACAGAAGCTGCAATAATAAACTAATCTTGTGATCCTCTTAAATTCAACACCATTTATAGTAGGTGGTTTTGTTGCATGATGTGTTCTTGGTTCACCTTCTGTCGCGCTATCCTGCAATGACCCACACAAACTATAAATATAAAGCGTTTGTGTTTTTTGATGTTTTCCTCTCACCAGTCTCACCAGAGGCAACACAATAAAGACAAGCCCTTCAAGTGTTCCAATTGTTTCCGTGCCTACTCTGACGCTGCGTCCCTCCAGATCCACCTGTCTGTACACGCCATCAAAAATGCAAAGGCCTACTGCTGCAGCATGTGTGGCAGAGCATACACCTCTGTAAGTTACCCCCACCCCCCCAGCCGTACTCACTTGAAGCTATTGCATGCAGGAGTCAGCTCTCTGTGTGTGTGTGTGTGTGTGTGTGTGTGTGTGTGTGTGTGTGTGTGTGTGTGTGTGTGTGTGTGTGTGTGTGTGTGTGTGTGTGTGTGTGTGTGTGTGTGTGTGTGTGGCTTTTTGTATTATTTGTTATAAGGGGTCCTTAATCCATTAGGAACCCTATTGCATTAGTCAGTATTTCCTCCTGACAAAATCGTCCATATTGGCTGCACAGGCTGCGGCTCCGGGGCAGAGCGTGTGGAGGAAATGCTAGAGTGTGCAGGATGTCATGTTTGAATCAAACCGCAAACAAACGTATTGCGAGACATCAAATCAAGTCCACTTGGATGCATGCATAAGGCCATGCTCGTCATATGTAGGACCCAGTTATCGTTGCTTGCCACTATATTTATTTGATGTATACCTTTTTGTTTTGTTATAACCATTGTTGTTTGGTTGTTCTTAGTTTTTGTCTTTGTTTTTGTGTGTTGTCTTTAGTGTTGTTGTTGATGTTGTTAAGAGCAGTCCTCTTGCCCCCCCAGGAGACCTACCTAATGAAGCACATGTCCAAGCACACGGTGGTGGAGCACCTGGTGAACCAGCAGCACTCCCCACAGCAGAGGACCGAGTCCCCCGTCATCCCCATCCGCATCTCCCTCATCTGAGACGCATCCCCTCCCTGCCTCTCTCACTCTCTCTGGCACTATCCCTCTATGACTGTCTGTCTCTCTGTCTCTCTGTCTGTCTGTCTGTCTGTCTGTCTGTCTGTCTGTTGCTCTCTGTGTCTGTCTATTTGTTTCTGACTGTCTCTCTCTTTCCATCCACCTATCGCTCTGTGTCTGTCCATTTTGTCTGTCTGTTTCTCTCTCTCTGTCTCTCTATCTGTCTGTCTCTCAGGGTGCACTCACATTAGGCCATCTGGCCGTGGCCGTTGGCCGTTTTCACACCTAACCGTGCTCAACTGGCCCCACTGTTCTCTGGCCTGCACTCACACTAGGCCATCTGGCCGTGGCCGTTGGCCGTCGCAACTGTGGCCTGGCCACGGTAGGCTCTTGTACATACGTCATCACGTCGTAATACGTCATCACCAAACGTCCGCTGAATGGACCATAATAAAGTCTGCTGCCAGTCAGAGTTTTAACAACAATGGACAACAACGCAGAGAACACAGTTCGCACTTTGCTAAGTCTGTTGCTTATTTTGAAATATGTTTACCGTTTAATGGGAAAGAAGGCTCGTCGCCTTTATTATGCCCATGGTCGTCGCATGGACTATACGTCATCCGGCTCAGGTTGCGTAGCCGTGCGTGTGCGCGTGTCGGCTCATTAGCATCTGTACCTTAGCGGCCCGTACCGTAGCAGCACACCTCTACCAAGTGGCCAAATTGGCCTGGCCTGGCCAGACTGGCCACACTCACACTGGCAGGTTTGAGCACGGTTAGGTGCGAAAACGGCCACGGCCAGATGGCCTAGTGTGAGTGCACCCTCATTGTGTCTGTCCCTGTCTCACCAGAGACCTCTCCTGTGAACTCCAGCCCCACCAACCCTTCATTCGTCCTCTTCAACCTTAATGTTTATATATATATCATATATATATATATATATATATAAATATATTTTGTTTTTCTTTACTTGCCAGATTGTATAGTGTACCTTTTTATATAGAGGTACTATTTTAATAAGTATACCATTTTTTGTCTTTCTTGCTGTGCATATATGGTATTATTGGGGATATCCAAAGATGAATATAACAGCACTTTGAGGCCTAGAAATGATAGGCCTAGAATTTTTAATCCTACCTTATAGAAAACAAATCTATTGCTCTAGGCAGCTACCTGGAAAGTGTCTCAATTCTGTGTAACGACTTGTGCTTTTGATATAGTCCTCTCTTGGGTAACTTTGAGTCAAGCCAATGCAAACACTATATTTGCATCAGAGACCTTGTCCTCATCTCCGCAGTTCGAATAGGAAGCGTTTATATCAAGTGTGTTGATTTAACCTGTGCCATGTTTTCATGTTACACCTTTTATTTTGTTTACTTTTTGTCGCAATGATATTCACATCAAGTGTTGGTCAGTGTTGTATCAAAGTATTCTCAGCACCATCTTCAAGTGTCTCTGGTTTGTTTCAAAGAGCCCGTCTTTGGTTTACTTTTTGCTCACACCTTCAGTTGTTCTGCGTTCCGAGTTGTTGCCAGCCTTACATTCCAGTATTACTGTCACAGCGAGTGTCAGAAACTCTTGTTCTCAAAGAGTTTTTTCATCTGTTGGTTTAAAAAAGATGAATCAAAGAGTTAAACTCCCTGAATTTTTTTTGTCTATTGGCCCTAACCAGTATAGCCCCTTGGCAAGTCATCCTAATATTTGATATTTGTGTTGTTATCCATTGAATGATGCACTTAATGTACTTTTAATCCATATTGTACTTAATTGGGTGTGCGTAGTAGAAATGTTTTGGCAAGAGAAAAAGGTAACTTCAGTAATGTCATATATCCAAGAAGCAGACTGTCTTCTGACTTTAGGAGATCAGAGAGTCTCATACGGCCCGTTCTCACATAAAGACATGGTCTCGTTATGTAAAGATGTTCATATTCATTTTTTCCGACATATTTATCATCATATTGACATATTGTCATTTTATATACATCCAAGCCTTAACTTAATTACAGTTTAGGTGTTCTGTGTTTGTTGGTAACTCTTAGGTTTTTTTTTCTGCCTTCCCCAGCATGTTCCATAGCCTCCTGTAAATAAACTAACTGTTAACTTCTTTTTTATAATAAATAATTATAGAATTTCAAGTCTTGTCCAAGGTATTTCCTTGTTGCTGATATCAGATGTGAGATGAGGAGGATTTAAAGGGGCATGAAGGAGTATGCACACTGTATATTTCTCCCTTGATGATTTGTTTTCACCACTAACAACCTGTCCAGGATCTGCCTCCTAACGAAGTCTCTGTCCCAGGCGGCCAACACCATACTCCCCCATAATGCACCCTGGCTAAGATGACTCCTCTATGAAAAAGGTCTATCGGGGTACAGGAGGCCTAGTCTCCTCCAGGGGGCGCTGCGTTAACGGGAACGTCAAACACTGACTGAGTCATCGTGCTTGGGGGACCGGTAGGACCCCGCCATCGTTGCTTGAAACTTTAATTTTCTTCATTAAAGTTAGCAATTCTGTCTGAGATTGAGATAGCCTACAATGTGTTTGTTTTTAACAATTTGAAGACGATTATTTATGGGCAACCATTCGTCAGGGTGTTAGCAGCTGCTTATGTTTGTCAAATTAGTAGGCTATCCTCATTGGAAAAAGATGGGAACCTGTTTAAAGAAAAACATTGAAGGATGTTTGATTGTGGAAACATTTATTTGACTAATTAATGGCTAGTTCATATTCCTTTATAGACCTGCATTTGATTTGCCGGTACTTACATGAAGCATTTAGAAATGGACCTGTCTTTCGACCCCTGGTACGTCAAAGATAGCAAAATAAAATAGACGATTCAAAATAAATACATAAAAAATATTCTTGAGTAAAGATTGTATGAGTTATTATCTGAAAACTAGTAGCATACCATCTTGTGTTTTCTATTATTGTGTTGGCCTAATAAACACACTGACCTTCTTGCAGAATTAATTGTGTATATAGATGCTAGGCTACAATATTTATCATTATTTTACTGTGCATAGGAGGCGGCCAGCGAAAGGTCTTGATAACCTGCTACTGGTAGCCTACACCTTCAAGGTAGGAACCACCTAGTTATTTGGTTAAGAGACAAATCAAACTTGCATGCTCTCAGCCCTCCCTTTCATTTCTTAGAGCTGCAGCCTCTATTCGTTGCCTTCATATTTCAGTGCTGGATCTATAAACCATAAACAGGTGAGTTGTGAAGGTTTCGTCTTTGAACCTTTATCTACTATTTTGTTAACCTGGACGATGCTTCCTATTCTGTCTTTTGCGAGGCGTTGGCGTTTGAACGTTAAGTCTATTTCTCATAATGACCCATAAAACGAGGAGTAGCAACAAAAGGTGTAACATATTTTTAAAGCATTAATTTATTATACTATTAGGCTATAACTCGAGTCCCATTTAAGAA
The DNA here is from genome assembly GCF_902167405.1 of Gadus morhua. NCBI lineage: Eukaryota > Metazoa > Chordata > Actinopteri > Gadiformes > Gadidae > Gadus > Gadus morhua. The sequence continues at coordinate 16,310,767 of NC_044060.1, read as the reverse complement.
ATTAGAATATGCGAGCGTATTACTTTTTCATAATACAAAAAAAATCTTGAAATCTTAATCTTAAAATCTTGATAAATAAATTGAATATGAAAATTTAATTATCAATACAAAATAGGCCTATAGGTCTATAATGAGTTAACAGAGATGGAGGTGGTTGATCTCCACACTCCTCTTCCAGATGGAGATTCTTCCTTCAGATTGTTTAATCAGTATATACTGTAGGCTGATTCCTGCAGAGCCCTCCTGTGGTGAAATGGTGGTAAAGGAAATGTGTGTTAATCTGGAATCTCTGTTTAAAAACCAGGTGCACTGTTCATATAGCCTACCGTAGCCACAGATTACCAAACTCTACCGGATTACCAAATGTTGGATTCATTCAAGCAGGTTTTATGCAATGAAAAACCAGTTGGTTATTGAAATGAACACCAATTACTCATTTGAAACCATGGAACGTTCAGTACACAAATTTATAATATTGTGTTACACACCAGCCCAATGAGCTATTGCATATGTGCTTGTTCTATTGCCACTGTTTAATTTTATGTGACATTCATGTGTCATTTACACAAACCCAGATGAAGTTTAATCACTTCAGTAATTTACTAAATTAAAGATAAATAATTGAAGACAGCTTTTAGCCAAATACCTTCTCACTTTTTGCCATGAGGGTGTTACCTGCTGGCAGCTGAACAGCCGTGAAGTGTTTTGAACTTGTTTTAGAGTAAACTAGAGGCGTTTTTCCACTAAAGGCCTACTAGACTGGTACTGCTCACGGCTTGGCCCCTACAAACGCGTGGCCTCGATCGTGTAATCCCCACCGCACTGCAAGACGCGGTCATTTGCAAGAAGTGAATTGAAGCACGTAGGCTACTATCGTGTAGGCTACGTGCAGCAGAATCCCTTGCCTTGCTGGCGGTTGATCGCAGGGCGTGTAAAGGAGAGGGACAGTCAACTTAACAAGCGTCTCATTCCCAATAACATACCGTTTATAAGTCTTTATTCTACTAACATTTTAGAGACAACTTCACGCTCTGAACAGGCGTCACCGAATATTTCGCACGCTTCTGGCCACTATACTGTTAGGGTGTAGGCCTACAAAATGTGTTTGAGCTGTGGTGTGTGTGTGTGTGTGTGTGTGTGTGTGTGTGTGTGTGTGTGTGTGTGTGTGTGTGTGTGTGTGTGTGTGTGTGTGAGAGTGTGTGTGTGTGTGTGTGTGTGTGTGTGTGTGTGTGTGTGTGTGCGCGCGCCTGCCTGCGTGCGTGCGTGCGTCTGGCGTGCGTGCGTGCGTGCGTGCGTGTGAGAGAGAGAGTTTGTATGTAGCGCATGTGTGAAATAAGTGTGTGTAAGGGAACGGTTTGTAAATAAAAATATGGGATGTAGAATATGTGGAAAAATATGCAAAAATATGAATTTGCTGCCTACGTTGCGCATGAGAACTGTGTTTGTGTGTATGTTGTGTGTGTGTGTGTGTGTGTGTGTGTGTGTGTGTGTGTGTGTGTGTGTGTGTGTGTGTGTGTGTGTGTGTGTGTGTGTTTGTGCAGAGAACGTGGAAAATGTGCGTGCCTCTATCACACCCAAAAAGGATACCAATCACCTATACTTACTGAAGCCTATGAACACACACATCCACATAATAAAGCCCCCTCATCCTCATCCTCATCGTCATCCGCTTATCCGGGGTCGGGTCGCGGGGGGAGCAGCTCAAGCAGGGGGCCCCAGACTTCTCTTTCCCGGGCCACATTGACCAGCTCTGACGGGGGGATCCCGAGGCGTTCCCAGGCCAGTGTTGAGATATAATCTCTCCACCTAGTCCTGGGTCTTCCCCGAGGTCTCCTCCCCACTGGACGTGCCTGAAACACCTCCCAAGGAAGGCGCCCAGTGGGCATCCTTACCAGATGCCCGAACCACCTCAGCTGACTCCTTTCTAAGTAAAGGAGCAGCGGCTCTAATCCGAGTTCCTCACGGATGACTGAGCTTCTCACCCTATCCCTAAGGGAGACGCCAGCCACCCTTCTGAGAAAACTCATCTCGGCCGCTTGTACCCGCGATCTCGTCCTTTCGGTCATCACCCAGCCCTCATGACCATAGGTGAGGATAGGAACGAAGATCGACCGGTAGATCGAGAGCTTCGCCTTGCGGCTCAGCTCTCTTTTCGTTACAACGGTGCGGTAAAGCGAACGCAATACCGCCCCCGCTGCTCCGATTCTCCGGCCAATCTCACGCTCCATAGTACCCTCACTCGCGAACAAGACCCCGAGGTACTTGAACTCCTTCACTTGGGCTAAGGACTCATTTCCTACCCGGAGTAAGAAATCCACCGGTTTCCTGCTAAGAGTCATGGCCTCAGATTTAGCGGTGCTGATCCTCATCCCAGCCGCTTCACACTCGGCCGCCAGCCGATCCAGTGAGTGCTGAAGGTCACAGGCCGATGATCCAATGAGGACCACATCATCTGCAAAAAGCAGTGACGAGATCCTCAGACCACCGAACTGCAACCCCTCCCCACCACGACTACGCCTCGATATCCTGTCCATGTATATAACAAACAGGATTGGTGACAAGGCGCAGCCCTGGCGGAGACCAGCACCCACTGAGAACGAAACTGACTGGCTGCCGAGGACGCGAACACAGCTCTCGCTTTGGGAGTACAAGGATTGGATGGCCCTGAGGATAGACCCCCTTACCCCATATTCCCGCAGCACCTCCCACAGTTTCTCCCGGGGGACCCAGTCATACGCCTTCTCCAGATCCACAAAACACATGTAGACCGGATGGGCATACTCCCAGGCCCCCTCCAGGATCCTTGCGAGAGTGAAGAGCTGGTCCGTAGTTCCACGTCCGGGGCGAAAACCGCATTGTTCCTCTTCAATCTGAGGTTCGACGATCGGCCGAACCCTCCTTTCCAGCACCTTGGAGTAGACTTTACCAGGGAGGCTGAGAAGTGTGATACCCCGGTAATTGGCACACACTCTCTGGTCCCCCTTTTTGAACAGGGGAACCACCACCCCAGTTTGCCACTCCTTTGGCACTGTACCCGACTCCCACGCGATGTTGAATAGGCGTGTCAACCATGACAGCCCCTCAACACCCAGAGCCTTTAGCATTTCTGGCTGGATCTCATCAATCCCTGGGGCTTTGCCACTGCGGAGATGTTTGACTACCTCAGTGACCTCCACCAGGGAAATTGACGACGAAACACCATCAACCTCGAGCTCTGCCTCCAACATAGAGGGCGTGTTATTCGGATTCAGGAGTTCCTCAAAGTGTTCCTTCCAACGTCCGACGACCTCCTCAGTTGAGGTCAACAGAGTCCCATCCTTACTGTACACAGCTTGGATAGTTCCCCGTTTCCCCCTCCTGAGGTGCCGGATAGTCTTCCAGAAACACTTTGGTGCCGACCGCTCCATGGCCTCTCCGAACTTCTCCCACACCCGCTGCTTAGCCTCCGACACGGCAGCCGCTGCAGCCCTTCGAGCCTGTCGGTACCCTGCAACCGAGTCAGGAGTACTCCAGGATATCATATCCCGGAAGGCCTCCTTCTTCAATCGGACGGCTTCCCTGACCACCGGTGTCCACCACGGTGTCCGAGGGTTACCACCCCTTGAGGAGCCTAAGACCCTCAGGCCACAGCTAGCCACCGCAGCTTCAGCAATGGAGGCTTTGAACACCGCCCACTCCGGCTCAATGCCCCCAACCTCCACAGGAATGCCAGAAAAGCTCCGCCGGAGGTGTGAGTTGAAAACCCGGCCACCAGGCGCTCGCCATCGAGCCCCCCGTCTGGGCCTGGCTCCAGACGGGGGCCCCGGGCTTCCTCCGGGCCGGGTCACATCTCCTCTTTTTTCGTTATTCATTGGAGTTTTTGAACCATTCTTAGTCTGGCCCCTCACCTGAGACCACTCTGCCATGAGAGACCCTACCAGGAGCACAAGGCTCCAGACAACACAGCTCTCAGGTTCACAGGGACACGCAAACCTCTCCACCACGATAAGGTGACGGTTCCAGGAGAAAAATAAATAAATAAATAAAGCGCATAACAAAAATTACTAAAACACCCATGCACACACACACACACACACACACACACACACACACACACACACACACACACACACACACACACACACACACACACACACACACACACACACACACACACACACACAGCAAGCATTATGCCTTCTATTTGTAGATCTTCTGACTTAGTTTACCGGTGCTTATCTGAACGACATGATCGCTGTCACTAGATATAAAGAAACGTTGACTCTCACTCTGTGCTATTCACTGACAGTAAAAATAAATAAAAGTGTTATTGTATGCACTGCTGTTCATTGACTAGCTCCAGCGCTCGTTGCTGCTTTGCTAAATGATAGCAACTCTCCACTCATTCCATGCATTTAATTGGCTTTGACCGCCATCAGTTCTCTGCAATTCCTCATTCGCCCTCTCACGTCCGACAGGTTCGAAATTATACGGCTGTGGGCCAACATAAATGTTATATATGATGTTTGTGAAAGGAAGGAGCTCGGTGCACTAGACTGACAAAGGTGAGAGGGGGTGGGGTTGAGAGGCAATTTTATTGCCATGGCATTGGTTTATATATGGCACTTTACATAGGGGCTTATCATCCGATAGATAGCGAGGAGGGGGGCCAGCCTGCTGATAGGTGGGAGAACAAAGACGCTCCAGAGGAGAGGAAACAGAAGAGAGAAGAGTGTCCCTGGCAGAGGCGGGAGGCATGAGTGAGACGAACTCTGGTGAGACAAGATCTGATAGGACAGAGGAGGCGAGAAAAGAGGGAGCTAGGAAGGATATGGAAAGTATGTGAGTATATGAGGGAGGTTCGCATTGGTAAAGTCACACACCCCTGCTCGATCCCTCCGCTCAACTACCTCAGCTGGACGTCTGGTGCCGCCATCGCTGAGAGCAAGCAAAGGTCAATCCACAAAGTCACAACTTTTCCCTGTTTTGAGACCTCAGTGGTGGAACGAGCTCCCTGCCGATGTCAGGATCGCAGAGTCGCTCACCAGCTTCCGCAAAAGTCTCAAAACTCACCTGTTCAGAGTTCACCTCGACTCTGAATAGCTACCCAGCCCCTCCGGCCACCATTGTACAGTATGTTGTATGTCCTGGCACTTAATGTACGCACTTATTGTACGTACTTAATCTACATTGCAAATATTCATAGTACTTAAGTGTGTAACATCTTGCTGTACACGGGGAATGGGTTAGCCTAGCGATTGTTAGTACTTGCACTTGGCTCTAGGACCATCTTTACTGTACTGACAGCGATATATTGTTTCACTTCTTATGACAAATGTACTTATTGTAAGTCGCTTTGGATAAAAGCGTCTGCTAAATGCCCTAAATGTAAATGTAAAATGTTGGCAGTTTGAGAGGGGGGGGGGGATAAGAAGTGGTCAGGCATTAAACGATCCAGAAAGGTCGGCATGGAAAGCAGTTCTTGATGAATATGAGATAGCTATCACCTACCCTAGCTTTAACCACAAACACAGCATTTGATTTATTGCTTGTTGTTCATTTCTACAACCCAAATACACCATTAATTGTAATTGAAAGAGAGTAACATGTACGCGGAAATAATATTGGAATTTTTGTCGTAATTATCAGCGGTTGAAGAACAGGTTTTGCCTAGATCAGCAACACCGGGCAAGAGGTCGTCTTCCTCTCAGGACAGAGCGGTCTCATACCTGGGCCCAGGAGGCAGAGCTGGCCCTCTGGTGGTGGGAGTCATAGCCATGCTTCTGCAAGGCCCAATCGTCCGTCAGAGCCTGTCAGGTGGGCTTGTGCTTCTGCAGCCTATCTCTGAGGGGGAGTAAATAACAGAGGTGAGGGACTCGAGTCACATGACTTGAGTTGTGTGGGACTCGAGTGGCAAATTTGTGGACTTCAATTCAATTCAATTTTAATTGTATAGCCCTTAATCACCATTACAGTCTCAAAGGGCTTAACAGGCCAAATATTTATGACAGCCCCCTTTACCTAAGCCCCCACAAGGGCAAGAAAAAAAGAAAAAATTAGCAAGGAAGAAATCTTGAGAAGAAACGCATAGTAGGAGTCCCTTCTTCCAGGGATGGTCAGGAGTGCAGTGGGTGCCATAATTGACACACAGGTAAATACATGCACATCATATTAAAATGGTGATGTGGTGCTGGCCGGTTAACCATGAGGAGAGTCCAGGCATCCAGTCCAGTCATCGCAACACGCTAGAGCAGACAGAATAGTGAATTAGAACGGAAAAGTACATAGTGGGAATGTATACTGTATTAACAAAAGCACAAGCATTCACAGAGTGGTCTTCACTTCGCATCTGTCGTTTTCACACTCCTATGTTCCAAATGCGAGATTGTAGAGGTGCGTTTTGAGCTTTCCTTTGAATAGCTCCACAGAGTCAGCTTCCCTGATCCCTGGTGGCAGCGTATTCCTTAGGAAGGGGGCTCGATAGGCAAACGCTCTCTGTCCAGCCTTTTTCTTTTTAACCTTCGGCACTGAAAGAAGGCCGGCTCCCGAAGACCGGAGGGACCGAGAAGGAGTATAAGGAATGATCAGGTCCTTCAGGTAGGATGGAGATAATCCATGCAAGGCTTTATAGGTTAGCAGCAGCACCTTAAAATCCGATCTGAAAGTTATTGGTAGCCAGTGCAACAGGTGCTTGACCTACATTGATAAAAGACTCGACTTGGCTTTGTGTTCATGACCTGAGATTTGCCTGAGACCGGACATAGATGACTTGAAAGTACTTTCCTCAACATCTCTTGTCATTTTTGTAGATTTTGAGAAGTTATGTTTTGATTCTAAACATGATCGGTGATTTCTAAACATTCATCGAACATCATGTGGGAAATAATAAAAAAACATTCATCACTCAACGATATGATTACGTTTGATGATCTACGTGTTGCACAACTGCTGATTTTTGAGGTTGAGTCAATGCAGTCTTAATGAAGACTGCATTGAACGCATTGGCTTCACCTCTCACTGGCGGTCCTTTGGTGGAGAGCCAGGGAGTGACTGCTCCTTCCATAGTTTTTCTGGTTGTGCCCCCTCAGCGATTTGAAATTCTTCAATTTCTCTGAGGGTAACTGCCATCTTCCCAATCCCACCTCTGACACCAATGTGTTTTCTGTATCATTCTCTCCATCTGAAGGTACAGTTGACCTGTGAACTGGAATAACGTTTACTCTCGCTGCAAGGGTCAGAGAGACAGGTTTCAGAGGCCACAATGAGGTACTATCCTTCTTTATTCTGCTGCACTTTAAACCTACACCGTTACTGTCATTCAGTAAACAAAACCTTGTATAATCTTGGAATAGATGGTGTTACAACTATTTAGCATTTATTGAGGGGATTATCTTCCCGTCATGTTCCAATGAAATTATCTAAATGAATTATCCGTTCAATCTATCTTAATCAAAGTACAAATGTAACATGGCAAAAAACTACTATTTTGTGTTTCAGGATAACCCTAGTATAGGTAGACTGCAGAGTTAAACTATTTTCTTTAATCAGCTGATAGCAAATGTTACAAATTTCAAATTAAAATGGTCCGACTAAATGAAATAATAATGTTTCCCTTTTGTTTCCTGTTTCACCTTTCACCTTTCTTCAAGAATACCCTTTGACAGGAACAAATATCTTATGAGATGGGTCCTCTGTATCCTAATGCTACTCTTCATTATTTACTGCACTCCTTCCACTGTCAGGTGAATCCACCATCTTGTCTGTTCTAGATCGCACACAACCAGAAATTTGTACAATATGAGCATAAGAGAAGCACAAGCAAAATACACAGTTTTTATAATCATGTGTTGGTTTGATCAGTTTTTTGAAAAGGCAGATCCCTATTAATACTTATTTTAGAAGGAGAAACCTCTTGGATTGCAGTACAGACATCACCTTAGACCTTTGGTAAGTGCTTTGTGTTACATGATGTATGGGATAGTGTACAGCAAGCCAGCGAACTGTAAATAAATCAATAATTTGACACAAAATATAACAAACTAAATTATTGTATTGATTCAAAGGAGACATACTTGGGTCTTTTCCCAACAGGTGAATATATGAGTTCCAGAAAACATGTTTTTGGAAAAAAAATACTTGCCTACCACTATTCCCCTCTGTTTCAATCCCTTCAGAATGCGCTGTTTCTGGTGTCTGTAGCTTTAATGTAAATGAGCTGCTGCCAATTGACCAATGAGCAGTCAGAGTGAACCACAGCATGGAGGAGAAGTGATTGTTACTGTTTGTGGACTCCCGGAGCTCTATGTAAGGGATAATGTATAGAACGCCGGTCAATATCGAGAAAATAAGCCCCGACAGGGCGAACAGGACACCGACGCGCAGCGGAGGTGTCTTGCTTCGCCATGAAGGGGCTTATTTTTCGATAATGACCGGCGAAGTTCATTGTAAATAAAACAATTTATTACAATGTATTTGTTACCAGCATTCATAGTGTTGATCAGCAGAGAAATAGTCCGCCCAAGACGTCGCTTAGCAACCGACAGCGCTTGGGTTGATACATATCCCGCTTATTACATTGACAAGTTACCGCACTACGTGCGGAGTGATACCAAAGGCAAAAAGTCCTTTTGTTTACCTTGACAGCGGTCATTATTCATCCGTTGCCAATGAATTATCAAAAAATAAGTGACCGCCGGAAGTTGTGAAGTGCCCATGCAAGTGAACGGAACGTTGAAAAGACCCGTGTAATAAATCTATATAATATAATAATAATCATAATAATAATAATAATCATAATCATGATAATAATATTATTATTATTATTATTATTATTATTATATAATATATGGGTAAATATATAGAATATTATATATAATATCACAGCCAAATATCACAGTCTCGGATGACATTATGACTCATCAAGACTGCGTCTGACGTCTCTGGTAAAGACTCGTAGTGGGGGTTATTTCGGCCATGGTTGAGAAGAATTTGGGGAAAGGAACTTTGGCCTTGGCTCTCTGAAGTCCATATTGAACCGCGACATGGAGGAGAATGGGATTTTACTCCCGGAGCTGAGGTGCCGGACTGCCACCGAGCTCCCACCGAAGGAGCTGCCGGACTGCCGCCAGAGCTTCGGCGGTAGTCCAACAGCTCCGCCGGACTCCCTTCCAGGCAGTCAAATGCCAACTGACTAGTTTAGGAATATCCCTGACCCTGCTTCTGAAATGCGCAACCATCTCCAGCCAGCGCTCGTCCGCTGGTCCACAAAATCACAGCTAAGCTCTGATTGGAGGGGGGTGGGGAAGTGGGAGGTCATTTTTAATTGTGCCCCCTTTCTACGCAGGAGGGGCGCCGAAACTGACTGGCTCGTTGGGTAACTGTAGGCGGGGTACTTTCAGAAATGCATATCTCATTCAAAAAACCATGTACAGACTTTTTTCAGAGTTTGAGTGCGTGTGGGAGCACCAGAGACCCAAAACCCAGGAAAAGGGTGATTTTCATATGTCCCCTTTAAAAAGATTTTATATTTTTCCAATCTTTTAGACGGTTGGAAATAGCATCCTAAGCAGTGGTCTGTTACTCACAGCAGCTGCCTGTTAGAGTTAAGAGACTGAATGCTGGGATTGACGACTCACACTTGAGTCCACAAAAATAATCCCCACATCATATCACCCCTGCTTATTATCACACATGCTTTTGTCATTAGGTCACAGCACTCAAACCCCGCCCCCCTGGTGTTTTCAGGTACAGAACGGATGTTCAAACACACACAAGCTGGGGAGCTCCCATCATGTGGGATGGCATATTCCAGGCTGATCTGTACGACCAGACTCACAGGACAAATCGATCGTCTGTGGCGCTCACTGTGTTCGCCGTGGGCAGGTGGGTTGGATTCCTGAGACTAGCTTTGAGTCCTGGTGGAACGCATGATCTGTCGAGTCCATTTCATGGTGCTGTAGGTGATTTTAGCGCTATATTATTTGAGTGTAATAAGCATAATTTATTCTTGATGGACATGCATTCTGAGAATGGACTGCGCCTGCCTCTGTATGAGACGATTTCTATTTTTAGACAGCTCCCGGCATGACTTCATTAGTTTGGGGAATCTACGCTGTTTGTTATCACAGGTAAAAAGTTACTCCTCTCAATGGCGTGCAAATGAAGCACGTTAAGGAACAGAGAGGCAGCACATGTTCATTTGGTTGTTTAATTTAAAAATCTAGTTTTTTTGCTCACTCTCAAATCTTACTACAGCAATTATAATGATAACATTTAGTGATACACTTATTCAATGATGATAATATAACTTCTTTAACTAGTACAACTACTATAACTATTACCAAAAATTACCAAAATAATTATAATATAACAATAATACTGATATTATTATTGTTATTATCATTATTATCATTACTATCAAATAATTATAAAGACTATCGACTTTCTATTAGTATTCATAATTGTACAAAAATACTACGGTTTGTTTATTATAATCATATAAAAATCTTGTTTCCCCCTCCAAGGTACCTGGACGCCTACCTCGGGGCCTTCCTGAACTCCTCTGAGCGTCACTTCATGGTGGGTCTCCCGGTGAGGTACTACATATTCACAGACCTGCCCGAGAAGGTGCCTGACCTCCAGCTGGGCCCTCAGCGAAGCCTGGAGATCATCAGAGTGGAGGGCCACTCCCGTTGGCAGGACATCTCCATGGCCCGCATGAAGACTATCGCGGACACCATTGAGTCTGTCATCCGCCACAGCAGCACCCACGTCTTCTGCATGGACGTGGACCAGGTGTTCACGGCCAGGTTCGGCTCGGAGGCTCTGGGCGACCTGGTGGCCCTGCTCCACGCCTGGTACTACAACCTCCCCAAGGTGCTGTACACGTACGACCACAACCCGCAGTCCAGCGCCTTCATGGTGACGGGGGACTTCTACTACCACGCGGCCGTGTTCGGAGGCTCCTGCGCCAGCGTGAAGGCCCTGGCCGAGGTCTGCTATCAGGGGATCCTGCGGGACATGGAGAACGGCGTGGAGGCACTGTGGCACGACGAGAGCCACCTCAACAAATACTTTTGGCTGCACAGACCCAGCAAGGTGCTCTCCCCAGAGTACTGCTGGGACCCATTCATTGGCCAGAAGAGCGACATACGTGTGGCCAGGCTACTCTGGGCGCCAAAGAATTACAAAGAACTGCGCCCCAATGTCTAAATGGGAGACAGGGAGTGTTTTATTTGTTGTGATGTCATTGGGAAGCATTTTAAGCTTTATTTTTTATTTTTTAAGAAATGGACAAATGTTATGGCGTATAGCTATTTCTTCGAACAGTCGATAGAGGGCTAAAGCCCCATTTTCTTAGCGTGTTTAATCCCATGCAAATAATGCAAATAGAAAAGTTGCTTTGCTTTTACTATGAACACAGCTGTGTGAGTGTATGTGGATGATGGCTGGTTTAAGAAAAACTAAACAAAGCCAATGTGTGCATATAAATACAAAAGATGACACAAACAAGAGGTGACTATAAACAATCCTATCATTCCACATTTCTTTGAAAAAATTTAACGGCCAGATATTTCCTGCTTCTTCGTGCTTGTTATTGCAAAATGGATCCAGTAGACGCGTGAAGTGTGTTTGCATAGCCGCATCTGATTGGCCGACGGATCCGGCGCTGCATGAAAAGTTGAACGTTTCTCAACTTTTTGACGCAGGCCACGGAGCTGAATGGACGGGCGGACCCACAATGCATTTCGCGAGCGCCGCATGCAAAGTCAATAAGATCCGTCGAAGGACGGAGGTAGTGTTGGGTGGAACTTGGACCTTCACTCCAGCCAACACAGGTAGATCGTGTTCTTGTTGTTACAGATGCAAACCTAAACTTTCATAGCCACATAAAGACCCTTATAGAACATCATACTATCACATTTAAAACATAGCAGGAATTAAACGTTTTTTTCATGACCAAACAAGACTATAAAGACTCTTCTATGGTTTAAGTTTCAGTAGGTTTTACTTCTTTAAAGCAATTGGTTATTCCTTTATCAGGGCTCAAACATTTGGATTGAAATTAAAAAAATCGTAGATTTTGAATTTAACACTGAATTTAACACAGCCACAAAAATTTGCCTAAGAGAGCAATCTGTGTCATCTGTGTCAACTGTCTTTATCAGTTGACACAGATGACACAGATACATGCAGGGTTCCTACACATTCATTATCTCCTGAGAAAGAAGGGCTACTCAGATGATAACAAAACTCAACAAACAAGACTGCTGATCGCTACAGGTGCCTATAGGGATGAAGGGAATATGGGGGTCCGTACCTCATGCAGGCACTCCACAAGAGTTGATGGATGAACCGGGGACAGCGATCATGCGATCTAGGAGAGGTTATCAAATTATAATGGTAATCCTCAGTGATTTGTCACTGTGAACTCCAGCCACTAAAGAGCCACCAGAGAGAGAAAGAAAGGGAGACTGACAACCAATAGCCCTGAGGTTGAAGTAGGCACAAAATAAAAGGGTTTAGAGGAAATGTGTGTGTTTGTGTGTGTGTGTGTGTGTGTGTGTGTGTGTGTGTGTGTGTGTGTGTGTGTGTGTGTGTGTGTGTGTGTGTGTGTGTGTGTTCACATATATGAATCCAAATTTGGAAAAGGAAGAAATCAAAGAGCTAGTTTTTAACCAGCCCTCCCCACTCGACATGTATTATAGTCTACCAAACCTTACAATAAACTGGTTTCCAACATCACCAAACTGCGTCCTTTGTCTTGGACCAGCAGAAGCCACCTAGGTGGAGTGTAGCATATGCATGCTACATACGCATTTACTATTTTCTAACTAATTATGTATCTAATAATTTACAAGGCAAAGAAAAGTGTCTGTACAGGGATGGTAGAGTTTGGTGGTGGTGGTGATCGTGACCAGGGGGGGTGTGGGGATGGATGTTTTCACTTAAATCTTTCATTTATCAGTACTTTTATGGATAACATTTCTAAATTTAACGAAAATTGCAAAGATTATAACACACGCCACACACACACACACGCACGCACGCCGCACACACGCACACGCACACACACACACACACACACACACACACACACACACACACACACACACACACACACACAGAGAGACACAGATTGAGAGGACTCACTACAACTTATTGTATCTACGCACATAATACAAGCAAAACATAAACATCATTATACTTTCTTTTTTTTACAAAACAAACTCCACACAAACACACACACACTAACAACTAACAAAAAAATAATTCACACACAATACAAACTGAACGGAAACCGTGAAAGGAAGGAGCTCGGTGCACTAGACGGACAAAGGTGAGAGGGGGTGGGGTTGAGGGGCGGTTTTACTGCCTTGGCTGTTAAGCTCACGTGTTACTTTATATAGGTGCTTGTCATCCGATGGGTAGGGAGGTGGGGGGCCCGCCTGCTGATAGGTGGGAGAACAGAGACACTCCAGAGAAGAGGACACAGAAGAGAGAAGAGCGTCCGTGGCAGAGTCGGGAGGCATGAGTGAGACGAACTCAGGTGAGACAAGAGCTGATAGGACAGAGGAGGCGAGGGAAGAGGGAGCTAGGAAGGATATGGAAAGTATGTCAGTATATGAGGGAGGTTTGGCAGTTTGAGAGGGGGGTGGGGGGTAAAAAAAAGAAGTGGTCAGGCATTAAGAAACGATCCAGAAAGGTCGGCAGAAGAGCAGTTCTTGATGAATATGAGGTAGCTTTCACCTACCCTAGCTTTAAGCACAATCACAGCATTTGATTTATTGCTTGTTGTTCATTTCCACAACCGAAATACACAATTAATTGTAATTTAAAGATAGACACGGAAATAATTATTGTAATTATTGTAATAATTATCAGCGGTTGAAGAACAGGTTTTGCCTAGATAAGCCGCAGCGCGGGTACAACGTCAGACTTATTACTTTGGGCAAGAGGTCCTCTTCCACTCAGGCCAGAGCTGACCCATACCTGGACCCCAGCAGCAGAGCCGTCCCTCTGGTGGGGAACGCATTGGCTTCACCTCTCACTGGCGGTACTTCGGTGGAGAGCCAGGGAGTGACTGCTCCTTCCATAGTTTTCTGGTTGCGCCCCCTCAGCGATTTGAAATTCTTCAATTTCTCTGAGAGTAACTGCAATCCTCCCAATCCCACCTCTGACACCAATGTGTTTTCTGTATCATTCTCTCCATCTGAGGGTACAGTTGACCTGTGAACTGGAATAACGTTTACTCTCACTGCAAGGGTCGGAGAAACAGGTTTCAGAGGCCACAATGAGGTACTATCCTTCTTTATTCTGCTGCACTTTAAACCAACACCGTTACTGTCATTCAGTAAACAAAACCTTGTATAATCTTGGAATAGATGGTGCAAACAACTATTTAGCATTTATTGAGGGGATTATCTTCCCGTCATGTTCCAATGAAATTATCTAAATGAATTATCCGTTCAATCTAACTTAATCAAAGTACAAATGTAACATGGCAAAAAAACACTATTTTGTGTTTCAGGATAACCCTAGTATAGGTAGACAACAGAGTTAAACTATTTTTTTTAATCAGCTGATACCAAATGTTAATTTGAATACCATTTCAAATTAAAATGCCCCAACTAAATGAAATAATAATGTTTCCCTTTTGTTTCCTGTTTCACCTTTCACCTTTCTTCAAGAATACCCTTTGACATGAACCAATATCTTTTGAGATGGGTCCTCTGTATCCTAATACTACTCTTCATTATTTACTGCACTCCTTCCACTGTCAGGTGAATCCACCATCTTTTCTATTCTAGTTTGCAGACAACCAGAAAGTTGTACGATATGAGCATAAGAGAAAAATACACTGTTTTTATAATCATGTGTTGGTTTCATCAGTATTTTGAAAAGGCCGACCCCTATGAAAGCACATTCTAGAGGGAGAAACGTCTTGGATTACAGTACAGGCATCACCTTAGACCTTTGGTAAGTGCTTTGTTTTATATGATGTACAGCAAGCCAGCGAGCTGTAAATAAATAAATAATTTGACACAAAATATAACAACTAAATTATCATATAGATTTAAACGAGACATATTATGGTGTTTTCCCAACAAGTAAACATATTATATGAGTTGAAGCTATTTGCTGGAAATAGGTTTTAGGGAAATAAATCTCGTCTACCGCTTCCCCTCTGTTTCAATCCCTTCAGAATGCGCTGTTTCTGGTGTCTGTAGCTTTAATGTAAATGAGCTGCTGCCAATTGACCAACGAGCAGTCAGAGTGAACCACAGCATGGAGGATAAGTGATTGTTTCCGTTTGCTGACTCCCGGAGCTCTATATCTATATCTATATAATAATAATAATAATAATAATAATAATAATAATATTAAATATATATTTATATAATATTATATCTAATATCCCGGTCAAAAGCTATGTGCGCCTTGGATGACATTATGACTCATCAAGACTGCGTCTGACGTCTTTGGTAAAGACTCGTAGTGGGGGTTATCTCGGCCATGGTTGAGAAGAATTGGGGGAAAGGAACTTTGGCCTTGGCTCTCTGAAGTCCATATTGAACCGCGACATGGAGGAGAATTGGATTTTACTCCCGGAGCTGAGGTGCCGGACTGCCACCGAGCTCCCACCGCCGGAGCTGTTGGACTGCCGCCAGAGCTTCGGCGGTAGTCCAACAGCTCCGCCGGACTCCCTTCCAGGCAGTCAAATGCCAACTGACTAGTTTAGGAATATCCCTGACCCTGCTTCTGAAATGCGCGACCATCTCCTGCCAGCACTCGTCCGCTGGTCCACAAAATCACAGCTAAGCTCTGATTGGAGGGGGGTGGGGAAGTGGGAGGTCATTTTCAAATGTGCCCCCTTTCTACGCAGGAGGGGCGCCGAAACTGACTGGCTCGTTGGGTAACTGAAGGCGGGGTACTTTCAGAAACGCATATCTCATTCAAAAAACCATGTACAGACTTTTTTCAGAGTTTGAATGTGTGTGGGAGCACCAGAGACCCAAAACAACACCCCAAATCCCAGGAAAAGGGTGATTTTATAATTTTGGAAATAGCGTCCTAAGCAGTGGTCTGTTATTCACAGCAGCTGCCTGTTAGAATTAAGAGACTGAATGCTGGGATTGACCACTCACACTTGAGTACAGATCAAGGCCATGTTATTAATGTTAGATAATAAAAATCCCCACATCATATCACCCCTGCTTATTATCACACATGCTTTTGTCATTAGGTCACAGCACTCACACCCCGCCCCCCTGGTGTTTTCAGGTACAGAACGGATGTTCAAACCAACACAAGCTGGGGAGCTCCCATCATGTGGGATGGCATATTCCAGGCTGATCTGTACGACCAGACTCACAGGACAAAGCGATCGTCTGTGGCGCTCACTGTGTTCGCCGTGGGCAGGTGGGTTGGATTCCTGAGACTAGCTTTGAGTCCTGGTGGAACGCATGATCTGTCGAGTCCATTTCATGGTGCTGTAGGTGATTTTAGCGCTATATTATTTGAGTGTAATAAGCATAATTTATTCTTGATGGACATGCATTCTCTGTATAAATGCTTGTGCGTGTGCGTGTGTGCGGCGTGCGTGCGTGTGTGTGGCGTGTGTTATAATCTTTGCAAATTTCGTTAAATTTAGAAATGTTATCCATAAAAGTACTGATAAATGAAAGATTTAAGTGAAAACATCCATCCCCACACCCCCCCTGGTCACGATCACCACCACCACCAAACTCTACCATCCCTGTACAGACACTTTTCTTTGCCTTGTAAATTATTAGATACATAATTAGTTAGAAAATAGTAAATGCGTATGTAGCATGCACTCTGTATGAGACGATTTCTATTTTTAGACAGCTCCCGGCATGACTTCATTAGTTTGGGGAATCTACGCTGTTTGTTATCACAGGTAAAAAGTTACTCCTCTCAATGGCGTGCAAATGAAGCACGTTAAGGAACAGAGAGGCAGCACATGTTTATTTGGTTGTTTAATTTAATAATCTAGTTTTTTTGCTCACTCTCAAATCTTAGCTACAGCAATTATAATGATAACATTTAGTGAAACACTTATTCAATGATAATAATATAACTTCTTTAACTAGTACAACTACTATAACTACTACCAAAAATTACCAAAATAATTATAATATAACAATAATAATGATATTATTATTGTTATTATCATTACTATCAAATACTTATAAAGACTATCAACTTTCTATTAGTATTCATAATTGTACAAAAATACTACGGTTTGTTTATAATAATCATGTAAAAATCTTGTTTCCCCCTCCAAGGTACCTGGACGCCTACCTCGGGGCCTTCCTGAACTCCTCCGAGCGTCACTTCATGGTGGGTCTCCCGGTGAGGTACTACATATTCACAGACCTGCCCGAGAAGGTGCCTGACCTCCAGCTGGGCCCTCAGCGAAGCCTGGAGATCATCAGAGTGGAGGGCCACTCCCGTTGGCAGGACATCTCCATGGCCCGCATGAAGACTATCGCGGACACCATTGAGTCTGTCATCCGTCACAGCAGCACCCACGTCTTCTGCATGGACGTGGACCAGGTGTTCACGGCCAGGTTCGGCTCGGAGGCTCTGGGCGACCTGGTGGCCCTGCTCCACGCCTGGTACTACAATCTCCCCAAGGGGAGGTACACGTACGACCGCAACCCGCAGTCCAGCGCCTTCATGGTGACGGGGGACTTCTACTACCACGCAGCCGTGTTCGGAGGCTCCTGCGCCAGCGTGAAGGCCCTGGCCGAGGTCTGCTATCAGGGGATCCTGCAGGACATGGAGAACGGCGTGGAGGCACTGTGGCACGACGAGAGCCACCTCAACAAATACTTTTGGCTGCACAGACCCAGCAAGGTGCTCTCCCCAGAGTACTGCTGGGACCCAGTCATTGGCCAGAAGAGCGACATACGTGTGGCCAGGCTACTCTGGGCGCCAAAGAATTACAACAAACTGCGCCCCAATGTCTAAATGGGAGACAGGAGCTGTGTTCGAAATCGTTCCCTATCATGGATGTAGTGCACTAAATAGGGTGCACGCCATTTTGTAGGGTGTTCGAATTCTCAGTGGTCCACTATATAGTGGACTTAAAATAGGGTACATACGATGTACCCTACATGTTACTCCCGTATACCACAATGCAATGCGGTCGTGTTTTCCCGGAGGGGAAAAAGAAGCTGAATAACCACGAAAACGAAGGGTGTGTTCGAAACCGCGTACTTGCTTACTGCTTACTACCTACTAAATATTTGGCTTACTTCTCGAATCCTTAAATAATGATTGAGTAATCCATTTGAGTAATCGACGTTCAGAAGACCGTCCTTACTTAACCACCTCAGATGACGTGAATCAAATGACGTGTCAATAACGTACCGGCCGGGCGCCGTTAATAAATATTATAAATAAATATCGTCACCCTCTTAAAGTAATGGCCTAAGTCATATTTTCAAGTTGTTCAGAAAACAGAAAAAACTGAACCATATATAGAGTATATGATATTTATGAAACATTTCAAACACAAAGGTTATGACAATAGATTACTATTGATATACAAATAATGATGTCAGCCAATTGTGTAACATAGGAGGATAAGATGACTTAGGCCAATTTATGAACATGCCTTTGTGATTTACTAAATTTTGAACCTGACTTGGGCCGAATTAATTCTGGAATAAGTGAGGCAAAACAGTGCATTTCTTTTTTTTCCCACTACTGTAACAGACCATGAGGAAGGGTAGGCCTATGTCACTTACCAGTATGGAACGAGTCCTGCATCATGGCAATAACTTCACTAGCTTGGTAGACTTCCTTTTTTTTGGAAGTGGCCGCCATCTTGAAACGCTCATAAAATTGCCTAAGTCACTCTTGTCTGGTGACTTAGGCAAAATAAATTGGCCTAATTCACACTCTTGACATAGGCCATTACACTAAACGGGTAGGATCACATGATCTGTTCAACTGAGGATGTTGGGGATTTTACCAGAGGTGGCTAGCATCACAAAGAGCTGATTTAGGCAAGAAAATCATTTTGGCAAAAAGGTGACTTAGGCCATTACTTTAAGAGGGTGACGATATATAAACGTCACATTTAACGTCACAGTACATCTTCAACCTAAGGATTTGCGGTGATATGTTAAAAACAATTATTAAACAATTATTAAAAGCACTGCTGCTGCGGCTCCCCGTTTAGCGCCATTGCTTTCACTGTTCTTTTGAATAGACGCAGTGCATTCTGGGGCAGTTGAGTACGTCTAGTAAGCTGGCGATGCTTACTCAAAATCTTTCCGGAAGTAGAAGACATTCGGATACTACTCGCTTACCTAAAACTCGCTTACTACGTTCTGCATACTCAATTTGACGTCATAGTTAGTAGGAGTAGTAAGCAAGTACGCGGTTTCGAACACACCCTTCACATTTAATGATGGAGTCTCCGGCTTTCGTTTAGAAATGTCAACAATTTATTTGGGATTTAAACAAGGAAATTTAACATTCAACATCAATACAACCTCCAGCTTTCGTCGTGAGTGACCGGTTTGTTTACATGATGTTGGCGCATCTGTCTGCGTCACACAAATACCCGGCGCATTTACTGACGCAAATGACGTTTAGAAATCTTAAGCGTAGTGTCCGAATTCTCGTTTGTTCGTTCCCTAAATAGTGCACTATATCATGAACACTATATAGGGAATAGTGAGTGAGTGGATAGGGAACGATTTCGAACACAGCTCCTAGGGAGTGTTTTATTTGTTGTGATGTCATAGGGAGGCATTTAAAGATTTTTTTAAATAAATGCTAAAATGTTATGCTGGGGTGCTGTTTCTTCGAACAGTCGATAGAGGGCTAAAGCCCCTGGTTCTTCGCGTGTTTGATCTCACGCAAATAATGCATTGAGAAATCAGTGTGCAAAGGTTAAACCGGCCATCCCCACACACACTCAAAGAGAGATCTCTCTTGCATGGCAATATGGAGCACCAGCGCTTGTATCATTATCTACAAGTGATGCACGAACTAATGTGTTTGTTGAAGCCTTCTCTAGATTGCTTGCACTCACTTTGACCTATTTAAAAATATATATATATTCTTTCAGCTCTAAAATTAGAACTTAAACTGGGTTGAACTTTAACTCCAGCCAACACAGGTAGATTGTGGTGTTGTTGTTACAGATGCAAACCTAAACTTTAATAGCCACATAAAGACCATCACAGAATCCTCCTATCACATTTAAAACATAGCAGGAATTAAAGGGTTTTTCCATGTCCATACAAGACCATAAAGACTCCTCTTTAAAGCAATTGGTTATTCCTTTTATCAGGGCTCAAACATTTGGATTGAAATTGATAAATCTTAGATTTTGAATTTTACCCAGATTCACAAGCACAAAGGGTGGCCAAAGAGAGCAAGAAATGTAACAAAATAGTTGTATCTTTATCAATTGACACAGATACATGCAGGGTTGCTAAAAAATTCATTATCTCACGAGGAAGAAGGGCTACTCAGATGATAACACAACTCAACAAACAAGACTGCTGATCGCTACAGGTGCCATAGGGATGAAGGGAATATGGGGGTCCGTACCTCATGCAGGCACTCCACAAGAGTTGATGGATGAACCGGGGACAGCAATCATGTGATCTAGGAGAGGTTATCAAATTATAATGGTAATCCTCAGTGATTTGTCACTGTGAACTCCAAAAACTAAAGACACAAAATAAAAGGGTTTAGAGGAAATGTGTGTGTGTGTGTGTGTGTGTGTGTGTGTGTGTGTGTGTGTGTGTGTGTGTGTGTGTGTGTGTGTGTGTGTGTGTGTGTGTGTGTGTGTGTGTGGAGGGGGCTGTCTGCAAGCACACAAACAGCCCAACCCACACATACACTCAAGCAGGTCTCTAACATGGCTCACCCTCGACATGTATTATAGTCTTCCAAACCTTACAATAAACTGGTTTCCAACATCACCAAACTGCGTCCTTTGTCTGGACCAGCAGCAGCCAGAGTGTAGCATCTGCATGCTACATACACATTTACTATTTTCTAACTAATTATGTATCTAATAATTTACAAGCCAAGAAAAAAGTGTCTGTACAGGGATGGTAGAGTTTGGTGGTGGTGGTGATTGTGAACAGGGGGGTGGGGATGGATGTTTTCACTTTGATCTTTTATGTATCAGTACTTCTATGGATAACATTCTAAATTTAATTAATAATTGGGTCGAAATGTGTTCGAACAACAATAAGTTAAAGTTGAGAACAAATACGGAAGAGGTTCTGTTTGTACATTTTCTCTCTACGTAGGCAACTAGGGTCAAGCGTGCACACGTCTCGTCCACCAGCCGCCGGAGCTCAGTGCCATGGGGGTCTCAGGGCCACGGCCAGCCCGCGAGACCCCTCATCCAGGTCCCATTTCAGGCGCGGACACTTCCCCTGCCCCCTTAGCGGCCATCCACCTCAAGATGCAGAAACAAGCGTGCGAGCCAGCGACCTTCCACTGCCAGCGGGAAGCTAGAAGAGCACCCATAAGCAGGGCGTCATGGGCGGACTTCTGGATAAATCTATCATATGACTTTATGATCTTCGCTAGATTAGATGTGTGTGTGTGTGTGTGTGTGTGTGTGTGTGTGTGTGTGTGTGTGTGTGTGTGTGTGTGTGTGTGTGTGTGTGCGTGCGTGCGTGTCTGTGTGTCTGTGTGTCTGTGTCTGTGTCTGTGTCTGTGTGCGGGCGTGTGTCTGTGCGTGCGTGCGTGCGTGCGTACGTGTGTGTGTGGAGGGGGCTGTCTGCAAGCACACAAACACAAAAACACGCACATAAACACACAGCAATGCTTGGTTTGAACAAATTCATGTTAGTCCACATGCAGCTGTCCCCTTTACCACAGATCTATGGTTTACCCTTTATCTCGTTTGGCAGTCTTTATCCAAAGCCCCTCTGAAGCGACTTTGTCAAAAGGGAATGATTCAGATACATGTCAAACACATTATGCTGAAAGATATAATACATGACTGTGGACAATGGGGATCAAACCAAGCTAAAACAATATCCTGTCTAATATTATTCAAACAAAATTTTCTTTGTTTGTTTGTTAGTATTTCTTCAGATCCAGAATAGGGGAAGGGTTGTAGTTAAGAAGACATACAGGAATGCATACACTTGTTTTTTTCTCTGGCAGGATTTGCCAATTCCAAAGAGACTCTTCCATTGGCTGTGGTGGTGCTATGCTGCCCCCATGTGGAGAGACTGGAGAATAAAGTTAGTCCGATTTTAATGTTTCATTGTGTGTATTGTTTCCTTAAAAAACAATTTAGAAATAAATATAGAATTACAAAAAAATCTTATCAGTAGTAAATCCTCAGTACTAGTAACATCTTCTTTCACAAATAAACGGTTATTAATTATTAATACAAATTATTACCCATTGGATTGTTCACTTCCTGAGCTTCAAGTGTGTGATTTAATTAAGAGCTTATGTTAACTCCCTTCGATGTTCAGATGATGGACATGTGAGCCTATCTGATCTGTGTTTGTTTGGGTTGCTTTGGGTGTCGTTAGGTTCCAATACTTGAGAGCGTCCATTTCAGTCGTCATGACTAACAGGCTTTGACGAACAACTGGTCCGGTGCAAATATGTGCATCTATGATTATAATTGTTTTACATCAGGATAATGACACATTTGTAATCAGGGATTCACTAATCTCAGAACAAGACAAGCAAGTGAAAGCATGAAATAGGCCTGTGTCACATTACAAATAATAGACTCTTAGTAGACCTCTTCAGGTGGTTTACAAGGAAACGCAGGAGAGGTTGTGGTATTTTTCCTCTATGGTCCTCAGTTCCTCATTTAAAATTGTTTGTGCATTTGGGGAAAACTGTAGGGGGGTAGCCTAATATCAGAAGTTTCCATAACGCTGGAAGGCAAAAAGTTTTGCCAGCTGTAGCTTAGTTTAGCCTTCTAAATGTCTGTATAAGACCAGCCTCTCTGTTTGCGACTTAAAAGGCAACCCCTTGGAAACAGTTCCCCTTGACATTTACACAAACCTTCTGAACATCAACACACACACACGCGCATGTGCAAGTGCAAGCGCATGCACACATACAATGTGCCTTCATGCATGTGTGCAAGCAGGCAAACACACACACACACACACACACACACACACACACACACACACACACACACACACACACACACACACACACACACACACACACACACACACACACACACACACACACACACACACACACACACACACACATGTAAAGATCTTTCCAAGCTTGATTGTGCAAGCTTCCTTTGACATTGAGTATAGTTGCTCACATTTTCAAGTAGGCCTAACTGTTACCGTAGAATTACACTTAAGATGGTATCCGTTATTCACTTATTTAAGTTTAAGTTCTGCAGTGGATTTTCGGGTGTTGAATGGTGGAGGTGGGAACATAAAGGCAATAAAGACAGAGGCTGTGTAGAAAGTGTAAAATAGATTGATTGTTCAATGACCTCAAGTTGGATTTTATTTTGATGAACAGACGCATAGCAAGTTTATCATAATGCAAACAACATCGGCTCACCTATACAGCACTCCCAGAGACAGTCATACTCTGCTGATGCAGTAATACGATCACTCCATCATAACTGTAAACATACTCTGCCCCATCGCCAAATAGTCTAAACAAACCACAGCCATCTAAAAATGGGCGTTTTTTGTGTTGTGCTCTTCTTTCACTACATTTACTGAGTGAGTTGTCTAGCAGAACTATTTTGGGGTTTTTAGTTAGTTGTGAACCTCAAAGTTAGGGGGAGGGTTGGTTGACTGGAGAGGAAATGGGTGTCGAGGACTCCTCCTATAAGCTACCCTGCATTCCTCGCCTGCTCCTCTGTGGATTTGGTAGATAGAGAGAGAGAGAGAGAGAGAGAGAGAGAGAGAGAGAGAGAGAGAGAGAGAGAGAGAGAGAGAGAGAGAGAGAGAGAGAGAGAGAGAGAGAGAGAGAGAGAGAGAGAGAGAGAGAGAGAGAGAGAGGAGACAGAGAGGAGAGAGAGGAGTGAGTGTAGTGAGTGACCGCAGACAGGAGGAGAGGACGTGAAGACCAGCCACGGCCCGCAGCAGATGAACCCTCACCGAAAAGCAGGAGTCTCCCTTTGGTAGGCCACAGCGCTTCAAGAAAAGACTGTAAGGGTAAGTTCACATAGGACCATTTTCATTTTCATTTCTTTTTCACCTTGGACCATTTTCATTGTGCACCATTGAAAACCCATCCCGTTGCGCATCTAGCGATTTCCAATATTTGACCTTTAAAAGTAAAAAATATATATTTCTAGTTTGCTTTCCAAATAAGTGTATGATTTAGAAACTCAATGTAAGGAATGCTGAACATGTGGACATTCTTCAGGTTCAGGCTGTGCCAAGGGGCCTCTTATACTTGCCATATGCAGAGCATATGGGTAACAAGAGACATGCCTCTCAAAGCTGTCATTAATCTCATAGAGCCATGGGTAGTATCGCTCGTCTGCCCAGGGGAGAATAGCCTGGACAACCATGTGGGAATGGGGAACACACCTACCCCTGAATGAGTATGCGTGTGTGTGCGCGTGCGTGGGTGTGTGTGCTTTTTGGTGGTGTGTTATCTTTATAAACAAAGAGCCCCTTGGACTGATTATTGTCCGTCATTGAGGCCAAAGTTAAGATACAAATATCAATGTTAGGTATGATTGAGTCCATCAGTGGCGCAAACATTAAATTATACATGTAAAAAAATATCTATTTTTCAAAGTAACAGTTTTCATTATGTTAACATTCTTTGGTAAGTGAAGAAGTCTTGCTACCTCATCCTGGCTATGGAGTTCTCTTTCAGGAGAGTTGTACTGGCCATCTACAATGGAAAGAAAATAGGATTAATGAAAATGACCCCTGGAGCTACCAACCTCATTCCTTCTGGCTGCCTTGCCACTTTCAGAGGAATATTTTTCCAGAGCGCCTTTGCCTGGGGTGATCAAATGTAATGTTGATTACACTTCCAGTGTAACGTTTGCCCGTCTCAACTCCTTTGGTCCGACCACAGCGAAAACGCTTCATCATCATCATACGACATCCTTGTTTATATAGAGAGCGCAGGACTTGGGGTTGGATGATTGGTCTGTGTGTTTCTGCTGGAGCTGCTGATAGGGCTAGAGAGGAATTCCCAAGTCAAACACGCATGATAGATGAACGGAGATAGTCGCTGTGCTGCAGACCCTTACAAAGAGCGTCTCGAGGGAGAGATGGGGGGCGGGGGGCACAAGAGGGGGGCGGGGGGGGGGGGAAGCAAGTCTTTTAGTTCTCTGCTCCTGAGCTGAAGTGGCGGAAACGGACATGTATGGCTGCAGCAGAAAGCAGTCCCAAGCTGGGAGAGATGTACTGTATAGTGAGTCACCGAGCAACTATCTTGGTCCGCTAGATACAGTTTATAGACCCGCACATTCTCGGAAAATAGTTTTAATGATGCTGGTTTCATGAAATCCCATGTAACCCACAAAGCGGCTATTGGTTTTGTGAGAGTGTGTTGTTGAACCATAAAGAGCTGGAGTAAGTTAATCTGTGAATGTGTACACGTGCACACAGACTAGTTTATATATTACCATAACAATGTGTGTTTTTGGGTGTGTGTGTATGTGTGTGTGTGTATGTGTGTCTGGGTTGTGTCTGGGTTCGTGCCTGCGTGTCTCTGTGCCTGTCTCTGTGTCTTTGTGTGTGTGTGCGTGTGCGTGTGTGTGTGTGTGTGCCTGTGTGTGCACGCGTTTATGTGTGTGTGTATACAGAATCAGAAGGTGCCCCTGTCAGCCATCATGGTCCTGCTGCTGCTGTGTGTAACCGTGATGCACCTGGTCACTCTGGCCCTGCTCCTCATCGCCACCCTGGAGAAGGTGAGTACTACAGCCGCCAGCACCACACACTTAAGTATACACCGTACACTGCGCTTTTGTTGTTGACGCTTTATTTCATTGTTTATTGATGCATGATTAGATAGGTAGAAGAGTTCCATTGTTAGTCACATCAAAGAAAGAAAGATTGTAGAAAACCTGCATACTTAGTGCGCTTGTGGCTGTGTGGTTTTCCTTGATGCATTTGGAATGGAATTTGGAACAGGCATTCACTTGGTAGCTGAATCGATAATACATATACTGTACATCACAGATGTAAAAGTTTTCCTCTGTTTAATTTTCTCTCTCTCTTTGGCTTGTAGTCCTGGTGGGTTTGGAGCGATTCGGAAGTCACAGACCTGTGGTATAAATGTTTTCATGATAACACAACCGATGAGTGGTTGTGCGCAACTAATGAAATTGGTAATTTTTTTCTTTTGTATATTCAGATGCATGTGTTTAGGTTGTGTGTGTGTGTGTGCGTGTGTGTGTGTGAGTGTGCATATGCAGGGGCGATTCTAGGTAGTGTGGGGGCCCTAGGCAGAGGATTGTTGACGGGGGGGGGGGCTGGAGCGATTGTTGACGACGGGGTGGGGGGTGGGGGGGGGGGAGCGATTGTTGACGGGGGGGTGTGGAGCGATTTTTTTTTTTTTGGCTCTCCCCCCCGTGGCCCGGGGCCCCCAAACAATTGCGGGGCCCCAGGCAGTTGCCTGGTATATGCATATGTGTGTGCATGTGGGTGTGCATGGGCATATGTGTGCACGTCTGCATTGGTGTTTGCACATTCAAAACTGTGTAAATATGTCAGGCTGGTTTTACCTTCGCTCAGCCTTCAAAACATACGCAGGTAAATATTAGATGTTTCCCTGCTCTTCCAGACTGGCTGCACTCTATCCAGGCCCTGATGGTGCTTTCAGTGGTTCTCTCCTCAATATCCTTCCTGGTGTTTGTGGGTCAGCTGTTTACTTTGTCCACTGGGGGGCTCTTCTACCTCACAGGCCTCTGCCAAACCTTCTCAGGTCAGTAGTCAAGCAGCTGATGACTCATAACACAACCTTCTACCTTGTATTAATGTTTGAAAAATCGATGAAGGGGTTGAACATTCAGGGACATGTTTGATTACCTTATACTCTCCCCTTTATGACTGGGTATAGAATGATTGATAGGGCTGTGATAATTGCATTAATATTTCCCCTCATTTCTTCTCTGGGATGAATAAAGTACATCTTATTGTGCTTTGAATGAGAAATTGCTACTGGACGTGGAGGTGATTGGACAGTCTATTCTAGAACCAAAACCTTTATGTTATTACTCTCACTCTTAATTGTCAGAGATAGACTTGCAGTCTCTGGCTGCTTTGGATTTATCAACTTGCGCCCTATATAGTACACTTTTACAATGTTATAGTGTCGTTTCGAAATGTGATTGTACAAATATGGTTCCCTATATTTTGTCCCATGAGGCATAGCTGTTTCCTTGTCAACAGTTTCAACTTATATGCAAATTTGTATATGCAAATTAGCTACCACAGAGTGACATGACAACATGTTTGTGGCGTCAACATCTTTGTCTATGTGACCACTACACGTTATGCCAATGGATTGACTGTGCATAGTTTTTGTTTGAATTTCTCCTAAACTTATTTCCCAAATAGTGTACTGTATAGTGTTTATGTAGGGGATAGGTAATGAGGGCACAAGGGAGCCAAGTCGAACAGCCTTAGTGTGATTTTTCTCTATTACAATCATGTGTCCCTCTAGGTTTCGCCGCCTTCGCTGCCTGCCTTATCTTCACTTTCCGGCGGAAGGAGATCCTGGATGACGTCAGAGATCTGAGCACGGGCCACTTCGGCTACTGCTTCATCATGGCCTGGGTGTGCGTGCCGCTGCTTCTCCTCAGCGGGGTCCTGTACGTTCACCTGCGTAAGAAGCAGTAGGACGCACACACACACACACACACCCCTCCCTCAGAACCTCCCCCCCCCCCAGAGGAAAGTCTTTCAGAGAGAGTGATGTGATGCTCCTCTGTTTCAATTAATGTTTCATTCAGAGACAATTAGGATACTCTGTTTCTCTTTGGTCATGGAGATTCACCGCATGAAGATGTTCTCTGTGTTTGTATTATGATATACACAAATGCTGACTTTTGGTGGTGTTGTGCACCTGCCTATTTTTTCAAATTAAATTCTACAAAAAATATCAAATACAGCCCCTGAGGTGTCACTCTTCTCTTATTTGTTTTCATGCCCCGAAATATAAAATTGAAGGTGGTGTATCATTATATTGTGCTGAATGGCTCAATGGTATGTTTTGTGTTGTGTTTGTCTTACATGCTGCCTTAGTCAGGTGTGTTACAATGGCCTTTAAATACAATGATTCAGAGAGCTCGGTGCAATCAATAGCACTCGTGATGTTGTGCAATACCACAGACAACCTTTTTGGTGGAGGTGTTTGCAAACTGCCAAACAAAAAAATGTAGAATAACCCCACTTATGGCTGACTACCTGAAAGTGGGACAAATATTTAAAACACAGATACGTGTGTGTGTTTGTGTGTGTGTCTGTTTGTGTGTGTGTGTGTGTGTGTGTGTGTGTGTGTGTGTGTGTGTGTGTGTGTGTGTGTGTTTAATATCTATGGAAGTAGTGATCCCTTCTTGATGATTACAAAATAATCTTTCTTTAACTAGGTAAAAATTTGGCTGATGAGGTGATCAGGAAATATGCAAAATTTCTTGTAATTGCTCATACCTGCCTGAAAACAAACCTACCAGTCAGGAAAGACAAGTCGGAGAACTGTTGAGCCGTGAGTAAATGATGACACTTGGATACAAAAAATACCACTGAGTTAAATGACAACCACAGAAAGGCATCACTACTTCACACAGCAAGGTTGAAGGCACAATGCGTAAGTCAGAATATTTGAGTTGTGTGTTGTAAAGTAGTTCCTTTTTGGATATGTGACGAAGACTGTAGTGGGGATGGGCGGTGCTTGGGTTGGTCTAAAGTGCATGTGTGTTTTCAGCAGCTGAACCGATCAGTCAGCAGCCTGGCTGGCCCAGCTTGATGAACTCAGACAACAGGGAGAGTTAAGGAGTGGGATGTAGCGTATCTAGAGCAAGAGGACAGACACACACACAAACACACTCCTCACTCACGACTCGGAAGCTTACCGGCGTCTATTGGATCATTGTTTCTTTTTTTAAGAATGCAAGGAATGTTTTTTTTTTTCTTTAAAAGGAAATATCCCACACCTAGTGTGTGTCAGGGAGATCACAGAAGTGGACCACACGGCTAGATGGGAATACGTGAATTTTTCTGGACGTTAATCTTGAATCAATTGAACCTGACAGCTCACCAAAGGAAATATAGGAGGCCTTTCTTTATTTAAGCTTGACCGAACGGATGATAGAACCCTGCCTCTAGGGAAAAACAGATCACATTTTCAAGTGTCAACCAAGAATGCTGCAGCTGCACCCTGCTGTTCCAGTGCTGATTCCAGAGCCAGTGGAGCCGTCGACCGGCAGGTGAACCGGAGTGACTTGGTGTCCAAGGGCAGTCAGTGGGTGTCCCTCTGGGTGCAACAGTGTGACTCTCTTTGCGGAGCCGCACCGCACCACCACCAGTGCAGGAGGGGGTGTGTGTGTGTGGGGGGGGGGGGGGGGGGCAGGGGGCGACCATGTCCAACTCCCACCAGCAGAGCCTGGACGAGGAGGCCGTGTTCCTACCTGTCACCGAGGCCTGTCCCGAGTTCCTCCACTGCGAGAGCGAGCGTCTGGCCGTGGAGAGGCTCATGAGCGTGGGCCCCGCGGCCTTCTATGCCTGCCTGGGAGCGGAGAATCTGGGCGGCTTCCTGTCTCAGGAGGAGGTGAACCACATCAGCGGATGGGCGCATGACTACACCGTGAGCCGGACGCAGGCGGTGCCGGAGTCCAGGGGGGGGGGGGAGGAGGAGAAGGAGGGCAACGGTGAGGACGGCGGGAGCTCAGCGGCACGATGCCTGTCGTCCTGCTACTTCCCCACTCACTCCGACGTCCCCGCCCCCTGTCTGGACCTGGGCTGGCCCGAGAGGAGCATCTGGCCCGGCCGGGACTGCGTCAAAGTCCTCACCAACCCGCCGGAGGAAGGGCAGCCGTCCATCAGAGAGATCGTCAGAAGGCATCTGCAGCAGGCTAGCCAGGTAGACAATGAGACCGAGAGGAATGGTGTTTGTATTTTTTCGTTGAAGAGTGAAATTGAAGTGAAGAGAATGTGGATTGGATCGATCTGATGTTCAACTGAGATATTATGGGATCAGAACATCTCTGACGATAAGGGGCGGCCTGCCAAATCTCTGCCCTCACAGGTTATTGCCATAGCAACAGATAGGTTGACGGACAACGTGGTAATAGGTGACCTCCACAGTGCTGCTTCTCGAGGGGTCCCTGTTTATATCATACTGAATCAGAGGTCCACGCAGGAGGACTGCACACCCAGCATGCTTCGGCATCCGGTAGGTCGCACATTGACAATCCTAGACATTTATGAGATGTTTATGAGATTAAAAATTGAATTTATAGGCCTAGCTCTTTTGCCAGGACTTACCAACCCAGGTCACAATGCGAATGGAAATATTTGGAACATAGAAGAGAAATACTAGGTTCTGTTGAACAGAGATTACCACTATGAACAAAAACACAACAATAGCCATCTTTATCCATCGATAAGCTTGCCCAGTGACTACTCACGTAACAACGTCATTACAACTAATTTAAGACACACCCACGTTTGACAGGTGCAGACACTAGATTCGTAGGCGTAGGCACCTGTCAAACAGTGCAGTTGTTTTTTTAAACATTGACATGGTCATGCTAAGAATGTTAAATTCACACGAAGAACAGGTTGCACTGCATTCATCCTGAATGTGTAGGACCCAGAGAGAATGATCAGGTAAACGGCATTCTGAACATTGTTTCATTATCATTCATACAAAATATACTTGAGCCATACGTAAAGTGCAATGTTTGACTCAAGTCTTTGTATTTGATTGATTGGTTGACTGCCCCTCACAGAACATGCAGGTTCGCGTTCTTGGAGGGAAAACGTTCTGCTCGAGGGAAGGAAGAATGGTGGTCGGGCAGATGAAAGACAACTATATCTTGGTAGATCTAGAGACAGTTATCCACGGCAGCTACAGGTATAGGCTACACAAAGCCGGCATCTTTCCCGAGAAGCTATGTTTATGTTATGTAATGTTTCCCTATAATTCTTATTTTACTTTACATATCCTCTCCAGTCTTACCTGGACAGACGCCCACCTGCACCGGCATCTGGTCACGCTCCTCAGCGGCCCAGTGGTCGGGTCCTTCGATCGAGAGTTTCGCATCCTGTTTGCCGCCTCGCTCCCCGTGCCGGAGGTACGTGCGGCCCCCCTGACCGTGGGCGATACCACCCATTACCGAATGAACGAGTCATCAGACCTCTGGTACCCCAACCGCCCCCTGCTGGGACCCCTCCTAAGCCCCCCTCCCCCGCCGCCCGAGGGGACCCCTCTGGACTGGGAAGCCCTGGGGGTCTTCCGCCGGAAAAGCTACCCCCATGACAGTCCCACTGACCCGTCGGTGGAAGCCAGGGAGAGGCCTACACAGAACTTTGCGCCATTCGAGAAACAGCCACCCGTCGAGGATGATTTTTCACGGAACATAACTAAACGTCTGGATACAAGGTACACAAAAACACAATCCTGAAAGTTTGCGGTCCCAATAAAGAGATCTATTTTTCACATTGGTGTATTTTAATTGTTAAATTGGAACCATTAAGCCCTAGCCTTTATAGATCATCTATAAATAGTGTTGTTTTTTTAAATACACAAATTAGTTGGAAATGCTTGTTAAGAAAAGGTTAAGAGCAACGTTTCACTGGAATGTATTGTGTAACCGTTGAACATGACTTCATTCTTCAAGTCTTATCGCTCTAGTAGCTTGGCTCCACTGACCCATAGAGCACTGTGTGGTTTCTATGTGTTTTGCATTAACAGTTGTTGAGCATGATACCTTCCTCTTATCTTTGGCAGAGACAAGCTAAGGGAAAAAAACACTCCAGGTGCTAACAAGGCTCGAGAGTAGGTCTTGAAGAGATTCGACTTTAAATATTGAGAAGTCTGTAGGTTTTTAAAAGCAATGTTTTAAAATGATAGATGATATCTTAATGGTGATGCAATGTGTCCTCTGCAGAACACAATTCTCGATGACAGATTCAGGTTTCAACTCCAATACCGCTGAAATACCACAGAGGTGAGATGAATAGAAAATGTGGGCAGAAACCGTAAGACATGTCTTTATAGAGAATGTATATGGCAAACATATATCTTATTATTTATCCATTTTTTCTCATCCAGGATTGGACCCAAAATTGAACAGGTCTATAACAGAAATCTCGTCCAAGACAGCAAGGATGTGGAAGACAGGAAATTGTTTACGAATGTGGAGCGCAGGAAAGAGACAACCTTAAAGCACGAAATCATCGAGTATTCAACCAATCAGAGACGAGATCACACAAGAACCCGGGAAGCCCTTCACGAAGATGGACATGTTGACGCGGATGAGATGAGCTTCAGAGCTGAGAAGCAGCCATCTTCTAGAGTGCGTTACTGCTTCACTTAGTGAAATATATTAATTTATATAGAGATACATATATTTGGAGATAACTAAGTGTATACAAAACCATAAAGGTGACACATTATACCACCAGGTGTGAGTGTGATTAGCCGTTAAAAGCCATTTCGAAACTATGCATCTTCTGACATCACCAGTGGGCGTGTCCAACTAGAGTTGTGCTGGATAGATCAGTCTGCTAGTCTTAGCAGGTGGTATAATATGTCCCCTTTAAAGGAAACAAGGATAAGCTTAGACCAATAAGTGTATGTGAAATCGTTTTTGCATTTATTCAAGCATGGTATTTTTATTTGAAGAGTAAGCGTTTGGTTTGTTTATTCTTATTTGTGTCCTTATACTTTCCTGTCTAGATCCCATTTGGAAATGAATCACATTACAACAAATGAAGCTTATGTTTATATTATGATGTTGGATAATAAGCACTGTGCTCTTTTCGCTCCATACAGAAACCTTTGATACTTAGGGTGCCCCAGAATGACAACTACAGCTCTCTGAGTGACATCATGAGGAGGCTGCAGCCTCAGCCGAGCACCTCGGCACAGCAGAAGAGGGGATCCAAGATGGCCATGTCGGAGCTCAGCAGATCCATGATGGACCTCAGCGCAGAACCAACTCAAGAGAGGGGAACAGCAGTGCCGAGGTTACATGCAAATGTAAGCAATTCACATTTGCGTGTGTGTATGTGGTATGTACGTGTGTGTGTGTGTGTGTGTGTGTGTGTGTGTGTGTGTGTGTGTGTGTGTGTGTGTGTGTGTGTGTGTGTGTGTGTTGAAGAAGTTTGGATGAAGGTGTGTTTTTTAATTCAATAATTCAATAAATACTTAATACATACTCCCTTTATATAGTTCTTTGACCCAGGTCGCATGACACCGGCCATCGCCTTGATGAAGAAAAGGAATGATGAAGTGAAGGTCGGACTGTATCGGACACCAATCTATCAGCCCACTGCGAGGCCTAGGAGTTCCACTTTTGGAATGCAAACGGACTGGAGGAGACCGGGTGACAGGGATGCCGAGATGAAGAACTAGATGGCAAAAAGGACCAGAGAGGCAGTGCAAGAAGAAAACTGTTACAGATTATGCTAACCATAGACTACAAAATTGTTCAGTGTTAACATCCCCCCAGACTTGAAATTACCATGCATATACAAAGAACAGAAAAATCGGGTTCCTTCCTTGTATCATGACAGTGTAACTATGGTGGATTCAAAATAAACATGCAAACCTTATCACAGATTGGAATTCAGATAATGTATATTGTTGATGTATGAATGAAAAACAATATTTTGTGTTTCAACTGGGTTTAAAGATATAACTGGGTATAAATAAATCGGTATTGAGCTGATTTATCATTTATTTTAGAAGGTTAACTTTCTACCAATCAACCGCTAGATGGCGATCACGGCAAATACATACTACTATGTTTGAAACCAGAAGAAGAAATACCGGAAGCACATGTGGAACGCAAACGTGTGCAGGCTTTGAATGATACTATTTCGTGATAACAACTAATTTAAATAGCGTTTACGAGAAATTACGTGTTGTGAAAGACGTTTACGTCTACAAAGTCAAGATTTCACCATGGTTCGACAGATCCGGTTAGTGCTATGAAATCCTGCATTCATTTACATGATAATGCAATGTTTACGATTGTTACATTCATCTTTACATGCAGTGCCTTGCCTTCTCGTCCATAACGCTATGCAACCATGTCATTATCAGGGAACCCTTTTCGACAACATGGAAACTGCTTTATTGCTACTCTGTTATGTATCACGGTGTATTCACCGTGATATGGAGAACAAGTGAACAATTCTGCTTCCCTGCTCTTCCCCTTACAATTCAGAGTAAAACGATTTAAACTGCAGAAGAAGCCAGAGCAATTTGACGACGATGACCCTCAAGCCTACAAGGGTGCGCAAGCCCCCGACAAGGTAAGGAGAGGATATAAAAGGATGGCAGAAAAAAGCCTGTGACTCAGGTTGAATCTAAAGACAAGGTTAAGGCTAACGTGCTTAACAGTTAACTGTTACCTCCTAAAATACATTTATTTCGAGATCAGCGAAATTTGTTACGTTATTGTGAACTTGTTTCTTGGTCTTGGCTGGACTCAAACATTATTAGCGATCACTTTAAAAGGCTGGGGCTAAATCAACTGGTGGGGAGCCACTATCAAGATGGGGTAACCATACAACGTCTTAGTGAATTCTGCATGTGCTTTTTGCTATTTCTTTTTTTTAGCAGTTAACAGTATGCCACAGTTTGCACCATCACTCCGGATAATGCATGTGGACATTGACCAGTTTTGTTCGTAAAAAGCAGCCTCAACTATTTGAGTGTTAATGTGTGGTCTGATAGAACCAGCACTACATTACAAGGTTGCAATGATTGGTCTGTAATCAGTCTGGAAGATGATCATGACATGGACAGTATGTACACAATGACTTGAATTATTGTGTTGCCCTATTCAACGTAAACCAATTCAGTGCTTTGCAAACACCTGAGTTAACTAGGGTTGTCAAGCCTCTATTAAAGGTCCAGTGTGCAGTATTTAGTGGCATCTAGCGGAACGGCCTTGGCAGAAATGGAGTTGGTTAATGTAACGATATCTATATTACTATATCGGTAATACCATTCATGATCTATTGTCAACTTTTTCCAGAAATCTACAGACTTTACCAGGGGCGAGGTGGACCGGTTTCATGATGAAAAGATTGCTGTGAGTTTGTGTTCATATTTGTTCTAAGTCAGCATTATTTGGCAAATTCTTTATCAATTCATCCATTTTACCATAATGTTTTGTTTCTTCTTGTTACAGAAACTTCTTGCCAGTGGTGACCAATTGGATAGTGACCTTGAGGATGGGGATGATGAGGTAATTAACTTTTTCCCCAGGTAATCACA
Source organism: Gadus morhua (assembly GCF_902167405.1). Taxonomy (NCBI): domain Eukaryota; kingdom Metazoa; phylum Chordata; class Actinopteri; order Gadiformes; family Gadidae; genus Gadus; species Gadus morhua. The sequence goes on along the minus strand of NC_044060.1, from coordinate 16,275,322 downwards.
GGTGCGATCATATTGGATAATGTTTTCTTATTTTTGTTGGTGATTAAGCACAAGGTATTCATTTCAAATTACAGGAGGAAGTGATGGCCCTGGATGACTCTGAGTCTGAAGGAGATGAAGAATATGGTGACGACCAACAAGAAGAGGGGAGTGATATGGAAAGTGATCTAGAGGGGAAGAAAGATGCAGGTAAAATAATTGTGTCTAATCCAAGTGTTTGCATGGCCAAATGTACCGTTGTGTTTTACAGTGTTACCCATTTTTCTGATGTTTTTTTCTAGATCTTCCTAGTGACATGGCGTGGGGTAACAGAAAGAACCTCTTCTACGACTCAGATTATGTGGCTGCCAGTGAGTATATCTTTATCGCTCCCTCCATTCCGAATTCAGATTATTTATGACATACGCTTTGATAGTGTGCTTTTGTGCCGGTGGAGCATCTCAGCCCTGGTGTGTTGTGTTGCAGAAGGGAAAACGCAAGAAGAAGTAGAAGCAGAGGACAAAGAGGAGGAAGAAGAAGCTAAGAACATACAAAGACGCCTGGCTGCGAATCTCAGCGAGGAGGACTATGATCTCAATTTATTTCAGGTAGGCATTGATGCGACTCTTGTATGACAATTCTCTTTATTTAAAGATGTATGATTTGCGTGAACTACAGTGACGTTAAAGGTGCTGTATTTAAGCTTTGAGTTGTAAATACTGATGGTAAATGTAAAGGTAAATATAAGTAGAGTGGAAGAGAACAAGATTCTAAAACTAAACACCCCAAAAATGGTCCAGGTCAATTGGAACCAATGAATCTTACCGTAAGCACCGGTTATGATCATGCATGTTATGTTAGGAATTTGCTGTGGAGAAGGACGATAAGACTGCAGAAAAGGATAAGAAAATTGTGAAAGACCTGGATCAGATGTCCCAGAAAGAGAAGCTGAAGCTGCTGAAGAAGGAGTCGCCTGAGATGCTTGAGCTTATTCAGGATTTCAAGGCAAAGGTAAATGGCAAAGCCTTCAAAAGGAGTATCATGCATCATAATGTTACAAGGAGAGCAGCTATGGGCTAACTCTGTACTGTGATGTGTGCAGCTGACCGAACTGAAGGATGAAATACAGCCGCTCATTGAGATGATTAAGGATGGACGGATTGCTCCAGGGAAGGTTAGTCCAAGTTCATCCCATTTGTAGTTTGCTTATTGCTGATATCGTCAAAAAAACCTATTCAAAATATCTTTTTTTTTTCTTTCTTTTTCAAAGGGGGCCGAATATCTCAAGACAAAACACCAGCTTTATCTGAAGTAAGTCTTAATGGATGTACTAATTTTTACACCTTGTTACATTTTGATGCTTTGCTCATGGTAGTTCTTTTCTTTCATCTCGAAAGTTACTGCACAAATATCAGTTTCTACCTGGTCCTTAAGGCAAAAAGAATCCCCGCTCATAACCATCCCGTCATAGAGAGGTTGCTCAACTACAGAAATGTAAGTGACTTTCTTTGCCTATGATTTAACAATGTCTGTTTATCTTTTTAGTTTCTTTATTTTGTTATGTATTCATTTAATTGGGGTTGTATCGTAAAGCCTTTAGGTTGGTTAACTTTCATTGCCAAAGAATGTTAAGTGCAGAGATCCAAATGTTTCCCCCTAGCCTGTGGGTTCTCCTAATCTGCACTTTAGGGGCCTTTAATGCGGTAGTGAACCCAACCATTTAAGCTCACTTGGGCCACTTAGGAGAATCTTTTAAAGTGCAAAATAAGAAACGAGACAACCTTGCCGTGTGTACCATTTTTGCGAGCATGCAAGCATACTATAAATCCGGTTCAGCTAAATATCTGATGGTTCAACTGACCGACCCCTTGCGTGTGTGCGGTGCCTGCAGCTCATCAACAAGCTGGGGCCAGTCGATGCCAGACTGGAGCCCCAGCTTCGCAGGCTGCTTGCCGGGTGGCAGCCGGAGGAGTCCCGCCGCAGGCCTGCCCCTGAGGAGGGCCAAGTATGTTTGTTTGACATTTGTTTGGGATATGGTAACGGTTCCACTGGTTTGAGGGAGAGGTTTGGTCTTCATGGGATGCTTTTTAAATGTGTGACTAGGTTCCTGAACAGGCAGTGGGAGAAGCTAGTGAAGACGACTCAGACTCGGACTCAGATGATGAGGAGGCTGCCCTGCGCTTCTACAAAGAGGTTGAGGAAAAGCTGAAGCTCAAGAAGAAGAGAAGGAACATGGACCCAGATGCGGACGGGTGAGTTATTTTCCCATTTCAAGTACAGAGACAGCAGTAAGTGTTCGGGATTGGTATCTGATGCACATTTTTTCCTCGCCCCCCATTTCTTCCCAGAATGGAGGAGAATGGCGATGAAGAAGACGTTCCCACGGATGCAAAGAGAAAGATCACATATGAGGTAGGCTTTGAAGTGTATTCTTGGAGTTTTATTACAGCACGACATCTGCATTATCGTGCTTGGAAACAATGTACTAAGTGTGCTGCCTGTACATAACTTTTAGTTAACTATTATTTCAGTATAATTTTAATGGAATATCTTTCAGTGAAAGATATTCAGAGAAACGTTTCAAGTTGATTGCGCATGCCTTTACTCCCGTCAATACTTAACCTCTCAAGCAGAGAAGGGCGCAGAATTTGCCTTTAGACAACTCTTGTATATCTTAATACCTACAGAAACTTTAAGTGTCATTAAATGTATTGTCTTAGAAAACCAAGGATCATTGGGATAACAATCTCTTCTTCCAAAGATGGCCAAGAACAAGGGGCTGACGCCCAAGAGGAAGAAGATTAACCGCAATCCCAGAGTGAAGCACAGAGAGAAGTACAGGCGGGCTCAGATCAAGAGAAAGGGACAGGTAAGCATTCTGCAAGATGTTAGTTCAGCCTTGCTGCCATCTGCGCAATTGTAATTGATGAAACTTTGGCTGCGTTCGATTTTTCTAACTTGTGCCCTAATTACCTATAAAGCGAACACTATAGGATATACAATTTAGGAAGCAAGTAAAGTTTAACTTTAGACACAAATGACTGACAGTGACTTATGTTGGATGCATGAAAATGCCGTTTGCTCAAAGAATCTATGCATCTGAAACCCTCTATTGGATGAATCGGATAACAATGAAAACCTCTATGCGTCATGGGAAATATTGTGAAATAAGTTGCACACTTCATTATGGGTATTAACTAGTGCACTATATATCGAACCAGATAGAAATCACAATTCAGACCACACTACAAAAATGGTAAAAATAGTGCGACTTATTCGAACACAGGCAGATTACTGTGCATTTGCAAATGCAAATTGTTCAAGACAGTGAAGAGAAATTCTTAAAAAATGTATTTGTTTGCTAGGTTCGGGAGGTGCGACGCGAGGAGACCAGATACAGTGGAGAGCATTCCGGAATCCGCAGTGGACTCAAAAAGAGCATCAAGCTTGCGTAACGAACCAGAGATGTATAAATTACGCTGCACAGCATAGCCATCATTTTAACTGTTTATTCAAGTGCAATTGCCTGTATGAAGACCGATTTTCCTATTATATTTCTATGAATCACTTGAAATAAACTTTTTCTGATAACCTTTATTTCACAGTGGCATTATGCAGTTACTTGTACATCACAGAAGACTTGGTAATGACTGGGTACAAAGGCAGACAATGGCATTAAACAGATGCGAACAGTTATTCAGGATGTGAATTTACTCATGCATACCATATGTGGAATGGGGCACAGACAAACAGGTCATTGCACTCCAAAAATAATTTAGCTTGGGCCATCCTGTTTGGATATGAAAAGAGTGTGCGCCCCCGTCAGATTACTGACTATCTTCTCCTCGATCTCCACCTCCTTGCTCTCTTCGTCGTCCGTGAGGATGAGCTCAGCTGAGGTGTCGGGGGTCACCACCACGACATAACCCCGCCTGGTATCCAACACGTTGGCCACCACTGCCTGGTGCCTGTAGGTTTCTAGGGCCTTACGCGCTTTGTCCAACAAAATTGACTTGTCAGTCTCTAGCTTGAAGGAAATAACAAACGCCCGCGGTGCCCAGTCCTTCACCAGCGGGGACAGTATCTTTGGGACCATTTTCATACTGATCTGGAGGGGAGGGAGGGGAATGTGTTTGCATGACCAAAATTGGGGAGAATACAAACAGTCACAAAAGGTTGAATGACAAGTCTCACCTGAAGAGGCCCATTGGATGACTGGATTTTGTGTTCAGGCATATCAGATGCTGGGATATAGAAGTCAGACACTGCTGCGGCCAAATAAAACATTGCCTTGGGCCCTAAGCAGAGAGTAAACATGTGCATGTAAAAAAGCAGTTGTCTTGGAAAACATGAGTTGGCTGTAACTATATTTGGTGGCAGGTGCATACCTAATGTGCATAGAACCTGAGCTGATGCTTTCAGGAGGTGAAGGTATTCGGACAGTGTGCTGAACTCGACAGGCAGAAGAAGTCCTTCTTTTTTCACCTGCTGATAACGTTTCAGCACTTTGTCTATTTTGGGAAGCTTCTCCTGGTTGACTACCACTTGGTCAGAACCACTTCCCTGCTGTAGAGTATCGAGTAGGTTTATTCCGGAGTAAAGGCGTGTGTAGGGGTACAGTGAGCGGTGTCTGTATAAGAAGATCACCGCATAGCCGGAGTCAAGGAAGTACTCCGCAGAGGAAGATCCTCGACGACCACTGCTGAAGTTATCAAGAAAGCGAACGGTGCGGGACTCCAGGGGGACTTTGGTGCCACCGGATGTGATAAGAACCACCTTGCGACCGGCAGATCCGTGGAGCTCAGCAAAGGCAGACATCAGCTCTTTCACATCATCGACGTGAGAGGGAACTGCAAACTCCTGAGATAGCTTTCCATCTATGGAAGCTGCCCTGAGCTTAGCCATTCCTGTAAAAAGTTTGACGTTACCAGAAATCTTGTATCATATATCTGGTCTTTATGCAAAGTGACAGCAGATTTGTTGTCACTTAATAACATGTTATGGTTAGTACTAAGTGCGTACAACGGTATTGTATATTATTCCCGAAACATACCTGCCGATTGCTCGGACTATGCACGGGCTCGCACTAAACGACACGGTGTGGACTTTGAGTCCTTATCTAAAACCAATTGCGACCAAACTTCCTGACTTCCCAAATGTGTATTACTCTTCTTCTTTCTTTCTTTAAGGGCGCTTGGTATCCAGATAGTTGCAATTGCGCCCTCTTCTTGACGATTGACTCATATTTCTTCTTCAAGTGTCATATCTACTATGAGCATTATGAACCAGGCCCATCACTTGTTTCCCTGTTCCAACAACATAGTTCCACTGTGTATAAATGAATCATTTTATTTGTCAAAGTTTTTTTCTTAATTTCTCAACCTCTATCCGTTGAATCGTGATCAACTGAATCTTCTGTATGCCTGGCAGTTATCACATTTCCGTATAATTGATTTAGCCTTAGTGGTATCTCTGGTGGTTATTTATTGTTTTAAACCTATTTTGTCTGTATATCTACTTCCTTATTTCATTGTGTCCCTCTATGAAATCGTAACATTGCTCTACGTACGTAGAACTGACAGTATTTTAGTATTGCAAACACTGTCAGTGCCTTATAGAGCTGCTGGGATCAATAACATACTAGGCTTTTGAGATTGCTATTTGATTCTGTGATTTCTGCATGACTGACTTCTAATCTATGTCATGCATCAGACATTATACACAATAACACTTTTGTCAAAATACTTAAATTGTATTGCTAAACGTTCCTGTTAGTTATATATAGGTTCGGGTAACCGTTTCGCGTTTCGATTATCCAACGACGAATCCTGCATTTGAAAGCATGTTCGTTCTCTTGGGACGATCTCCTATCCTATTTGGGTATAATCCAATATCATGGCCGTTAAAAAGTGTTCAGTTTGATGGTTTAATTAGGTTACTTCGGGCGCTTCGCGTCTTCCGAGAACAGCTCCAGCACCTCCACCATCAGTTGAAAGAAAGAGAGACACTTCTATATTGATACCTGGCGCCCCCCATTGGTCGGGAGGACTCACTGTAACCCCCCGATGATAATACTAATATAATATATGTGATAATAATAATGATCAAATAAAAAGTAGTTTTCCTGGTACTACCAACTCAAAATATATGTAGGTCCAAATAATACTTCCAAAGCTAAAACGACATGTTTCAGTCCTTTCTTCCCGTCTGTTGTAACTTTGTCTGTGTTTTTCAATTATTCTCTTTGGAGAGTTAAGTTAGTTGCCTTCGCCTTTCCTATGTTATTGAAAATATTATTCATGATTTTATAGTTCAGTATAATCTTTTGGCCGTGATTAAAACACGTGGTAATGTAGTATATAAATAATTTCACACAATGCCCACTAGAAGCACTGTTGCACTTTGTAAATGGACCACCGGTATACCCGTTTTATAATAAAATCGGTTACTAGTTTTCGGCAATTCGACCCAACCAGCCAATGAGCCAATTAAGTGATTTGTGTGATTTTGGAGTGGGACAGACATGAGTCAATGCTAAATATAACTTTTGAAAGTTCCTATGTTAATCATATCATAATTAAGACATGCAGGAAGCTAATAGGATTGATAGTGGAATTATAATTGCATGCTTTCAACTTTCAATTGTAATTATCGTTACATATCAGTATTATGTTGCTACTTGGGAGAACTGTGTCCATTCTAGTGAACACTTCGAACACCAAGTAATTGATCATGCTTTTTCTAATTTTAAGTTAACCTGTAATCTGTAATAACTTGATTTTTAGGGGAAGGTGAAATATCAGCGCACTAGTTTATTTGTCCGTGGAGTGATGCTGGTCGTTGTTTCAGAAAGTAGTTCCGGTCACTTATCATACGGGAGAGTCCCGGATGTTGGCTCAGCTATCGAGAGAAAGGCGAACGGGGAAAGGCGGAGAACCCAAGCAGGGAAGCCACGGGCACGCCGGCGAGAGTACAACGGGTCTGCACAGGGCGAGCGTCAAGAGCACAGACACCGCGGGAGGACACTTTCTGATGAAGAAGTGGAAGGGGAGGGGGCAGTTATTCCAAAACTACACTGGATTAAGAAAACGACATTACAGAGCTTCATCTAGAGTAAGTGAGCTACCAGCAAATAATACGGGAATGGAAGTTAAACTCAGGCCCATGAAATGGACGACTTTCATGGGGAAGTGAGCTGCACTTAAGTTCTGAGGATTGAGCATAGTGAATAGGCCATGGCAGTTTTCCATTTGCTGGGTTTGGGCACATGCTATTCTCTCTGGTTTTATTGTGGTCAGTGTTTAACATGGTAGTACGGGCGATAGCAAATGTTTCCTGTGGTGTTCCTCCATAATTCTCGAAGTTGACAGCTCACGCTAGCTCGCTAGCACAACCGTACAACCAGTGACAACTGACAGAGCAACTTTGACAGCTAGCTAGCCCGATTGGTAGCCAGCTAACTTATCTGAGCGGTGTCCGTGCATGGTTAGAAGAGAAGACAAGTCGTTTTGTTGTCGGTAATAGTCACTATGTTTTTCTTTAGACACTCTTTTGTCAGACCAGTCGCCCCCCTGAAACAGCTAAAGCTAGCAAGCTGGGATCGGAATGCAAGAGGATGTGTCCAACACGAACTGAGTCCACCACTGTTGGTGTCATTCTGCTCTTTGCACTGATGCTATTTGGTCTCGACGCACATCAGCTGTTGGAATGTGTTTTCCTTGTCTGTCAATACGATTTTGTCGGACAGCTTATACATTCCGCGTGAAAAGCGCGTACCTTCTTCGTAAACTAGCTGACCTATATTGAAAACTCAAATGTGTTGTGAGACTGAATACTCAACAAGTGCAAGCATGTTTCAGCAGTAATGCGACTACATTTAATCTTGTATCTTGTTTTTGGTCGCTACACCCGTGTTTTGCATGATAGCTAAGAAAGTAATATTTTTTTAGGGTTTCGTCAAAGGTTTTGCTGTCATATTCTACTACATACATTACTGATTCCATATCTGGCTTTGTGAATAGTATAGGTAAACCCATGCAAGATGCATACTCATATTATGGCAGTAAATATGACTTTCCTTTGTAATTGCCTTTTATGTCAGCATGGACAGTAGAGGTTTCGTCTCTGTCATTCAGTGAGCAGGTTCATCCTTTCCTACAACGTAGGGCCCTTTTTCTTTGCACTGAGTTAACATAAACCCTTCGTGATGGCAGATGCTAATTTATATCTAACCACAACAGATAGTAAATCCCCCAGTGAAGTCCAATCCCGGTATGACTTTATGTTTCTACTAATAAAAGAGCTGTAGTCTTAGTGAGCGCCAACAATAAAAGGTCAGACCTGGTTTGCGTTTTAATCACTCATTCCTGAAATAGCATGGCTATGGCTTGTCGCCTGTATTGGCTAAGCATGCAACCTTGAATGAAAATAATGTTTAACTAATGGTACTCCACTTTAATGTTTTCACTTCGAAGTTACCTAGCACTGGGGATTCATATTTGGTTAAGAAATTATTATTAATAAGAAAAAAAAAAAGAATTATCCGGTTGGTTAATTCGTCCTTATTTGGAAAACGAAGGATACAATGCATTTTTTACACATTTCATGGCTCAGACAATGTAAGTGAAATTTTCAAAAATTCAGACAGCACATTGTTTTGGTACATTTTACAAAGTTCAGCGCACTGATTTATTTTGATAGACGTTGCACTTATATATTGTAGTAACTTTGAACATATCAATAAACGGGATGTGTTTTTCCATATACAACTACAGTATAAAAGTTAACATATATATTTTTTTGATGAATCATTTGTTGTCTGATCACACATCTTCTTAGATTATTTTGTCTTTCATTTTCTTTTCTTTTTTAAGTTAAAGCGTCTGATGAATCATCTGAGGCTGTGAAGAAATGAGATGTGAGGAATATTGTCTTAAGCATGTAGTCTGTATAGTGCCTGCACCTTAATGGTTCCAAAGTGCTAGCAACCTCGCTGAGGTCCCTACCCTTGTCTGTGTACACACACACACACACACACACACACACACACACACACACACACACACACACACACACACACACACACACACACACACACACACACACACACACACACACACACACACACACACACACACACACACTCTCTCTGTCCGTTGCTTATGGCCATATACTGGTACTCATACTTTCAAGCTCTTCACTTTAGATGGGTAAGCTCTTCGCTCAATGGGCCTAGGTTTGGTATAAACATATGCTGTTAAATCCCTTTTTGTTTTTGACATGGGTTATACGATAAGAAGTAGACCTACTTGAGATATAGGTCTTTGGATTATTAATACTTTTGGATGTTACTGTGGTTGCCATTTAGTAGACTGAATATAAATTATAAGGAAAGCTCAAAAATGTTTAGTTGTGGTGATATTAGACTAGCCAGCTGTCCTGCATGGGATTTGATAAGTCTATATTGTGATAGAGATTAGAAGTCTTTCTGATAAAACAATGAATGTTTCTTCCCACTTGGCCATCAGCTCTAGTGAGCATTACTAATCAGCCCTACATTTCCCCCCTTTGATACTATGAATATTTCATTACCTAGCAACGTATTTGTGATATTTATTATATTATCATTCCATTTTTTAAGCAAAGCAAAAAAAAGACAGGTTTCCATGGTGCCATATTGGGAGTGAATTTAGAGCTAGTTTGTGTGTGTGTTTGTGTATGTGTTTGCATACAAGGCCAGGGCCTCATTTGGAATTCAGCTGTGGCCCTGCGCTGCCTAGCCCTGTCTCACTGAGAGGCTTTTTTAATTTGTCCCCTTGTTGAAGTGATTATTCAAATGGCCATCCGTGAGATGCAGTTATCAGACTCCTGGTGGTATTTGAGCCTGTGGCAACATAAAAAGCCCCCCCCCCCCCCAACCTGAGTAGTTGGAGGCCACCCAACTACAGGTAGGCTATTCCTCTTTACCGTGCCCTGGTATAGACCACCTCATCTGGCTTGCCCTGCAGCCAATAGCTGACCGAAATAGTGGATGCTTTTGGCTGGAAAAATGCACAAAGGATGGCATTTTTGTTATTTTTGCGATTGGTATCGGAGTTTCGTACAAATTCTAGGTAGACTAACAAGCCCCCACTTATTTATATTGCACAAATAAAAAACCATCTTTGTTCAACGTTGATGCAAGGAACATGTATGTAGTTGTTTAGAGCTTTCCCCATGCACAACAGAAACAGAACGTGTTGTTTTTTTCTCCTCTCTTGTGGGTCTAATGTCGAATCAGTGGACATTCTTGTAAGGGATCGCTCCCCATGCTTCACTTTCATCCAAACGTGTGTGTGTGTGTGTGTGTGTGTGTGTGTGTGTGTGTGTGTGTGTGTGTGTGTGTGTGTGTGTGTGTGTGTGTGTGTGTGTGTGTGTGTGTGTGTGTGTGTGTGTGTGTGTGTGTGTGTGTGTGTGTGTGTTAGCTCACTCTTCATTAACAATGCTGTGTGTATCACTAGAATGCAGATGAGCTCTGAAGCCATTCATCTCGCTGAAAAATGCCTCCCCGATTCTAGTTTGCAGTCATATTGTGTGAGACCACTTCTCCATGTTAAAGAAGTCTCTTCATGTGCAAGAGATCAGAGGGGGATAATTGCACTTAAGTGAACCTCATTTAGTGCTGGCCGGAGCAATTACTGTTACTGCAGTTCTAGGCATTTTTTTGGGGGGGGGGCCTGAAGCAACTGTCATAGAGGCTCTAAAGCGAGATATGAAATGGTGACTAGAATGACATTGGCATAGCATCATGGGAAATTACACATTTTTGGCTGGATCTTAATGAGGTTTTTTGGGCTGTATTTGCTCAGCTGTTTTTGAATCAAAAGAAAAGCATGATTAAATATGACAATAAGCTACACATGGCCGTTATTAAAAGTTTAACAAATTATTCGCAAGGTGTTTTAAAGGTGAACAAATGCCACCACAACTTATTTTGCAGGCAAGGCCTCCTGGGTATCTCGAAGATGTTTTATCATTAATGTTATTCAGAAGTCAAAATTTGAGTTTTGCTCAGCTGGGTGCTTTAATCTATTTTTGCTGTAAATTAATGAATTTTTAAAGAGCCCCATGCTGGATATGGATGGATGTGGGAATGCCGCACTTGTTCAGAGTTTTTCGAACAAGCCTTCTTTCCAACCCCCACTACAAACCCAGTCTCACATGCACGCACACACGCACTTATCCACGCACGCACACACACACTTTAACCTCCTCGGGAGTGAGTCAATTTACCGAAGCAGTACAGTTTCATTTTTTATTCATCCTGCAAATACACTGCCTTATTCTCCCTGTTTCAACACCCAACTCCCATCCACAACACTTGCAATGTATCGCCACGATGTCTGTAAACTAATTCTATACAGTCCCAATTCATTCATCCAGAGTGGGAAAGGGTTGTGGATATGGATCTGTTATGGAAGCATGTGATATTTAATTCATCATGTAGCTTTCCAAATAACAGCAGCCACTGAGCTATTAGGGGCAACACTTCTCATTCAAAGAGATCGCCTTCACCTCCTCTGGTTGGCTCATCTTTTACTTTTCAGTATTTTACAAAGGAAGATAGTGCCCTCCGCTACAGGGCTTGATGGTTAAAGGTTTGTGTGTCGGGGAGAAGAGTGGGCAGGGCGCGCCGTTGGGTGAGCTCTGGCAACACATGGCGGCCGCTGTGTACTGTGTAGAGGAGACTGAGCACATGGTCGGGAGCAAAAGCTATGAATCCACAGAATATAAACGACTGTTTCAAGCTTGGTTTAAGTTCCAGGGAGACTGGGCTACGCAAAATATGTTGGGTTAGAAACATGTGATGATGTGAAGGTTTTTTATGAAATGTAATATGAGCGGTATGGATATCTCTGTAATATCCGGAGCTTTGAATTCCTTCCATTGAAGTCAAATTAATTGTGCTTCTTCTTTTACTAGACGTAAGACACAAAAGTCAAGGCTAGATAGTGGTTGTCATTTGAAGGTTAGGAGGATGTCTTCTGCTCTTAATGGATACCTAAAGGCACGGATGGTATATGACTGGCATGACTTCTGAGGCCTGAAATCATTTAATAATTCATCTTATTGTTTCCGGTGTCCTTGAATTTGGTTCGCCCCGTAGAGCGTCAGCATATTTGATTTTGACTTCTTTATTATTTGTCCTACGCTCGGTTGAAGAAATTGATATGCTTCTATAATTCACACTCTGTTTTCAGGGAAAGGTTTCTGCTAAGCTTCCAGAGCTTAGCTAATGATAATGGAGCTCCCACTATACTATTTGCACCTTCTTTTAATTACTACAGTGACTAGCTTATGCTCTCGCAGCAAATCCAAAATTTAGCTCCTGGTAAAAGGTTAATAACCTGCTGAAAGAATGATGTATAAACGAGGAAATCTTAACCCTACCTGAAAATTGATGCTTTTCAGTAGGACAAAGCTTGTAGGATTAAAACAAAACCAAAACTAACAAAATTACAAGGCTGTATTCATACCATAACTAGTATTACTCTTGCTACAGTACATTGTTTACCAGCTTATTCTTGTGCTCTTGTTTTTTATTTTCAGCAAGCAGAGAGTGGAAGTTCGGCGAGGGATGCACAGCCCTGAACCTTATTAGGGAGGTTAAATGTAGGGTTAGGGAACTAGAACGACATGGCTGGCTTCTACCCTGCTTACGGCCTTTCTCTGCTAACCGTTATAGTGCAATTCGGACAAAGTGTGTGTGTGTGTGTGTGTGTGTGTGTGTGTGTGTGTGTGTGTGTGTGTGTGTGTGTGTGTGTGTGTGTGTGTGTGTGTGTGTGTGTGTGTGTGTGTGTGTGTGTGTGTGTGTGTGTGTGTGTGCCCCCCCCTGTGATCTAGAGTGCAGCCTGCCAAGTCTTGCAGATGGGACCCTTTTTTCTTCTTTTGGGTGGGAAGAAGTTGTGTTTGCTGGCCTGCAACTCACCAATGTCTCTATGCCAAAGTCTTCAATATGATTTTACTTGTTGTTAAAGACGTTCTGCATGGTTGTTTTCCTCGTCAAGACTGTGTTTCTGGGGAAACCTGATTGATTAGCTCTAGATGCAGGCTTTTGTGTGGTATCTTCGCCCTGCGAAACAATCCACCCACCCACCTACACTTTTAAATGCTGGCCACTGTTGTAGGTTACATTGAAGTTGGTTGGTACGTAAATCTGCTGATGATAACCGCCTCCCTTCCCAAGCATTCATACACTATGTGATTTATTCTTCCTCGAACTGTCTTTGGTATTTCCTAATTCTCTCTCTCTGTCTCCTCTCTCACTCTCTCTCTGTCTCTCTCTCAACAACACGTCTGTTGAGAATAGTGAAGAATGCATCTAGTTACCCAGATGAGTCACACTTCCTCTGGCCTGCGTGCTTCTCCCTCCGGGTGGATGAATGAGAGGGCGCCGGGGCTGGCTGGAGGAGGGGCTAACTGAGGAAGGAGGGTTGTGTGGGTAGTGTCTACGCGTTCTGTGTTCCAGCAACCCATAATGTCATTAAGAAAGTTGGTGTGTCTGCAATGCGCCGTGAACTGCGTAGTACAGTGAAAATTGCACTTCATCTGATCTGTGTGTGGGCCTTTTTTCTGAGGGGACTCCTTGACTTTTGGGGCTGAGTCACAGTCACCTTCCACCACCACCCTCCCATACGACGGCAGTCCTGCCGGCCTGGCAGCACTGCCTTTAAGATAAGCCCCATTGACTCAGACTGCAAAGGAAGGGGCTCGTACCTCAATTCGGAGTAATCTTACTCCCGATCTCTTCCCACCTCCTTTCCGCACTGGCTCAGGTTTGCTTTCTTCAGTGTAGTGGTGGAATGCAAAGGATGCAATCAAGCCTCGAGGAACTGCGGGAGTGTAGATGCAGCTGTCTCTCGCTAATAACTTTGTTGTGAGGCAGGTAATTGAGATTGGGTTTGGCGGGGAGTACAAACCTGGATCACTTTGGTTTGAATCTCTCAGCTCCTTGCTGCCGCCGTCTAGGTTTAATAGCAAATTTAAGTGTACGCCAAGGTGAAAGGAAGCCCTGTGACAGTCTTACTATTCGCAGACTCTCAGTATATCATTACACTCCTCAACAAGCGTCTCATCTCCGTACCTGCCCTGCCTGGTCCCCTGCCAGAAAGTATGAGTCACCAGAGACTGACTGACCTACTTTTTTTTTTCCAGCCTTCTAGGAGTGCCAGAAAGTTAAATACAAGTCAATTAACATGTGGCTAAACTCATACCGTTTTTTTTCTTTCTTGAGGCTTAGTAAGCATAATAGTTACCACGGAGCAATTCTTGGTGTTCTTACAAAGACTAAAGACGTGCGGCTGTCAGCTGCAATATGAATCCTGTCTCTTCTTACCTTGACTTTTGACCTAGTCACTTATATTAGACCAATTTCCTGTGTAGCCTATTGGTACGCTGCATAGCCTTTATTACTTTTCAATGTAGTTAGTTGCTTGCATTGATTATGCTTGCATTGAATGAAAAACCCAAGTTTGATAAATGAATGAAAATGCCTTGAGCGGCAGTATGTATTTATTTATTTATCTATACTGTCTTGTGCAGTTTGATCATTTGCTCATATATTTTGCATGGGCTCGAATCAAGGGTAGAAAGTTTAGGGTACACAAATTATTTTCTCAAACCACATGCCCCAGTCCGCACAGAGGCAGCGACTTTGCTTTTAATCACTCATTTAAATGTTTTTGGTTGCGTTGTTCCTCATTGCAGCAGAACCCACTCCCCCCCTAGTGTGGTAGATTGTGAGGCCTTTGACTGCTCTTTTTCCCCATCTACAAGACTCCCCCCCCCCCCCCCCCCCCCCCTTTGATATGTCAGTTGTGTTTGAGTCTGCCTCCTTCGTCTCAACACGATGGGCCCTGCTTGGCCTGCCCCCCCCCCGGCATGCCGCCCCAGGGTGTGTGTGTGTGTAGTCATTTATTCAGCTTCCTCTCAAAGACTACCATGCCTTCACTTCCCTTCTAGTTTCCCTGATTAAGATGGCAGGCAGAGCTTCGGTGGGCCAGAAAGGCTAAACCTTCTGGGGGGGCGCTGGTTGTTACAGTGGGGGGTAAAGAGAGCGAGTGTGTACACGGGAGACATTAAAGGACTTGATGCGCGCTGTGCAGCTCCGTTGCACTGCTGTTGCTTTACCAGGCTCAAATTGCTCACTGATTTTGTGTGTGTGTGTGTGTGTGTGTGTGTGTGTGTGTGTGTGTGTGTGTGTGTGTGTGTGTGTGTGTGTGTGTGTGTGTGTGTGTGTGTGTGTGTGTGTGTGTGTGTGTGTGTGTGTGTGTGTCGCCAAAAATGGGTTTCTGACAAAAAGTGATCATAATTAGGGCAGAGTAAATCAACACATCTTTGGTTTAATGTTGATTGCTGCTTAGGGCTCATCGCTAATAATTCCTGTCAAGTCATGAGAAGTGACTTTAGTTTTTGAAATGTTCTTGTGTGTTCTCTGATTAGAATTTTTCTTATCACTACTCTCCAAGGGTGTTACTGCTTTGATACTTTCTGTAGATTTAATTATCTGGAGTAATGTGCACGGCATTAAGCATAAGGCCACCCCCTGGATGTTGAAAAAACCTGTGGTGCAATCGTTTTTGTGTGTCAGTGTATCAAATGCAGGATCCAAGTTGCTACTTGTATATACCAAGCTGCTTTTTCCCATAATGTCTGGTTAAAATTGTACGTAAAAAAATAAATAAATAAAGAAAAGCTTTGCGTTTCATTCTAAAATGTATTTTCGGGTATTTTGAAGACTCAATGGACTTGTCAGTGCATTACTCTTAACTAAAAAATCTAACCGCAACTAACTTGAAGGTTAAGGAAATGAAAGTGGTGCATCCTAAAATAATTCTTAATAGTAGTTCTCGTTTTTGAGTCAAGAAATTCCTCATCAGACATTGATAAAAGGGCATGACCCAAGTGTCAAAGTTTGTGTCAAACCATGTTTTACACAAAACACACCATATATTTGTGTGTGTGTATATATTTATTACATGAACATGAACCGGTGTGGTTCACAAAATGCTTCACGCATTTCTCCTGCCTTCATGATTGATTGCAGTGGATCAGAAGTCTGGCCGAGTCGACTCTCCCCTCCCTCCCCCCTCCTCACCCTCCCCTCCACAGTGAGTCATGTTGCGAGCCACATGACACGCCACTTTCGCCAAATGAGTCATCCCCAACAAAAGCGTCTCACTCGGTGTAGGCCGCGATGGGCCTGGGATTGTGGACTTCTTTTTCTTCTAGGCCCCCTGCCCTGCAAAGGCGGCGCTGTGTGACATTTAAAACAACTCTTGACCATCGGTTAAGATGAACCGATGAGTCCGCGCAGTGAGCTATAGCATTTCTCTTTTTCCTATCTTTACAAAAAAAAAAACACACCTTTTAGTTTGCACGTTTACTTTCACGTTTGAAAGTTGGAACCGAGTTAGTCGGCAGATCTTCCCTCCTGCTTATTAAAATTCTTCCGCAAAAAGTCCTCAACCAATCAGAGCCCTTAACCTTTCCATGAAGGTCATGTTTGTTTTCTGCTAAGGAACTGCGATCTGCATGCGGCAGAGTATGCATTTATGTGTGTGTGGTTGTGTGGTGTATGTGTGTGTGTGTGGGGGGGGGGGGGCGGCAGCTTAAGTTGCTGTGATTTATAGAAATATGAATGAATTCCCTGGGCAGCGGCCCATCTGCTGTGTGGGTTGTATGAGGGCAGCGCCCCTTCCCTCGGCTGCTTCGGCACTAAGCTACAGGGGGAGGCCAGGCCCAGGAGAGCAATAAGCAGAATTACCCACCGTGTAGGCCTGCTACCGCACTGCACTCTTTGCCCTTGAGCAGCACACGCTTTCTCATGCTCCTCCATTGTAATAAAAACGCACTGACAGGTAATGAGGCCAAGACGTGTAAATGAGGAATGATGACTGTCTCCTGGATCTGTGCGATATTCTTTTGGAGTCGATGAAGACTGATGGCACGGGAGGTGGCGTCTGGTGTAACGCGTGAGCACGCTGCACCGCTGAGTGGGTTAGCTTGGCAACATGCATGGCGGAACTAGTTTCTTTTTTTAATATATGTTACGTGTGTGTGTGCGCAACCACGCATAATGCCCTCTGCAAGACTCATTGCATGCATGTGCCCTGTCTGCAATCCTAAAGTAGAGCTCTCGGTGTGTGTTTCTCTCTCTCTCCGTCTCTCTGTCAGGCGAGTGAAGCTCTGCAGAAGCAGCCACTGGGAGTTCTGTTTCATCTCCTCCTCATTCTTCTCCAGAGCAGACATGCAAATCCGCTGTAATGAGCGGTGTGTGTGTGTGTGTGTGTGTGTGTGTGTGTGTGTGTGTGTGTGTGTGTGTGTGTGTGTGTGTGTGTGTGTGTGTGTGTGTGTGTGTGTGTGTGTGTGTGTGTGTGTGGGGGTGGCTGGTTAGGATGGAAAGGTATGTTGCGGGGAGGGGGGGGGTGTTGGATGGGGAATGTGCTCAGAAATGTTAAAGTGAAGGAAACTTAAAAGAGTGGTGGGGGGGGGGGGGGGGGGGATATCAGGCAGAGCAGGAGAGGTGGAGGGATGATCTGATAAGAGGGTTATGTCGGGAAGATAGAAGTGGTTAGATGCCGTCTTCCTCTCAAATTAAGTGTTCATTAGTGCGTTGAGACTTTTCTTCGGTTCTTCCCTTGCATTCGCTTAAACACGCAGGGTGGAAGTTGCTGTGTCAGGTTAATTAACTGTGTTTTTACGTCTGAATAAATGTGACAAGGCGTAGCGCAGTGCTTCGCCAGCAACCAAAGGCCACACTCCTACGGAGTCTGTTATCAAGATTTAGAATCTGCTCATTGTTTTAATTTGACATTGTCTCCCAATACGAGGCCGCCAATGGTTCATATTCTAAATGAAAATATAGATGGGATTTATTACTGTGAATTGAAAGTTTTACACTATTTGCGAATTTTTTTATCACCTTTCTGCAAATATGTGTTGCTATTGCTGTGTTGCATGATATGGAGGTTGAATGTAGGATTTTACTTGTGCAGAAATTATGTTTGAGAACTATTAATAATCACACAAACTGGTATATGTATCAGTTTATTTGCATTTTTAGTTTTGAGAAGAAACCGTGCCGAAGTTTTGAATAAAGGCTTACTATCATAGGTTCCTATTTTTGTATCATATCATGATCTGATTTTCGAGAGCGAGAGAGAGAGAGCTCCTCGTAGTGTCTTATTCCAATGAATTGTTGAACTTGGAAAACTGGAACTGGAAGTGAGCTAAATTAACTTTATGCACGGTTCCACTATATATATATATATATATATATATATATTAGTGCTGTCAGTTAAACGCGTTATTAACGGCGTTAACGCAAGCCAATTTTAACAGCGTTAATTTTTTTATCGCGCAATTAACGCAATTTATTATTTACAATTATTTTTCTTTGGCTCAAAACAAAGAAGCAGTAGCCTGACTGCTATGTTCAAGGCAGTATGTTTGTATGTTCATTGTTTAATTGCACTATAGGCTTTTTTTTTGTATCGTCCTGTTTTGATCAGTATATGTTGTTATCAATAAAAAAACAATGCACTTCTCCATGTTGATAAGAGCATTAAAATGAGAACAATTAATGGGACAAGAAATCAAGGGATATTTAGCATAGAAAAAAGACTTGCGATTAATCGTGAGTTAACTAAAATATTAGAGCTGTCAAGCGATTAAAATATTTAATCGTGATTAATCGCATTAATGTCATAGTTAACTCTAATTAATCGCGATTAATCGCAAATTATTTTTCTATGCTAAATATCCCTTGATTTTTTTGTCCCATAATTCTTCTAATTTTAATTCTCTTATCAACATGGTGAAGTGCATCGGCTTGCCTTGTGCAAATGATTTTTTATTGATAACAACATTGGCATATACACTGATCAAAACAGGACGATACAAAAAAAGAGCCTTTAGTGCAATTAAACGACTGCTTTGAACAAATGTTATTTGAACATAGCAGTCAGGCTACTACTTCTTTGTTTTGAGCCAAAGAAAAAAAAAAAAAAAAAGTTTTTTTTTTTTTTTTTTATAAAATAATTGCGTTAATCGCGCGATAAAAAATTAACGCCGTTAAATTTGGTTTGCGTTAACGCCGTTAATAACGCGTTTAACTGACAGCTCTATAAAATATAAATATATATTGATTTACCTGCTTCTTTTTTTTATATAGATATATATATATAGATATAGATATAGATATATATATATAGATTTACCTGCTTCTTTTTTTTATATATATATATATATATATATATATATATATATATATATATATATATATATATATATATATATATATATATATATATATTAAAAAAAAAAGAAGAAGCAGGTAGAAGTTCAAACAATAGAAGGTGGGCCATGCTTTTTGTGCTGGTACAGCTTTGTGTATAGCAGAATATGCATATTTCTTAAGAGGAGGTAGCAGGCAGCATCATGTGACATTTATTTTTGCAGGCCATGAATTTTGCTATAAAACCCATTAGCGTGCCCCCCAGCTGTCCAATAGCTGCATAAATGTGGCTTTATTCACTCATAAAGAATTAAGTCCTAAATCAATGTCTGGCTGTATTGGCCTCTGGTTCCATCCAATAATGTAAAACACTCAAGACTTTTGATGAGCTTTGCAGATCGATGGGAGGTTAACAGCCATTTCACGTGGGCTAAGACCTACAATATGTTACGAGGTCTTTATCCCTCGGGAGCAGCTCTGACGTCCAGAGTTAACGTCTGCCGTACAGCTGCAGTTGAAGTGTGAGGGGCCCAGTCCTCGCTAGCAGTAAACTAACGTGAACTACCATGCCGTAAAAACAATGAATGAACCTATCAGCGTTTACTGATGGACACTTCTCAATTGGCCTATTCCCCCGAATTACAAGTGAGCCATTTTTGCAAGACATTCTGCGGGACTCTCATACAACGAGTCAAAATGTCAAAGGGACGCTCCAAATGCTGCCTCATGCATACCCTCATGCTCCTGCCTCCCATCTCTGAAGGGAGTGTTTTTCTATATGGTCTCAGCCTGGCCGGTCAGTCGTCTCCTTCACCCTGGTCTGTGGTCAGACTCTTGTTAAAAGCAATGCACTACCTGGCGGCCTCTCACACGCTGTGGGAGAGCTCCCTCGGCCTTATGAGCCCGGCCGGCGCAGGGAGTGCTGCTGGAGTATGTCATTGAAATTCTTGAGAAATTCTCGAGAAGAGGCAGCTTCACCCCGCCCCCCCCCCCCCCCCCCTCCTCCGGCGTAAGTCCAATCGAAGAGACGTCTATTCCCTGTTTATCTTACAGGCTGATAAGTCCTCCTTTCCTGCTCACTATGTTGAATATATGACCGGAAGTTCATTTCCAGGCCATTTGTGTGTGGACTTGGCATTAGGCAACAGTAGTTTGGTTTATCAATGTCAAATAGATATTGATATCGTTTTTTAGTATCAGACAAAATATGGGGCCTTGGATTGGGTTTAGTCATCATATTATAATGTAACTTGCTATTGGTGTTTTGCTTGTTCAAGCTCTATTACTAGTCTAAACAAAACCGGATCACATTTTTGATCTTAAAAATTGGCTGTTCTGAGTGAATGATGCTGGTCTCATCTGCGTTTTCATAAAGTCATACATTGTTTCTTAAACCTTTCTTAGGTAGGTGACCAAGGTTGGATTTAATGCTACAACGTAAGATGCTGCTATGTTATTGATGGACAGAATTCAAAATAAATTCTTTAGTTGTTATTGCCCAGCGCTAGTTGGCAATGGCGTGGGCTCGCTGGATCTTGCATTCCCAATTTACGTACAGGCTGTTCTCTCTGCTAATTATAAAGTGGGTTTCCTTGGTCTTTTGGTTTTCATCCATGACAGGGCGAAGCTCCCTCAAGGTATTTTCCTGTCATTTCTTGAGAGACTTCAAACACGCGTATATTAATCAATGTTTCGTTATGATCACCTGTGATGTGTCTGAGGCAACGATACATTCATGATACGCATCCAGTTTGTTTTCCTTTCCATGGGCCTGAAACCACGTGCCTGCTCTCATTGTTGCAAATACTCCCGTTTATGTGATGACCTGTCCTGGTTGCTCTGAAGCAATAACCTGGTGATCATGAGGACAGAGGATGAATCGCTTTTGCGCCAGCGGGTATTTTAACAGCAGAGTCAAAACCAACAAAGACTGCTGCTGCTACCACCCAATCTTCCACGCTCCTGATAAATAGAAACATTGTTTCCTGGAAACCAAATTAATTGAAATGACCTGCCTAGGTGTAGGAGGGAGATGGGGGCGGGTGATGAACAGGCATTCTCTCTCTAGCTCTCGCTGTCTCTTACTTATCCCCCCCCCCCCACAGAGACTAGCCATATACCTCAAGCAGACGCTGTCGTCTGCTATTCTCTCCTTAATCAGCCATAGACACAAACCGGGCTGCTCCAGAATTAGCATTGGCTTCTTGCGAAGAATGCCCAAGGAATTTATAAGCCGGTATAAACATAGACGGTTCCCGGTGATGCAAGACAAGCCGGGTTAAATTCCACAGCTGCCTGTGATGCCTCCCATCTCTGTGTCCAGCACAAGACATCACGGGCTAAACGCAAGGTTCCAATGAATATTGGGCCGTTTTGCTCTTTGGAGTGTTTTACTATCACCATCAGGGTGCCATACAGGGACATGCATGAGTTGATTGGTTGTGAGAGTGTGACCTCACATTTCATTAACAAATGGTTTTGTGAGGCAGGGAAGAGGCAGTAAATCTAGATTGTACTATGTGAGGTTAATATTTTGAGGACATGCATAAGGATACTATTTAGAGATGGATCTTTCCCAGAATGTATGGCTTAACCTGACTACGCAACTTAGCTTGAAGAGCTGAAATCCCTTTGGGTGGGCTCACTGTCCAGTTCTGCACACACATGGACCCTGTAACAAGAGTTGGAAAATTCCAGGTTCACAAAGCCATGTCTATGCTTCACTCCTTTAGTGACCATCTGATTTCACTCACTATTTTTCTGTTGGTCGCGGGTCATTTCCAAATCCAGATGGGTGTTGGGGAAACAGGAAGGACTTTCGCTTTCTCCACCTGGAATTGACCTCTACTTGAAGAAGAGTCTTTATATGACGGCTTAATGTGGCATGAGGAGAAACAACGAAGGACAGAGGGGAACTGTCTGTTCAATTGAACAACCTCTGGTCAAACATTTCATTATCAACATTTTTCACAGCATCCCTAGGATTTCCTACTAAACAAGATGTCCTACACCGTTACTTGACCTGTCGCAGTCCTCTAATGTTATTCAACCTCCAGGGAATTTAAAGAGCTCAATGTATCAAGAGTAAAAGGCATGGTTTTATGATGGTCATTAAGCACTGCGCCGTGAAGCCACTGCTACTGCCTACATGTTTCCGTTCTCCATACTTGAATAAGCCTTGATTGTTGTGCTGTGAATCAAGTGAATGTTGTTCTGTGAGGGTGCACAGATCTTGCGGTGGTTCGTCTCTCCGATTGTACGGTTTCAACTAAGGATTTTGAAGTGGTTGGCTTTGGGATATATTTTGATTAAACCACCAGTAAAACGATCAGTATGGTAAATGTCAGAAATAATTGCAAATAACCATCAAATGTTCCAAAAGCCCAAACTGATGTCTTTGGGATCTAGGAACAACTAATAGCATACTTTTAATAGCAGAGGAAATACTGAATAGCAGGTCTGAAGTTCTAATTTGCAAATGTTTTGCTATTTTCACTCATGTTTGAATCTATGATCAAAATTAGAGTCTGCTCATTTCCTTATCGATTAACCACTGAATCATTAGATCGGTACTAAAGTGTGTTTGTATGCAAATAGCCTATGAATGCTGAGGCATTTTCATGAAGGTACAGTAGAAGCGTTTTAAATGGTGTGTTTGTGTGTGTGTGCACGTGTTGCTGTCATGTGTGTGCGTGCGTGTGTGTGTTTGGTAAAGCTGTGAAATGAGACGCCAGTGGAGTCAGAGAGCAGAGCTGGAATGGCTTAATGATGCAGCAGCAGCATTCAGCCCCCGTCAGGCAGCTAACTCTTTAATATGCTGTTAATTATTTCTGAGAGATTGGATATTGATTAAAAAGCAAAGCGGTTTTAATTATGACGCCAGGGCTGGTGCCATCCCAAGTGAAGACGATGTGAGGCGTTGACGCGAGAGGAAGGTCTAAACGAGTCGACAGAACCCTAAGCACCTTCGACCAACCGCCATGTTTTAATGTCATTATTTAGCATGGTGGGGCTTGTACTTTGTGAGCTGGGAAATAAGTTGGGTGTTCTTCGTTAGTTTACTCACTCACTTTTTATGCACACCTCAGTTGCTTCACTGTCAGCCATGGAGCATCCGATGTTAATCCACTGTCTACATTTGATATTCATGTCTGGGTTCCTGGACTGCTCAGCGTTTCAGAACATGCGTTTGCCCACCTAGATAATACCTTCCAATTCATGCTTGGGTAACTTGAGCTTGTGTTATTTTTCTAATTATTTATTTTGCACGTTTCTGTTGCACTGCCAAATTATGCGAAATGGAGTGACCTGTGAAAAAGTGTCTGTGTGTGTGTGTGTGTTTGTTTGTGTGTCTGACGATGTTATGTTTGAGGTCTGTAAAAAGAGAGGGGGTAAAAAAAATACCTTCACGCCATTTGAAGTCGCTTTTCAGCTGTAATAATAGTCTAAAGACATAGACTGCTTGAAAAGAAGTAGTCAGAGCCAGCCTCATACATTTGTGGTCCAAAAATACAAAGGTCAAATGTTATTACTTGGATGACTCATAGTAACCAATGGTACGTCTTTTTAAATATTTATTTATTAATACATTTTCTGTCCATCTATTGCATTTAGTGCTCAGTTGTATTGCCTGTCGAACCAGAGCATTCCGCCTGTGTGATCGTCTTTGTCAAGTGTCTGTACTGGTGCAGCGGTGGAATAAATGACTTGAGGCACTCGGGGGGGGGGGTGCGTGCCCAACCCCCAACCCCCAACCCCTCGCCCTGCTGCGCTGCCTGGGAGGCCGGCTGAGGATAAGACCTGGCCCTTGGACGGGACCTGGGGAATGCTGATGAGAATAGGTACTCAAGACTGCCACCAAAACGCTTGCTCTGCCAGTGCCTTAAGTGGTCTATTTGTGATTCAGCAGCAGGCTCTCGCAGGCTGCCAGGCTGGCGTGGAGTCGAGCTCCCAGGGGGAGAGTGTGTTAATGTGGGCCCCGAGGCCCGTGGACCAGGGTAATTGGGTTCGCATGGTCGGTGTCAGGGCACCCCTACCACGGCCCACACAAAGGCCATCTCCCAGCCAAGCTGTTGGGGACAGAGAGGCAGGCCCTCCTGATCACTGCCCTGATTCACTGAAAAGGCTTATTTAATTACTGGGAATGTATGCCCGGATTGTTGCACCAGTCCTTTTTATTTTTTTTGAAGGGCACACAGACTGGAAAATGAGCCAACATCCTGGGGTTCTTATGTATCGCTCTCATCTCCCCAGCTCTCTCTCATCCTCCATTTGTTTCCTCCTCCCTCGCCCACTGCCAACCCCTGAACTTGTGCTCCTGGGGTTATCGCTGAAGGGTCTTAACTGCTGTGAGAGTGTCTATCTAATATCACGGTACGGCATAATTACTCCTATGTGTCCATTCAGATTCCTCACCCTCGGTTTGGACTGTGGCTGCATTATGGAGGTCACGTTGTTGTTGTTTGCTGCATAGTCTCTGTGAGTTCCCTGGCTAGTCCAAAACTAGCTTCCAGCAGCAACCAGACTAATGCCTAGTCACTCCTGGCTGGACCTGGGTCTGCAACTTCTTTACCCGGCCTAAGCGTCCCTTAATAATGCTTTGAAGTAAACGCGAAGCTAGTATGGACAATACAAAGTACAGATTATATTGATTGCTTTTATAAGGCAGTTATCATGCTGTAAGAGCATTTTGCAATATAAATATTGATAAGCATTATAATCCATTTCGTCTGTTGTCCAGACGCACAACAGAAAGCCAACTGCTTGTGTTTAGGATATTCTCCAGTACCATATTTAAGCCTGGTATCCAACACCAGTTTAAAGAACATCCCTGGAACTACAAGGAACCCAGCCTGGTTTTCCTGGTTGGCGAGCTCCTATGCTGCCTTCACCTGCTCCTCATCCTTGTATTGATTGGCAGAATAATTACGGGCTTGATTTTGTTCCACCACAGGCAATGGGAGTCGTATAAATTGTGGCTGCACTCGTGAGGCGGTATGCACACACACACACACACACACACACACACACACACACACACACACACACACACACACACACACACACACACACACACACACACACACACACACACACACACACACACAAAGGCTAGCCAGCTTCCAACGCTGGCACGTGAAGCGTCAAACCCGCAGCGTGGAAGACCCGCCTGGCACCTAGTGTTGCTGTAGGCTGCAATAAGCTGAACAATGTGCTCAGCCACGTGTGCACTGAAGCCATAATTGACACATCCTAAAAATGCAAGTAAGGATTTGGTTATTAATGCTTTATTCCTGGGGGTGGGTTTCAGCGGAGCCATTAAGCCTTTAATTGAGAAGGAAAGGGTACATTAAAACCTATTGCTTTGGTGTTGGCTTTTTACCGACTTTATTTCAGTTTAATGTAAATGTCCGTATGAAGATTAAGGCTTAAGGTGGTTCCACTGGCACAGCGACAGTGCTGCCTCTGATAGCCAGCCGCAACAGTCCCTGCCTTGTTGCTATTTGCGATTGTCAGTCTGCTAAAATAGCTCCTTAAGCCCCGTGCCTCGAGGCTTGGAAAAAGCAAGACATCATTTTTTAACGGTAGTACAGGTGAGCCACGGTACACGCGCACACGCACTCAAACCATCCCTAGGAAAACACGCTCTTCTCCCCCCTCTTGAAATAATGCTGTTGATATGGAAGGTATGGGCCGGGCCGGGTCGAGAGCAAAGATGCCAAAAGGCTTGTTACCAGGTTACATCACTGTTGTTGTTGTGAGTGCGAGTGCCAGAACTTCAGGCGTAGCAGAGGGAGCTCGCTCGGCGAATCCCCTCTCCTTTGCCAAGTTACCATCACACTACAGGAAGATTCTTGTCATAGAAAGCCTCTTTCTTTTGTTCCTCTCGATCTCTGTGTACATACGCACATACAGCCACTAAACTCCCGGCACTTAACCATTATGTGAGGTAAATGAAAAATAAGACGTGTTCGTAGAGTCCACCATGTTAATCTTGTCTCGACATTGTTTGCAACACAATAATAATAATAATTATAATCTATTTTTTCGGTGCTCAGTGCGGGCAGCACTACTTGGAGGGCCTTAATGTCTTCGCTGTGACATGCACTGCAGGAGCGCTCAGCGTGACAGATGCATGACTGCAGTAAAAAGGGGATTAATTGCGGAAATTGCAGATAAGTGCAGGAGAGCGCTGCTCTGGTACCTATCAACAGTCTTGTGTTAGCAACAGAGAGCGGGGCTGTAGTGCGGCCATTCTCTGAGAGAGGAGACGGCGGTAGTCCTTATGGAGATCCCCTTGTTACTGGATGGGAGGCGTCTAGGTGTGAGAGGAGTTTAAAATAGACTCGTTTAGACGCATGATATTTGGGTGTTCGTTTGTTTTAGATTGTATCTTTGTCTCCATAAAATTGTTTTTAATCTCTTAAACTGGTTGGAAGTATTGGAGCACCTGAGGTGTTGTTTTTGTCGGACGGCATTTTTGTATATAATATCTTGATCATCTTAAGGAATAAATAGTTTCCAGTGCATTCAAAGTTCAAGCTAATGATTTTGCAATTGTGGAAATGCGGAGCGGTGCTGTATTTCTTTCCATTTATGTATTTTATGGAGCAATCCCTAACATTCAAGTCTGTGTACTTCCCTATCCCGGTTCAGTTGACATCATTCATTGTGACTACATTTTCTTGAGTGATCCCCGGCCGTTGCGCCACTGTCTGTTGCTACATTTTCGTCTTCTCTAATAGGAAGAGGGCTTGGCACAAAGTTAATGACGTAGCCGTCAATATGACTGGGCAACTCCAGACTTGGCAGGCAAGACACAAAATGCAATCAAACAGTTGCTGTCAGGGCTCTTTCGGAAATAAAACATTGATGAGCTCCGTCAAGAACTTGGCAAATTAAGACGTGGATGCTTTTAATTTCTCCTTCAGATGTAAGGCTACAATTTAATTCCCTTTTGGGGAACAGCGTTCCTCTCGTTCCAAATATGGACGCTTTGCGCTCTCCCTCGATGCTCCTTTCTCAAGAACAAATTAAAGTTGGTAGGAGAACCATTTTAGTATATACTTTATACATATATATTTTGCGACCATGCCTCAAACACACACATAGACACATATACACGTACACATACACACGCCAGCCCCCCACCCATCAGCCTCTGGAGCCAAGCTGGTTGAAAAAGCGGTCCCATGTGTGGGATTGCAGTGTCTGCTCTCTCTTGCTCATAACCATGATGGGCCTGAACTCCCTGACCCTCTTCTACCCCATCATGCAAACCGCCTTCTCTCCCACTCCCCCTTTATTTGGTCCTTCAAGCACCAGCCCTGGTTCTACTGGGCCTTCTGTATCCCCCTCCTCCACCACCACCACCGCCACCACTCTTCAAACTCTCCTTCTCTTTCTCGGCACTGCTCACCCCACTCATCCCCCTACTGTCTACTTCCAGCCCACCCTAACCCCCCCAGAGCTGCTGGTGAATGTGCCCAGACGGTGTTCCTTGACACAGCAGCAGGCTTGGGCCTGCTTTCGCTCTGGATCTCCCCTTTGTGTGTGTCTCTCACACACACACACACACACACACACACACACACACACACACACACACACACACACACACACACACACACACACACACACACACACACACACACACACACACACACACACACACACTGTGTGTGCGCGCCGTGCTTCATCATCCTTGCCACAGCTCAAGGTTCTTCAATTAAGACAGTGAAGCGGCCCCACAGATTACGGAACCATCTGGATCATTAGCATTGGGGTCAAAGGGCGTTTGCCTGCGTAGTGCCAGGGGTGTGCCTGCCATCAACATGCTACCGGCGGCTCACCTCTTACTAGCGGCAAAAAGGACCCCACCCCAACTCTCTCACACTCACACACACGCACATGATGCTGATTTCCATGGTCAAAGATTGTTTTGATCGGCTAATAGTCTATTTCTTATTTTGTTGAACCCCAAATGGTTGCATTTTTTTTAACTTGGGGATGATTGTTTGTAGAGCAGCATCGCATCGCTGTGAAAACAGTTACACTAATTCCTTGTAACCTTCAAACCCATCAAATCTTAGTGTTTTGATGGGTTTAAATGTATAAATGCACAGGGACAAGAGTCTGACTTGTGTGTCTGGTAATAGGAAGCAGTTATGATTGGTTGTGCAAAATTAGGAATGGCAAAAAAACAAGCAACTGAAAATGACGCCATAAAACTGGTATTTAGGTAGGGACTTATTTTATATTTTGTACGTTTATAAAATGGTGGTTCTGACACATAAACAGACCTGGGGCTACGTTGATTTGATTTCTAGGTTTCAACTTCTGTCTCTAGCTGCCTTCCACCGCACCTCAGACATTTGTTTGCTGCTTGTGTCATTTGTATTTGTTTTCAGTAGCAATGATGTCCATTGAAAAGACTCCTGGGATAGTTTCCACCAATTGGACTTCCACCAATACTAAATCAAATCTGAAGATAAGGTCCTGAAGCAGTTATGGTCTTTGTTGCCATGTTGGGCTGTTAACAGGGCCGATGTATCTTCCTCATTGTTTGTTTGTCTTCTTGGAGATAAGGAGATCTCCAATATGATTTGCTGAAACTCCTGGCGGTTGTCAATCATCCATCCCGCTAGTCAGCCAATCAGAACTCTTGTATTTGTTATAGTTGGATTTTTATTGGCTGCAGGGCAGGCTTTTCACTTCACCCACCCACATCGGAACAACACGATATTTGCATGGGTGACTGAGTAGTCTTTTTTTTCTTTTTCCTTTTATAGCCAGCCAGTCACAACTTGAACAAATGGCATTGAAAAAAGAAACCCATGTAAAACCAAAACACCTACATTAAAAAAAACAAAAAAAACGACACATTACATCCACCTTGTCTCAGGAGGCAGGGAAATGAATGTAAAAGGAAGGACAAGAACGTGAACATGGCTTCTCTCACAGCCCAATTGAATGTACCTCGCACCGTATTTGGTTTTGTCACCCTCATATTCTACGTTTTATATGTTTGAAAATATGCTTTAATGGTCTGGCTCTGGCCAGGAGGCTCCCACTGCTTGCACAGTCTGGATGTTGAATTAGCCCTGGGGTAGCCTTCACCCACTGTGAGAGATCAATGGAACAGTCTGACTTGTGATGGTCAGCTACCGATGTAGTTGGACTCATTTAAATACATTCCTCGACCAGAGCGGCCTTGCTGCAAATGCACAGCCAGTTGTTTTTTTTTCACACCAAAAACATGAGCTAAACGCATTGGTGCCACACACATGATGATTAGCGTGCAAAGAAAAATAGGGCAATTATATTCAATTTAATGTGTCCATTAGCCTGCTGTATTATTCTAGGTCATAGGTCATAGGGGGACCTGGAGCATATTCCAATTCACTACACATTTACATCAATATCCTTTCAAATATATGAATGCAAATATATATAGAGCAAAATAAACTAGGGTTAGGTTTGTTAAATTATTTCAACATTAAATAATATATACGGTAGTTAAATTTTTTGAGATGACTTCCATGAATACGGCAAGATTGCAAATGTCCAAAAACATCCATTCAGTTCATCTGCCCTTATTATCACCCATGCATACATCCACGCTATGGACCAAAATACTGCAACGGCTAAAAGAGGCACAGCATATTGCAGCGTCATTCCTGTCCGGGGGCGGCGGGAGAGAGGGCTCTGTCTGCGTGGACGGCCCGCGCTGCGTGCACCTCTGTTTATAACCAAAGGCCCCCCCCTCCTCTGCCGCTCTATTTTAGGGAGGTGGAGGCAGTTCATATAGGGAGGACCGGGAGAGACAGACACACAGGGGGTGGTGGGGGTCGGGGATTGTGGCCTTCACAGAGACGGCATACGTGTGGCAGGACAGGAGGAGGAGGAAGGACGGGGTGGCCGGCTGGGCCGCGCTGTGCTTGGATTGTTTTAAGGCAAAGGCTCCATCTGGGCGGAGAAAGGGCGAGGGGAGACGGGGAAGGGAGAGCAAAGGGAGGGCGCCGGGCTGGGGGTGGGGGGAAAGGGGGCTTTACTACCCACAAGAGAGTCGGAATTCCTCCAGAGCCATTCCCCCATTTGGCTGGCAGTTGTGAAAACAATTCCCTTGCATTGACTCTCCTGGTCCCTCTCTTTCTCTGGTGCTCTCTGCTCTCGCTCTCTGTTCAGATGAAGTTCCAGCTATGAGTCAGCTTTGTGAGCAGAAAGTGTGGAAGGGGGGGCGTCGCTTGATTTCTCCCGCACAGGAAAAAGAAAATAGACCCGTGCTGCGTAGAGAGACACTGAGAAGCTGTTGCTGAGCATACTGTTCAGACATGCATCAAAACAACGGTCCCTCCTTAATAACAGTTACATTTACATCACATGGCCATGCCATGTAATGCTCTTTCTTATCAGTGTTATAAGTATTACTCATAAGTATTTAAGTATTTATTTTGTAACCGACTAAACTGGCCATCTCTCTCTTCTTCTTCCACATAAGGCTGACCTGTAGAAGACTGCTGAGCCCATGTCCTGACCTGAGGGCAGCCCTGATTTCAGCCCCCCAGTGACCTGGTCTGCAAGTGACCGAGCAACAGCTCAACCACCGCCACTGCCACCGCCACCACCACCACCTCCCACAACAACTTCCCACCTTTTCCCACCTCGACCTCCACCCACCCCAGCCCCTTTTTCCCGGGCCAGCCTGCCGTCACCATGACGTCGGAGCTGGAGAGTAGCCTGACCTCCATGGATTGGCTGCCTCAGCTGACCATGCAGGCGGCAATCCGCAAGGCAGATGCCCAGAACGCCCACGGGCCAGGCATGGGCAAGAAGAGTGCCATGCTGGACCCCAACACCACCCTCGACCAGGAGGAGGTGCAGCAGCACAAGGACGGCAAGCCGCCGTACAGCTACGCCAGCCTCATCACCTTCGCCATCAACAGCTCGCCAAAGAAGAAGATGACGCTGAGCGAGATCTACCAGTGGATCTGTGACAACTTCCCCTACTACAGAGAGGCGGGCAGCGGCTGGAAGGTGAGCAAGAATAAAATATGTTGGCGGATTTCGTTTTTGAGATACTCGTGGTCATAGGCTGTTTGATTGATGATTGACTGGTATGGGGTATCTGGATGGTTACATTACGGTATATCGTGCCCAATACAAGGGATGGAATACCAAAAAGTCGTACGAAATATATAGGAACCAAAGAAAAGTCAGAAACATGCAACAGACTGCTTTGAGAAGGACAAGGTCAGAGCATGTCTTTTATTGTTCTTATTATCTTAATCTCTGAAGGAACAAAGTTTTCTTGCTGTCCCGCCTATGGCGAAAAGTGCTTTCCTGCATTTTATGTGGAACTTCCTAACTTTGGTCAAAATGCAGATTGAAACATGACCGCTAATCCAGTGTGAATCGGGTCTTGTACCTGTGATAAGCAACAGCCAGGCAGGGGAAAGAAATGTATCACTGAGCATGTGCAGTACCCTCCTCACATGTATGTGCCGTTGCTTAACCAAGATGTTTTGGTCAAGACAATGGATTCTGCTGACCGAAGCTGCTAAATTGTCAAGTAACTGTTTTTAATATACTTTTGGTCAAAAACAACCGAAAATATTGTTAACATATGTTTTTATTTTTTATTTTGTTTCATTGAGGATATCAACCTTTTAGGAGACATAATTCTAGAAGATTGTCAGTTTGCAAAGTCTTGGGAAAGTGGTTGATTGGATCGGAACCCATTGGTCCTTCATGTCACTGTGAAATGTATTTTCCGCGGGTATGGAAATGAGTTATTGCAGTAGGCTGGTATCAACATTGTTTCTGTCAGGCTTAGGGTTGTTTTTGCGTTTACATGCACCATACTAAACCAAGTGTCGCTATGCCAAGTGCTGCATTACATCTGGGAATGACAAATGTTATAGCCCCCACAGAACGGTATGAATAGCAAAATGCAAGACCATATTCAAAATAAGAGGTGCTCCTTTCTGCGAGGGACTCGCAGTGAATAGCCTGTTGGGGTCTGGTTTTATTCATTGCACATGCCTCAATAGGAGGACTATTATGGAGGTGAGCAGAGCCAGTGCTGTGTCATCATCTCAAGGAGTCTGTGATATACTGGGATGAAGCTTTGCTGATTGCCTTTTAAAGGGCTCAGATGGAAATTGATATTAGAATGAGTTTTCCAATCAGTCGCCGCTTATTGGGAATAGAATCTTAGGCGCCTCTTCTATTGCAGTCAGACAAGATGTATGCATCCCATTTCCTGCGGCGGCGAGGTCTAGCACGTGCATGTGTGACGCTAAGGCGGCGAGATGAGAGGGCATACTTTTTTTTTTTTTATGTAGGGTCCACTGGAAGGAAACAGTTTTTTCTTTACTACATATTTTTCTTTTTTTTACCTGTTGTCCTCCCTTGTCAAATTCACCTGTTTTTTGATCAGTTGATTCATTAATGCCCATATGGATATACAATAGCAATTTTCATATTCACAAGGACCTTGAGCCCTGTAAATGTGTTTTGCATAGGCCACGGGACAGGTACAAGGTTGAGCTACACTATCTTCAATGGCCAAGAGCAGTGTGTTACTGAAGTACTTGGCTGCTTAGTGTAGAATACTAGCCATTTTCTTTAGGCATTTACAGGCTACTTCCACATTATTACATTTTTTTTTTTTTTAAACAGCTCATTTAAACAAAAATGATTTCCTTCCAGGCAAGCGTTTGAGCACTGTTCCAGAAATCCTCTCGGCCCACACTACTATACACCTAGAAACAGGTATCAGGTGACCAGTTACTTACACTGTACATCCATGTGCCGTTGTAGACAGCAAGCAGATATCCCAATCTGTGCGCAGTTGGTTGCTTAGTTGCACAAAATACTATGGAGGAAGACAATGACGAAGAGAAAGACAAGATCATTGGTGATCCTTGTTGAATCAAGCAGTTAAAGTCAAGAATGATGATTGTTTTTCTTTCGTAAAAGGGCCACATGATAGGGGCGTGACGACTCGGGGAAGGGCACTTTGTGACTAATGAGATCCATCAGGAAGCGAACGTGGGTGTCTGCGTCATGGCTCTCCAAATCTCAGTATCAGCCTGTCGAGAGTAAAACAAATCCTGTAGGTCTTGGCCCAATGCAGTGTCAGCAAAGTTTAGAAAAGTCTCAGTTCTAAGGTTTCAAAATTTCCGCGGTTGCGTGAACGTGCGTATCCCCTTTAAGAAATGTCCAGTTGTGTGTCACACAAGGGAAACAGCCCTTCATAAAAAAAACAATAGCAAACTCTGGTTGAGGCTCTTCTTTGAATATGATCTCCCTGAAATATTAAAAATGTGTTTTAGGAAATGGACAAACTCTTACCGCCTCAGCAGTTGACACATCCTCGAAAGTTCTGCTACCATTCAGTAGTGTTTCTGAGCTACAGACCTAAGTGCTTTAGTCAGTAAGGGGCCAATAACTGCCCAATAGAAGGCTCCTGACATTTGTTTGACAGTATCTGTATTCTTAAAATATTCAGTAAATAGTGTTTCATGCTGCTGTGACTGTGTTGCCCTTCTTTTTTGGTAAAGTATAGAGTGAACGGTGCAGTGAATTTCAGAGGGAATATGTTTGAATAACTACAATACAATTTATCGTATGCCTACTCTCTACGTTCTTTGGTCCAGGAAACACTAAAATGTGGTTTGGAGATATGGTCTTTAGCACTATGCTGTTACAGTTTTTCTTCTATTTTTTGCTGACGTGCGGTTTTGTGTTCAGTGTCTGTGTGCATGTTATTTACATAGGGTCTTTTGAATTGGTTTCAAACCCCACTAAACTTCCCCCCCCGCCCTCCCTCTGATGCAGGGTCTTTTGACTGACTTCCAATAGCTTAATGTCTTCTGTGTGCCCCTTTTTACTCTTCCAGGACTGACATCGGGAAGATATTAAAACCCAAGCCTGCCTAAAAGAACCTGGGTGAAGGCTCGAACCCTAATGCTTGTAGTTGCAACAAGTTTCTCTCTTGGCCCTTAGGAGGTCATTGGGGAATCTCACAGCTGTGGGTTGTCTATCTGTCAAGGAAGTGTGCGACAGGGAAAGCCACAGGAGCTAATTGACTCAGTGCTATTATTTAGTGTAAAGAATGCTGAAGTAATTTCCTTGCTGCATTACGACTCCCATGCAATGAACAATACCGTGTGTGTGTGTGTGTGTGTGTGTGTGTGTGTGTGTGTGTGTGTGTGTGTGTGTGTGTGTGTGTGTGTGTGTGTGTGTGTGTGTGTGTGTGTGTGTGTGTGTGTGTGTGTGTGTGTGTGTGTGTGTGTCGTTTGGAAGCGAGCGTGCCTGGATGGGGGTGAATGTAGGTCGAATGCAGTCATCACTCCTCTGTTTCCCTGGAGATGTCGTATGCAGGAGTTTAGGACTCTGCGCACGCACGCGTCTGTTCTGTATGATAATGCAGGGCTGCGCCGCAGAGATGAGAGCGGGCTAATCCGGGTGCCGGCAACTCATTTAATCATCTCAATAGAACTCCATTAGCCTACGCTTTTAAGAACTATCAATAAGTGCTGTCAATAAGGACAGATAATTTATCAAGGTCAAAAAATATGAACGTCGCCCTAGAGAGAGAGAGAGAGAGAGAGGCCGTCTACCAGAAAGCAATTAGATGGAGCTCTCTTACAAACATCTCGGCTCATTGTTGTGGACCTGCGTACGCTTATATAACATAAAGTCAATCTTGGTTCCTCTGTTGAACTCTGTTGCATTGGCTCTTTTGGAAGATCCGTCTTCTCGTTAATCGCAAACTACCTGTAAACGCAAATGCCTCCTTAATCCGCAGTTCATGGTTCCTTGCTGCTTCATGTGCAAAAAACCTTCTTGGTTCTTTCTGCTTTCAGAGTCTGTCTCCCTCTACTCTCACAAATCAGACTTTAGACGAGCATCTGAAGCCTTATGGAAGACCAGCTTAAATCTGGGTGAAAGGGACATTTTATTTTCGTTTGCCTCAAATGTATTTTCCACAATCCCATTGCTGGGGGCGGGATCTGTAGACGCGCGTCACATGAAATTGGTTAATGGTAACCATTAGAAACGACCTTGGGGAACCACAACACACAGGATATGGCTGTCCATTTAGATCAAGAAGAGTACTGATGGTCGAAACGATTGCATCGTCTTCCCATTGTTGGTGACAGAAACCCAGATGTTACTCTGTACGTTCGCCCCTCACACTTTCTGGTGACTGGCGCAGTCCTCCCCAAGATGTTATAACATCGTGGAACTTGGGTGAGATTTGTTCCGCCCAATCTAATCCATGTTGGCCAATGTCATTACAAGACTTGCAGGCTTCCCCCAGGTAATTTTTTTTTTTTGTGGGTAGACTAAAAGGCAAATGACCAAGTCCCTTTCTTTCCTCCGAGTTATGATGTGTCCTTCTGTGGCCGAAAAGATTCGTCTGATACCTGTCTGGGGAGAGCGACCCAGGTCTGGCCGACAAGCTATCGAATCCACTGTAAATCCTTCAAGATTTCCTCCAAAGCTGTGTGTAATATACAGGGGCGACAGCTCTGTATAAAGACTTTGTGGGTATTATGCATAAATGTTTGTATTGTATGTAATGAGGATTACCTGATCCATGTCAAAGTTCATAATCCTACATCAAATCAAAGTGAAATCTCATAATCTCAGTGTGAAAACACCTGATTTTGGCAGATGACCAACATGGCTAGAATGCTATTCAACCCACATTTGTTATTTTCTTTCCCTCTGTTTGTTAGTCCTCTTCTAAAGCTGCAAGACATGTGTAACACACACACACAGACACACACGTTCACGCAGTCTCGTGTAGATATGCACACACGCATATCTCCATTCTGGACGGGTAGCTGACTTCAGGCAGAGTGTATCTCCCTGCTCTCAGATTG
Organism: Gadus morhua; assembly: GCF_902167405.1. Classification (NCBI taxonomy): domain Eukaryota; kingdom Metazoa; phylum Chordata; class Actinopteri; order Gadiformes; family Gadidae; genus Gadus; species Gadus morhua. The sequence goes on along the minus strand of NC_044060.1, from coordinate 16,239,166 downwards.
CTAGCTGGTGAAGGTTGCCAAAGAAAATGCAGGGCAATTCCAAACCAGTGAAAAAATGCCTGAAATGTTTTTCTCCATTGCGCAAAATTGCTGGGGCCCCGGTGTGGTTGGCTTCGGGTTTCTTTTTGCACACCTCCCTGCGAATAATAAGATGAACAGCGGTAGATGCTGTTCATTATCTTAACCAACCAACCAAGAATGCACTGCATCTCCCTGTACATTCACACCGCGGTCCGCAGCGCCTGCCCATTCACGGTGATGGAGAAACATAGCTTTGGTGTGCAAACCGTCCGGCTGTGAGGAGTTGGGGCGCACAGAGCTGCCTCTTTTGCTAGAGCCTGCCGGACCTCCCCGCTTTGATCTCATTATAAAATGCAAATATACAGAACCCTAAACAGATCAAAGGTTGGGGCTCCTATTGGATTGGAGGCTTAATAATAGAAGCCTGGAGCCGTTTTCTCTTTCTCGAGGAGGGAAGCGGCGGAGGGGGGGAAGCTGTTGGTCCTCCAGGACATTATTTGCTCTGGAGATAATGTTTCTGGCTTCTCTGTGGTGACTTCGCTCACACTCTGAAAATCCTTGTTCCTGTTAGCTATTTAAATGCCATCGGTCAGGTGTGAGCCCCAGCCTGCCGCACCCCATCCCCTGCCCTATCTCACCCACCTTAAGCGTTAGGTTTGCAGCGCTTGGGATGTAAAAGTGTAAAATTGCTTCAGACTCTAGTCTGGCTGATACCTCCATCTGCTGCTGCAGCATGGATCATCATTATGCTGTAAAGCAAGCATTTAAATTTTAAACGCTTAGCTGATATTGAATTATTCAGCAGCTCTGATACATATTTAGAAAGCCACACTGCCTTATCCCCTCCCCCATGTTACATCCTGGTTCCGAGATATGATCTTTTTTTTTTTTTTACACACATTTGATCATGTTGCTTTAAAGTTCAGTGCAAAACCAAACCACACATTTTAGTATTCTACCTCTCTACCCCTCTATGTCCCTCCCTCTCTCGCTCACTCTTTCTGTCGGTCTCTGTCTTGCTCTCTAGGTCTATCGCTCTCTTTCCCATCTCTATGTCTCTCTCGCTCTCTCTCTAGGTCTCGCGCTCTCTCTCTAGGTCTCTCTCCCTCCCTTGGTCTCTTCCTTCCTTGGTCTCTCCCTTCCTTGGTCTCTCCCTCCCTTGGTCTCTCCCTCCCTTGGTCTCTCCCTCCATCTCTAGGTCTTACTCTCCCTCCCTTGGTCTCTCCCTCCATCTCTAGGTCTCACTCTCCCTCCCTTGGTCTCTCCCTCCATCTCTAGGTCTCACTCTCCCTCCCTTGGTCTCTCCCTCCATCTCTAGGTCTCACTCTCCCTCCCTTGGTCTCTCCCTCCCTTGGTCTCTCCCTCCATCTCTAGGTCTCACTCTCCCTCCCTTGGTCTCTCCCTCCATCTCTAGGTCTTACTCTCCCTCCCTTGGTCTCTCCCTCCATCTCTAGGTCTCACTCTCCCTCCCTTGGTCTCTCCCTCCATCTCTAGGTCTCACTCTCCCTCCCTTGGTCTCTCCCTCCCTTGGTCTCTCCCTCCCTTGGTCTCTCCCTCCATCTCTAGGTCTCACTCTCCCTCCCTTGGTCTCTCCCTCCCTTGGTCTCTCCCTCCATCTCTAGGTCTTACTCTCCCTCCCTTGGTCTCTCCCTCCATCTCTAGGTCTCACTCTCCCTCCCTTGGTCTCTCCCTCCCTTGGTCTCTCCCTCCATCTCTAGCTCTTACTCTCCCTCCCTTGGTCTCTCCCTCCATCTCTAGGTCTCACTCTCCCTCCCTTGGTCTCTCCCTCCATCTCTAGGTCTCACTCTCCCTCCCTTGGTCTCTCCCTCCATCTCTAGGTCTCACTCTCCCTCCCTTGGTCTCTCCCTCCCTTGGTCTCTCCCTCCCCTGGTCTCTCCCTCCATCTCTAGGTCTCACTTTCTCCCTCCCTTGGTCTCTCTCTTGGTCTCGCTCGCTCCCTCTCAAGGTCTCTCTCTTTCCCATCCCAGGTCTTTCGCCCTCTCTCCACCCCTCGGTCTCCCTCCCACCATCTCTCCCTCTCTGGGTTGCTTATTAGTGGTATAGGCGGCAGCAGCAGCAGTGGTATGTGTGGTGGGCCGTGGCTCCGCGGCGTGTCAGATGGTGGGAGGAGGAGGAGGAGCGGTGATTCACTCGGCAGCCGGCGCGCTCCCCGCTGTGAGGCGGGTCCCCGTGTCAGGATGCTGCTGCCTGGCCTGCCGCCCACCAGCCTCACCTTCGCCTCCGCCCACCGGCGCCCCGCCGCTCACACTCCTGCCCCTCCGAGTGGGCGGGGGATGGGGAAGGAGAGGAGGAAAGGTGGTGGTGGTGGTGGTGGGGGGTGGGGGAGGCTTGGCACAGAATACATTTTTTGCGAGAGCGGCTAGTCGTTGCACACACGGTCTGCAAAGCGAAGAGGAGAGCTGACTCCGGCGAGTCCAGAGAGAAGTGGCAGGCCTATGTGCGGCAGCGACATTCTTTTGACATTAATGTGAACCCAAATACTCTTTTCTCGCCCACTCACACAACGCATGCTCTTGAACAGCATTAGTGAGGCGGTGTGATATATTTGAAACTTTGCACAATGTCCAGACTGGCTTTTTTGCTTTTATGTAACACTACCGGTGAGCGAAAGGGCCGCAAGGCGGGGCTCGGTGACGGGTCCTGTGTGTGTTTCCTGTGTGTGTGTTTGTGTGTCCTGTGTGTGACCCGGTTTACGCTGAAGCTCTGAGGTTACCCAGTTGGACTCGGACAGAGAGCGGATCCACCGACGTCTTTTACACACTTGTGGAAGCGTTTTCAAATAAAATGTGTTCTTAACCAATTGAAGCGTTTCTGAAATTAAATTGGAAAATACAAGACGTATCTTTTTTTGCATGGCGTATTGCATTTGCGTTAGTAATCCAACTGTGCCACTGCTGAATGCATGTAGGAAAACACTGGGTTGAATTGACTCATAATTCAGAGGTTCACAGGTTCACAGTTCACAATACACAGGTCGAGTCTCCCCACACACTTTTTTTGCATACTATAAGCAGACAGACGTATTATTGACTGTACCGACTGTATGAAACATTGACATGTCTCAAGATATAATTTTATTGGAACTTTAATAATGACTCGAAGCATTACAATCAGCAAATGTTTTCCGCTTGCATAGTCTCAAGGTCTGGGACCTAAAGTGAAGATGATTGAGGGTGGAAATCACATCAGTGTAGGTTATGAACTGGGAGGAATTTGTTTAATGAAAAAGATGATTGTATTTACCTTGAAAAATCATTCGCAGGTTTTCAGGTATTTTAGGGGGTAAAATTACCATCAATGTGGACAGCCTGAATACCCTTCCTAGCCCTTACTTCAACACTGAACAGTTTCAATGAAACTCAGAAGTAATTTACTGCCAATGGATGGTATTATATACTTAATATGCTGTGGTGAAATACCATAGCCATAATCAGAGTTCTTCATTAGCCAAGTAAGTCACACCTCGGGACAAATTAAAGGAGTGTTGTGGTACTGTACATATGAAAAGCTATTCACACTGCAGGTGTGTAGTAGGGGATTAAACTCTGAACATTTCACATTGTCAGGTCCAGAGATTAAAGTGCAGTGTGACAGTCCAGCCTGAGTGGCTCAGCTATTGAATATAGAAACTGCAATTGGAGGGAATTAGATAAGAGCGGAAAAGCGATACATCAGAGGAAAGATAGAACTCAGTCTAACTGTGGGCCCTTGTTTCATTTGTGCATGTCAATAGAGCCAAGGCTGCCCACTTCCTAACCAAATTGTCTGTGGAAAAATTGTACTTCTGCAAAATCTGCAGTGCATAGCACATGCAAATTACTTAGTTAATTTATTAAATCAAGACTAGTCTTCCTTTTACACCCTTCCTTTTGCACGTTAATAATGCATTAATACATGTTTGTATGTCTGTAGTACATTTGCATAGAATGTCTATTTCCTTTTCCATTGTGGTGACATTTTATTTAAAATATGGGGTTTGGGGATTTTCTTAAAGTTAACATGTTAATATGAACTACTGTGCACAAAAGCACATACATGTAGATTTAATGAGGATACGTTAAATTGGTGAATTTGCTGAAAAAAGATTTGTTGCTTGAATAAGCATTGTTTATACAAAGGGGGCCCAGTGTTTCCCCCAGCACTGTATGGTTGAGGCGGCCGCCTTAACAATAGGACCCCGCCTTGACTACCAATGTATAAAAAAATATATACATATATACATAAAAAAAAGAAATATTAATATATATATTTTTTTTTTTATCAATATAAGTTAATTATTATTCATTAACAAAGTAGAAAACTCTCGTAGGGAAAGAGAACATACTTCCATCAGGTATAAATAATTAAGATAAGTAATGCATCGGTAATGCTGTCCACAACAATGGTCGTACCATAAAGCTTTATGAATGGAATTGAAACGGAGACAACCCCCCCCCCCCCCCCCCCCCCCCCCGCCGCTCCTTGACCACCTTCACTAAGATATGGGGCAAACACTGGGGGCCCATGGATTGGCAAGGGCAAGACCATATTGTATAAAAATGTTGTGCACTGCAGTAACCATTTCGATTTTTCTTCGCTTTTCTCTTCTACTTAATGCTGAACTATCGGTCCATACTACAACTTTAAGTGCCCCTACATGGCAGGGAGTGTCACTAAACAGTTGCAGAGATAGTCGAGAAAGAGCGAGAGACTGCTGAAAGAGAGAGAGAGAGAGAGACATATTCAGCAGCTGTTTGTTTTCATGTCAGTTCAAGGCTGATTCAGGGCCTTTCGACAGTGAGGGATACGTTCCCGCGCTATAATTCATCCGGTGACACCAAATTCTGAACACCTTCTAGGGTGACACATTTTAATAGCACCCAAAAAAACCTCATGGAATGTGGTTCAAGGGAATGGTCTAAACATAGCATTGTATAGTTGCAACATTTCTGGCATTGGGAAAGCGGGCTGGTTGAGGAGAAGATGTGCATGTGCACGGGGGTAGATGGGCAGGTTGGCAGGGGGGGGGGGGTGGGTGTTAACACTGAACCATGATAAATTCTGCATGCTATTAATAGAGCACTGGAATCCGCCTTTAACACAGATCAAGCCGATATGTTGTATACTGCGTACTGCTACCGATGTCCCTGCTGCCTGTATGATTTCATTACAACATGTGGTCACAAAAATCAAAGGGCAATCTTGACCACAGTTTGAGCCCAACGGACATTTCGATTTTTTTTTTCGTCCATCTGGTTCAGTGTTTAATTGATACCTCTATAAACGAGGTGACCTCATGAGCTCCATGTGAAGCTGAGGGCTGCAGGACTAATTAGCAGTGGCTAGAACCCTCTTATAGAAAGTCAACAGCAACCTGAGAGCCCTGGTTTTGCGATAGAGGTCCGTAGGCCTGACCAGGATAAGCCCTCTTTAGAGGGCTGGGTTACAGCAACTCACAGCGCTGCTTAAGCCCAGATACCCAGACTGTTACTCATTCCCATCATATAGAAAGACCAGTGGAAGACCTGGTCCTGAAGACTTTCCCGTGCGCATAGGATATCCAAAGCTAATAACCACGGTAATATTGATAGGGACACACCTGGTGGACAGGGTGTCACCTTGCCTTTTTGTTTTAAATCATCTTCCAACATTTAGTTTTGCTGCTTTGCTATTGGCTAACACTAGTGTCCGTCTCCCGTAATGAATGCACTCAATCTGCGCTGGTTAGAGGCGGGCATGATTATTTTCGTGGATTGAACTATTTATATATGTGGCTGTGGTCGTGTGTGTGTGTGTGTGTGTGGGGGGGGGGGGGGGTGGGTCTGGGTGGCTGGGCAGGCGATGTGCATCGCCAAGGTGCTTTATTTTAGTCCCCTATGGACCCATCGGTATAGCAAGGCGGGCCACCTCGCTACTCGGGGAGATATTTGATCGGTCCTGCTGGCGCGTCCTCAGTGGGGTCAGCAGTCTGTGAGGGGGCGGAGGGGGTTGGGCTCAGTGACACAGCTGTGGCAGTGGAGCAGAACCAGTGATGGATGACATGTCAGAGAGGGGGAGGAGAGAGTGGGTGGGGGACAGGGTTGGTGGTATTGGTGGCGGGGGCAGGCCTTTTTTCCCGGGCGCTCGCTCTCTCTCTCTGCCTCTCGCATCGACACGCTCGCCTCTCTGTGGGGGGTAATCGCAGGTCACCTCCGACTCCCAATGTGACACCGGAATATTCCTCCTGTAATTGCTAATTTGTCAACGTCACCTCTCAGGAGGAAAAATACATGTTTTTCTTTTTTTCCGTCTATTTTTTTCTCTCCGGTAGCTCATTTATTGACTCAAAAGTTGCATTAGCCGCTGATGCTGAAAGGAAAACAGGTTGGAATTACATTTGGGAGTGAACGGCGGCGTAAGCGTTTCGGACTTTGTCCTCTGCTGCCCATGCTTACACTGGTTCTGTCGGCAAGGTGCTCAAGATGACATCACCGCTCGTGTTTTATTGGCACGCCATAATGCAGGGGGGAGGGTAGGGGTTGATTTAAATGTCTTGCCCAAGGCTACCGTACAGTGTTTCAATGAATAATCATAATAACTGATGTGAGTGATATTCATACATTTCCCTTTTTCCCCCTAACTGCGGTCAGTGTCGGAAGGCCAGATTCTTTGTTCGTACAAATAGCTTCTTTGTGTGTGTGTGCGTTATCCTAGCCCTGCTGTGAGCTCTTCAGCGGCTGCAAGGCCACAGCCTTTCCCCACCAGTTAATTGCCTCTGAATTAGTCTATTAATGTGGCCATGTAACGGGATGGAGGGGTGCATGGAAGTGGCTGGCCTCTCCTGACCACTGCGATGCATTATTTATGGGTCAGTGGATCTGGCAGCTCTGCATTAACTTGGCTAATGGACTGCTGGGCTGTTGCTCTCTGATTCCCTTAGAGAGGGCAGCCGCATCTTGCAAACAAAAGAGAGAAATAAAATGGGTTTATTTATAAACAGTAGTAAAATGGGGATTACAATGTGGTTTTGCATTCCTTTGTGAACATATTTAATCAATATCAGCCAAGTAAATGCATCTGTTAAGTCTTTTGAACCAGGCCATTGAGTGATGAATATTTGTCCGTAGAAATTGATAGATTTTCTCCCATCAGTATTTAGTGTCTTTTTTTATGTGTTTTCTTGATGTCAGAATGACCCAAAGAAACGTTTACACTGATTACTGGTGACGATTGATGACCTTGCCTTTGTTTTGTTTTATGATTCGGTTTCCTGGTCAAATTAACACTGAATGAGGATGACAATGTTCCTTTCTTTTCTACAGAATATCTTCAAATCTCGTAGCCGTAATGCAAAACTTGGCTTGACATAATATGACTTTTTGAAGGTCAAAGTGATCACCTGGAACAAGAAATACTAAATGACTGAGGGAGATCAAATCTCATGCAAACCATCAGCAGATTTTTTCAAATCTTGTTTCTCTGCCGTCTTATGCATTTATGGTCTATTCTGGTTGATTTTATTTGATCAATACTAAACAATAAATGCACATTTAGTTTAGAAATGAAAGGTCAGACAAGGGACAAAATATATGTAGGGAGATGGGAGAATAAAATACATTGTGTTTTATTCGTCTACCTCCTAAATAGTGTGGTGACGCTATCTTGTCATTGTTGGCAGCTTCAGTAGGATCCCCATTGTGAGTGGGGCAGTGTAGTCTGCTGCTGAGGACCGCTGTCGGAGAACGGCATCGGACGGCCCCTCTCCTGGCTGATAATTAAGTGGCACACTGACAAACAGCTTTCATCAGATCCCTCATGTGGAACTGAGAGCATGCGAAGGCTTTCAGGGAGGATAAACCAGAGGACGTCGCTTTGCCTCCAATCTTTCATGGCCTTGCACTGCCTCTGCAGGGAGGGACGGTGGTGGGGTCGTGGGAGAGCAGGAGAGAGGGAGAGCTCCTCACAGCACAGGAGAAAGAAGCACGCCTTCATCACTCAAGAGAGCCCGACGCAATTTGTGGAGTTGTTGTGAAAGATTTCTCTGCAGATAATGTTCGTCTAGAGTAGTTTTACAGTTTGTCTCAAGCATGGTGTACTGTGTTTTTTCCTCCCCGTTTAAAACAGTCAGTTGTTTCTATTTTTTATCACAGGACTGACTTAACTCACGGAACTTGCATTCAGGCCCATGGTAAAGACGTGTGTGAGACGAGTAAGGGGGACATTGGACAGTTCACATTTTCAACCCGTGTTACCATTTGAATCTCTGCATGTCTTGATTTAATGTGCATTATTTACCATATTCTATTGACCGAAGTGGTGTTTCTTTTCACTCTGTCCTACCTGTTTCCGTCCACGTACGTAATTTCTTCTCCACTCTGATGCCGTTTGCATTGACAAGGCTGTAGAAGGTCAGAGATGTTGGATGTTGGTGGATAATAATCCACTTAATAGAGCTGTGCCCATCACTGGCATGGCTCGGGTAATGGGAGAAATAATAGTAGTGTTTCTGCAGGGTGTAGCCCCCTGGGTTGTGCTGCTGCTGCTGCTCAGTGCAGTAGTGGAGCATCACCAGACGCTGTGTAAAGCCCTTTGACTGTGTGCTCGTTCGTCGCTGAGAGAGAGAGAGAGAGAGAGAGAGAGAGAGAGAGAGAGAGATGCACGCACACAGTGGAAGAGGCAGAAAAGAGGGATCTCTTTGAAGGACTATGATTAAAAGCGGCTCGCTACGAGAAGTTCAGATCTTTTGTCGTCCTGTTGAACTGTCATTTAGTGATGCGTTAAGTGAATCAGTATTTTTTTTATCCTCCTCCCCGAGCAGCTTTACAAATCTGCGGCAGCCACCTCCTGATTCGTAAAGGGAATGCTCGAATTTGAAACCTAGCATTCAAGCTAGGGGCTGCAACCTTGAGTGAACCTAGAGGGGAGAAAAGCTCCCTAGAACGTTTGCTTCTCTGGAGTTTCTGCCGAACCATTTTGAGTTTGACCTCAGAACAACAAAGCAGGTAGAGAAAATGGGTGTGGTCTGCGTGCGTCTGAGGCAGATTGAGTTCAGGACATTTCTATTGGAGTTTTTGGTCCCTAACCAAGCTGGCGCCTGCTGAAAAGGGAACATCCTTGGTGCTTCATTCATAACCTTCTTATATTCCACTGGAGAAGGGTTTGTGTTGGCTCAGTCTATTGTCTGAGTTCTATAGGATGCAATATCCTTGGATTACCCTCGGCAAAATTACTTCTCAGAAAAAGTAGGACTGCTTTACTTGGTAGGCTCTGTGGAGGATCTGGCCCACAGCCCGTGGTTTAGCTGGGGAGGGATTTGGTGGCGATGTGGCCACCAATGTTTTTGTGATATATTTTATGGCTTCATATGGGGACCTGGTACCAGGCCTTCAAAGTGTTTTGTTTACTTTTGGGTTCATTTGAGGATGCTCCCCTTGACTTCACATCCAATCAATGCATCTTCGACATCAATTGTATAATTTTGAATTTTTGGTACTTTCCTATGGGAAGAAAACTGGTACAGGGTTATTCTAATATAAAGCTATAGTAGCTTTCAGAAACCAAGACTGAATCTGGGTTAGTTTCAGATCCACACAGACTGTGGCCAACGTTTTAAACGGTTACGAACACATTTCCTCAATGAAAGTACTAATTTGACCCTGCTTGACTGCTAATTTCTGCTCAGTCTGGATCAATTCTGTTTGTCTAAAATGAAATATTCTCAAATCCTCTTTCTTGTTTAATTTTATGTTGGCATGCGTCTGGGTTCCCTGAAAGATATAGCCTGAGTTAAACAGTTCATAGAAATAGTTTTCATTGTGGTGAACGTTGTCTTAAGCTCTTCATTTTGGTCATACTAGTTGATAGTAGGGCTGGGCGATATGGACAAAATCTTATATCACGATATGAGTAATTTTATATCACGATATGGATATATATCACAATATGGTATTTTTGAAGTAAATTAAAATAATAAATGGCTTAAAATAACCATACTTCACATTTGATCAGTTTTTTTCTTTTATTTTGAACTTGAATTTCCATGCTTACAAAGGAGTAAGTAGTGAACAATCTGTCATTAACTGCAGTGTCATATAGTGCAAACATCTTGTAAACATTGAACTGTTTTTTCAATACAAATTTTTTTTTTTAAAGGTGTGCTTCACACCTGCCTGGCTGTCAGTCAGTGCAGTGTAATATAAAATAAAAATCACAGCATCACACAAATATTTTAAATACTAATTATACACTTATAAAATAAAGTTATGTGCTGTGCAAATAGCTGGTGGTAAAAATAGAACTGTTTCTTCAATACAAATGAGATTTTTTTTTCAAGTTAACAGGTGAGTCTCTCACCTGCCTTGCTTCAGTCAGTGCAGTGCAATATAATTTTTTTTTTTTTTTTTTTTTTTTTTTCTCTCGGTATAAACGATACGGCCAAATCTCTCCCGGTAGACACTTTCATATCGTCCATGGTATGATATCGTCATATCGCCCAGCCCTAGTTGATTGGTCTGTGCAATACGGACATAATCGAACGCAATATGGGAAAATTTCATACCACGATAGTGATATGTATCATGATGTGCTACGTTGTCTGTCAATTCTATGGGGAAAAAAGTCTTCACAAAATAACCACATGCCTCATGACGTTGTGCAAAACTGAGAAAAAATCTAATGAGGATATTAAACCAACATAACAAATTAAAGTGCAGTTTATTAAAGTAAACGACCCTCTGTTTGAAGTTAAGAAATACCCATTAGTGCAGCCAATAAACAAAATAAACGTATATGAACGTAAAATATGAAAAAGTAAAAAGAAAAGCAAATCAATCTGTTTTTATAATTCTCCAGTACTGCAGCCAATAAACGAAATAAGTATGCGGAGTAACTCTGCTCGTCCATTGGTCCGTTATTGAAGCGAAAGTGAACCCACTGTTTCAGCTGTAACTCAAACACAAAATTTGATTTTTTTAAAGTGTTTATGGCTGAGGGTTCTAGGATGAGGGGGGTGTGTTATGACCCATGGCAACTTTGTGACACTTTTACAGCACCATCGTTGTGTTGAGTTCAATGTTGTATATGATATGCGCCACACAACTTGGGGTTATACTGAGCTTAACCCTTACTCAGACACGGACATCGATATAAACGGCTGCTCAGACGGAGCCCCACACACCCACACACACCGTAGTGTTATACTGAGAAACCAAACCTCTCTCGGACGCAATTGTCAAAATCAACGGCTCTCCAGAACAAGCCCTCTCATCGGTTCCCTCGCATGTAGACCACATCTTTTGACTCTTGATCTTTCTCGGACTGTTGGGACAACGTTCATCTGTGTCATGCTCCTCCATGTTTGTTCTAGTGTTCGTTGAGCGATTGTAGGGAACGTAAAGCAGGGTCCCAATGACAATACTGCCGTCAAGTATAAATAGCGATAGGAACGAAAGAGGGAAATATGTATTGATCGACCATTTTCTCCCGTTCCCCGGTGAATATCGTCATACTGAACAGCCCTACTAGTTGATGTCAGATTTTTTCATGAACTAAAAAGAACGATGCAGTATTTTAATTTTAAACACAAGAGGGGAGTTGTTTTATTTCTTCCTGGCCATATTTACAGCAGCACAGATTTAGATTATTATCTCTGTTGTACACAAACGTGTGTATAACCACACACACGCGCACACGCAGACACACCTGTAATTGCTGAGCAGTCCAATTTCTTTATGCATGAATTGCCTTCATTATAAAAACCCTGACCTACCAGTGAAAAATGTGTTTCATTTTGCCAAAAAGCTCACTGTCGAGGGGCTAAACAATTTCCCGATGGTGTCATCTGCTTTTGCAGAAGTGGCTATTGAGTTTTAATTACTGTGATACCTCAATGTGCTCCACAGGATGACCTGGGTATAGTTAGCAGAAGGTGGCCATCACAATGATTTTTCAGCCGTGGCCATCCACATGACTGTCGCACAGAGCTTGAGTTAGCCTCGCTCGTGGTAATAGAGTTGTTTAATGCATCCTACCGATTTCACCTTGGCATGCAGTTTGCTGCCACCGACGGGAGCGTACACGTTTTATTAAGACTACATAAGTTTGTAAAGAGCAGACACTGAGAGGTTGCAAACCTACCATGCCAACACTTTTCTCCGTAGATGCTGAAGGAGGCCTTTGAAGAAAAATGAAGTCAAGTTGAAAATCATTATAGTTTCCCAGTGGAGCGTGGGCGTAAGGTTTCTCGGCATCTTAACTGGATGCGTGAGGTTTGGTCCGTTGTAGTTAAAGTGTATCGCTGTTTCTGTGGTCTGGCAGAGAATCTGTTGTGCCATGTGGTGGAGATGAAGGTTGTGCTACTGGAAAGGGGTCAATGTATCCAGTCAATAACGGGTGTATGCATTGCTCTAAATGACTCTTGCCCTGTTTTCCTTTGTTGAAAAAGTCTTCTGCTGTAATTACGACAAGCCATCTTCTGTGCTTTTATACTATTATGACTTTCAAGTAATTTGTCAGGTGTGGTAGCAGCATCGAAGGTGTTTCTCATGGCTGCGTTGTCTTGTTGTGCCGCAGCACGTGTGAAAGGGTGTCTTCTTAGAGGTTGGGTTGGGGCATGCAGCAGAGTGTAAGGTTGTGGAAAGCCCTTTGACTGTATGCACGTACGCTGTAGTTTGCTCCGCTAGAGTGAAAGAAAGAGTGGGGTGGGGGGAGAGAGAGAGGCATACAGTGGAAGAGAGGGATCTCTTTTGAAGGAATATGATTAAAAGAGTCTCGCTACGAGCAGTTCAGATCTTCTGTCGTCCTGTTGAACTGTCATTTAGCGATGCGTTAAGTGAATCCATTTTTTTCCTTTTTTTTTTTCTCCTCCAAAAGCAGCTTTACAAATCATCAGCAGTCAACTCCTGATACGTAAAGGGAATGCTCGAATTGAAAACCCAGCATTCAAGCTGGTGCAACCTTGAGTGATCCTAGAGGGGAAAAGCTCCCTACTAGAATGTTTGCCTCTCTAGAGTTTGTGCCGAACCATTTTGAGTTTGACCTTAGAACAACAAAGCAGGTAGGGAAAAGGGGTGTGTGGTCTGTGTGCGTCTGAGGCAGATTGAGTTCAGGACATTTCTATTGGAGTTTTCGGGCCTTAACCAAGCTGGCGCCTGCTGAAAAGGGAACATCCTTGGTGCTTCATTCATAACCTTCATATATATACCACTGGAGAACTATAAGGGTTTTGTGATGGCTCAGTCTATTGTCTGAGTCCTACAAGATTTAATCTCGGATCCAGCAGTTCTACGTCATAGCAGAACTTATGTAGGGAGCCTGCACATAGCCTTGGTCGGATACAAGAAGTGGTGAGGGATGGTGTTGGGCCTTGTTTCCTGTTTTGTTTTATATGGTATATAGTGCAGATATTTTACTGCAGAAAACTTGTAAGTGCAATAGGATGAAGCTTTCAGACCAAAAGTGTGTTCCTACAGTGGCCAGTCCAATTTTTTTTTGGTTGATTTGAAACCAGCCACCTTTACAAACACTTTTTTTGATAGATTTCTACTGTTGGCCAAGTGCATGTTTGCCAATTATTAACTTACAGATTCCTGTCTCCAGCAATATTATTGGGCAAAACAACTATAAAGAAAAAGAAAGGGAAATTACCGGTTCACCTAGATTTGAGCTCATCAACCTCTATGTATCTAATTTTATTATTATTTTTTTTATTGAAGGATGCAATACCTAAGCAAAATGACTGCAGTAAAAGTTAGATTGATTTACTTCGAAGGCTCATGGAAGATCATATACACAGACCAGAATTTTGCTGAGAGGTGTGTTTGGGACGTGTCCGCCAATCCGTTTGGCAGAGAATCTGTGGTCGAGGTTGTGTTACTGGGAAGGGGTCAACGAATCAATGCGTTGCTCAATAGATACTGTGACTTGGGTCCGGTTTTCTTTTCGTAGAAAAGGTTTTCTACTGTAATAGCGACAAGCATTCTCAAGGGCTCTTAGGCTATCAAGACAATCGAATAAATAGTCCAATATGGAAGCAGCATCCAGAGTGTTTCCTATAGCTGTAGGTGTGAAGGTGTGTGTAGAGGGAGCTTGGGTTTGGGCATGAAGCAGAAAGTGTAAGGCCCAATGCGCCTGCGAAAAATGCCTAGTTGCTTATTCCACAGTTATAATTTTTTTACACCATCAATCAAAGGAGTCTTGTTTGCGTGGCACTCAGAGGGGGGTCGCTTCTCTCTGCGCCGCTACCAGAAATTAAAGCCTGGCTGATTGCCGCCGGACAAAGTCAAACTCACACTTTTTGTTTATGTGTGCATACGTTTTGGGTTGGTGTGTGTGTGTCTCTTGACAGCTTGTAAATGTTAAAAGTGGTGCCTTGGAGAGTTACTGCAGTGGCATCCCACACACCTTCCCACTCCCACTCCAGCCAGACTGGCGGGGTGATACATTCCATGGGCTGTGTGCAAATCTCCCTCGAGGCTGAGGTGTACTGCGTGTGTTGGCGGACATGTCATGAGGGTCTCGTTTTTAAATAATCATGCTCCAAAAACAGAGCCATCTACCTGTGCTATCGCCACTTCCGCTCTTGCTGGTGTGTGTGTGTGTGTGTGTGTGTGTGTGTGTGTGTGTGTGTGTGTGTGTGTGTGTGTGTGTGTGTGTGTGTGTGTGTGTGTGTGTGTGTGTGTGTGTGTGTGTGTGTGTGTGTGTGTGGCCCTGCCAACTGCACCTTGGCTTGTCATCTCAGATTCTCACTGGTCCTGTGTTCTCAGCCTCCCGCTGTTCTCCTTCTCCTGCAGTCCGCCCACTGAGCTGCTTCCACTTTAGAGACCAGCATCTCGGAATACCAGTTCAGATAATTTTCATCTTCGTCCATTCATAGTTTTACTGCACGTCAGGATTGAGGTCACGCCATGCGATGTAAGGACGTTTGTCAAATTTGTCCTTATTTTTGGTAGATTATAGTTAAGATGCATTAATGACATTTATCCATCACATGGGCATCTTAACATAAAATTTAAATTAGAAAAGGAACATAATAGGGACCGAACAAAATCAGCACATTAATGTAGAAGTGTAGAAAGAAATTCAATTTACCTTATTTTGTAAATTTGCACTGAATTCTCATGCCCTTTTCTTTAGAAAAATATGTGAATATGGCAAAATGGCAGTTTAAAGTGGGGGCTTTGACAGCGAGCTCTGAACCACGACCCCTTGTCAACCCGTCCTAAAGACGACCTAACCCCGGCCCCAACGCTGGTGAACGTTGCTCCACCGTAGCTCATCATACCTCGCCTTTAGCGTCTCATTAGCTGCTTTTGAGCAACCTGCTGACTCCCTGACTCTGCTAATTCCCCTCTCACAGCAGAGGTTTTAGACATAAAAGGTGTTTCTTTTCGCAGTATGGTGTTGGTAGAAAGACTTCCTTCCTGGTCTCTTACCTCGAGTGACTCGAGTGACTCATGACAATTCTCAGTACCAATGTGTGGTTGTGTGTGTGTGTGATTGTCTGCTCGGTGCGTCTAATTTTTAGTAAGGCATTGCAATGGTAAGAGGTGGAATGAGGTGATAAGTCTGGGTTGGAGGAGGCATTGATTAATGAACAAGGTGTCTTGGTTTGATCCTTTTTAACCACTCCCTCCTGTGTGTCAACCTGTGCTTGTTTCTCTGTGTGCGTGCCCGTGCGTGCCCGTGTGTGCGTGCGTGTTTGTGTGTGTGTGTGCTGCGATGCATCAAGTGGCCCTGTCTTGTCCCCCCACGCCGCCCCCCCCATCCCTTCCTCTGACCCCAGCTGTGAGGAGCGCTGCCCTGACGTGGCCTGTCCCTTCGGCTCACTCTGAACGTTTGACACGGCGCACGTCGAGGTCAGTCCGACCTCCTTCCCCCCTCCGCCCCCGGGTGCTCCTTCTGTTGAGGCACAGGGAGCCGGCAGAGGGAGAAGAGCTGTTAACGCCTCCACCGCTGTCCCGGTGGTTTAAATCATCGGCGTTCGTTAGCAGACCCCTACCTTTGCAGAGTGTGTGTCCGCTCGCATGCGTAGGTTGCTCCTCCTACACATGATCGGAGCACACGCACAGGTCTATACATGCATACACAAGGGTGCACACACACACACACACACACACTCGCACAAACACACAGAGCTTGTGCTGAGGCTGGATTAGGAGTGCTCTGTGGGGGTAGCAGGTAGATGCTGGGCAGCACTTTGCCAGGACCCCTGCAGTGAGCTCTGTCTGACTCACTTTGCTGTACTGCTGTTTACACCCACCGACCCCCTTTCGCTTGCACTCCTGACTTCCATCTATAGACTCCGCATCCAACTCCCTGGCGCACTCACTGTACTGTGTAACACACTCACACACACGCACACGCGCACACACACACGCACGCGCGCGCATTCACACGCTCACACACAACGCTGACATGTTTAACCGTAATTAGTGGGAGTTTTATGTCGTCAACATGTCATAGCGTTGGTGGCTCCCGTTTACAGGCAGGGTGCGCACGGGAGAACGGCGCTCTCCCTCGCATCCAGCCGAAAGTCACTGTCTGATGTCTGCTGTGTTTCTCCTCATCCTCACCCTGCTGCCAGCTGCCGCACTCATCATTGTTGAAACGGCTCTTGGTTTGCTGCGCTTCACCTCTCCTGCCATCAAGGGCCCCCCATTAATAGAGGGAGAGAGAGAGAGAGAGAGAGAATGAATTGTCGTGACACAATGCAGGCTGTAGCCCCTTCCCGAAACATGAGGGAAGGGGCCTGGGAGGGAGGGAGGGAGTTCATTAAAAAGTAAAGTTCTAATGCAGCCACAGGGCCAGGGCTGCTGGACGCTATAAATGATTCAGGGGCCCACTAGAGGGCCCGTAATGGACACAGCCACATCTTTCCCCCCGCGTGAGGGCCATACTTCAATCTGCAGCGAGACATCAGCAACTGCTGTGTGGAACGCAAACACACAGGGCAGAACCACAAAGACACACACACACACACACACACACACACACACACACACACACACACACACACACACACACACACACACACACACACACACACACTATATATACACAAACACTCTAGCCTGTGACAGGGAAAAAAATGGTATCTCTCCGGTTTTAAGCACTTATGGGGTAAATGTCATTTTAGAACTTCCATCCCTTTCACCTCTCTCTCTCCCTCTCTCCCTCTCCCTCTCTCTCTTGTAACACTTTCCTGGTAAGACATGTCTGGCGGTTTTAAAAGCCGCTCGGGCCCCACTAAAACGAGGGCTTCGAAACACTTTGTCCCCTATACACTATGCACGATCCCATTACTCCCAGGCCCACATTGATTTATTTACTTGCTCTCGCGTCTGACTTACCAGCCAGCGAGAGGTGGCGGGCGGGCGGGGTGGTGGTGGTGGTGGTGGTGGGTGGAGGAGAGAGAAACTTGTGCAGCGGGACCCCGGGCAGGCAGCTGGTCGGGCTGAGGATGCAGCTGACAGCACTAAGGCTATGCTTAGCGGGCTGTCAGTGCACCGGCTGTATTTATTCTGCATGCAGCCGGGCCTTGGGTCGGCCTAGACTTGCCTCCGCAGACTGGGTATTGAATGACCGCAGCAGAGGGTGCTCTAGATGCGATGCCGGTCCGCACAGCCTTCATGTGCCCCGTGTGACCCTGGTGGGCTCCACACACTCCCAGTGTACTCAAAGGAATACCAGGCTCCTTGGAGATTTTAATTCTCTAATTCTATTTGGTTTCTGTGCATAGTGATTCATCGCAGATTCCACGGGGGGACTTGGTATTTTGATTTTGATTTGTATAAAAATTATGATGTTCAATTATTCATGTTTGTTGTATTGGATATTTGTTGATTGTTGTGGATCCAAACGGTTTGGACCAGAACATTGAGGTAAGCCTACTCCCCAGCACGTATCAGTTTTTAACACCTGAGCCAAGACGGCATAAGTAATGAGTTGAACATTTATACTTGCAGCCAAAGGGACGTACTGTGAATACTGTGAGACATGCCATGGTCATCTAGGGGTCTCACTCAAGGATGCCTACAGGGTAGATGTCAGGTTCGAACCCAGATCCTATCAGCTGTTAGACAACCAACAGTGAGACTATCTTGCCTAATATAGGCAGTATTCACACTTAAAAAATGAAATGAGGCCGTTCCCCAACAACTTTGGGCTAAAGTATTTTCTCACCATTCCTTATTTTTGGTTCTGTATGCAACTTTTCTTTCTTCCCATTCTGGCAGGCGCCTCGATTTGACGAGATGGGAACCGCTTCTACCACACCAGCCTTGCTGTTTTTGTAAGGACATTAGTTGGGGAGGGGTAGCGGTGATGGAAGGCGGTGGGGGGGGGGGGGGGGGGCAGGGCAGGTGTAGGGTTCAACAACAAGACTGACAGCTCTAGGAGGCTGTCATTACTGTCTCTGCTGAGGTATTATTGTCTCTAGTGTTGTGCAAGCAGCCACTACCCTATGTGCTCGGGGGTCCGTCTCTCTCTCTCTCTCTCTCTCTCTCTACCTCTCTCTCTCTCTCTCTCTCTCTCTCTCTCTCTCTCTCTCTCTCTCTCTCTCTCTCTCTCTCTACCTCTCTACCTCTCTCCGTCTACCTCTCACCACTCTCTCACACATACACGCATAACGTGCACCATCACCGCACATGCTACTCATCTCACGTATCCATTCAACTCATGGGAGGATCCTGAAGCTTTTTTTGTAGTGTGGCCATCTGTCAATGGCACTCCACCTCGGTGAAGTAGTGGAGCGCGTGCATTTGGCGGCCCCCAGTATATACCAAGGTCCCCTGGACGACTTCCAGCTGGTTGTGAGGGCCCTGGCTGTGGTCGGTTAACCCAGGGCTGTGAGCTTTTTATGTTCAGTCAGCCGGCCCACTTGAAACCCCTCCCCGTCAGACAGATGGATGAGCCTCCCCGTCTAGCATCGACAACGAGGCTGCTAACGCTGTAATGAGTTAACTTCCAGAATGATCTGCATAATTTATTTCCTGCCTCCTCAGGAGCCTGCTGGAGCATTAATTAATATTAGGGCCGGGTATCAGCAGTCGTCCCACTCTGGGATTCCTCCTGGCTCATACTTCTGGCACCCGTGGAATTCGATATGTTGTGCAACCAGCGTGCCTTTAGTTGGAGGGATATTTTCGGGCGGGGAATATTCTTTCCAGTTTTCTCCTTTTGTTCGTTTTTTCCTTTCTTTGCACAATCAATGTGCTGTTTCAATGTGCACGTGTCAAATCAAAGTCCTACATTGGTTCACAAGCTGAGGTTTTTTTTTCAGTCGAGAGCTCCTCGACCTTGATGTAAATAATAGGATTGACAGCCTGATTTGACATCCAGCTCAGCTTTGTCTTCATCGCCATGCAACCTTGTTCAACATTACTTAACGTTGCTCTCTTTCTCTGTCCCCCCCCCTCCTCCCCCTCCCTTACAGAACTCAATACGGCACAATCTGTCATTGAACAAGTGTTTTCTCAAAGTGCCTCGCTCCAAAGATGACCCAGGGAAGGTGAGTTGACGGCTCTATTCTTTCTGATTCTATGAATTCCAACTGCTGACATTCAGGATTCTGAGAAATTATCATTTTTGGGGTGGAGGCTAGAATCCACAGTTCTGACGTTGCCTTGGGCCACTATCCACGATTGCGAAACGTTCTTGTACTGTATGCTCTGTGGCGAGGAAAAAACCCATAGTGTTAACTTTGAGTGTCTGCCAGGTTTCAGTCTGGAAATGCATGGTATGCTGATAATCTATTTTGAACCTTTCCGACCCTGCAGAATTGCAGGGCTTTGCATGCAAAACCACTACTTATCTACACCCACATTGACAGTTGATGGCTTTTGGGGTTGGTTTTGATTTTATTTGACTAAATAAGTTTTACTTTTATTAAATAAGATGATACAACTAAAAAGCGAAATCTTGCTGATGAAACCATAATGGAAGTTTGTCATATAAAGCAGTGTACTACACGCACCAGTTAAGTCACATCAACGAATTAAGCTACAATTTATGTTGCTGAAACTTCCAAAAGCTACCAACTTAATTTCCGTAATGCGACCCAGTTTCATGTAAAACGTGTAATAACCGCAGGACAGAGATGTGATTTAATTGCGTTGTGCAAGCTTGTGCAAAGTCTTCACGTCATCGGCATCAGCCTTGTTGGTGAACAAGAACAACAACGTATATTGCATTACAACATTCAACCCTGGCACACTATATGTTGTTGTGTTACATTGTTACACCATGTCTGATGCAGACAATAGAAACATAACATTCTTTAGTCGTTAATGTTGCAAAAAACATTTTCAGTCTGCAATCTGCAGCCATCCAACCGCCTGGGTTTCATAATACTGTTGCTTCTGTTCCACACCATCTTGTGTACTCGCTATTGTTAAGTCACTTGTTCTACTTTTTTCTGTTTTATGGTCGTACATTGAGTCTCAAGCCATTCGTGAGCTAATGCCATCTACAGCATCGTCTTGCGTTTTCCTATTCTCCTATAGCACAACAAGCTGTCGGTGTCTTTCAACAGTATTTCTCTAATGGCAATAATGACAATGTAACAATTGAGTGGGGTCCATTGGGGAACCATGCAGCATTCCTTTAGATTGTGGTGCAGGCGCTCACGCCCACTCACGCAATGCAGCCGGGGGGCCGGGGCTGTATTTATTAAATTGTTAATGGTAAATGTTGTATGGTAACATGCTTTAACTTAGTGATAATAACATTCTTATTAATAGTATTGGTATATACTATTTACATAGTATTTTTTTCTTCTTCTGGTGATCTGGCATCCGGTATTAGTGCATGTGTGCTTCCCTCTGCATACTCATGAATAGCGCTAGTGCTGCAGTGTCGCCTAACAACAACGTCACCTATATGTTTGAATGGTGGAGGAGCAGGGTGCAGGCCAGGGTGGCTCCACCATTGCAAAGTTTAGGGAGAATCCTGTATGATGCATGCATTTAAATTAATGAAATAACACAAATATTATTCTACACTAATACAATTACGGTATTTAAAAATAATATGAATTCAGCGTGAGACAAAACTTCATAAAGAAACCTTGAGTGTGTGATTGCAGGGCTATAAGCTCTCCAGCTGCAGCGCTGCACCACTGCTGCATTTAGGAGAAACAATGTATTGACTATTGACCTTTTTTTAGAGAGCAACGAGCTCTGCGTCCGTGGCAGCGTTCTCCGGTGGTTCTGGGTACTCTGTTATCTTGCTGCTACTTTCAGTCTCTTAACCTTTTTTTAGCATTGTGGTTTAGGTGCGCATAGGTCGCTGCATACGCTGCACTGTGGCCCAACCTACAGAATTTCATACCAATGTCAGAGAGAACCTTGTGCAAGCTCGGGAACCCGTGCAAATAATCACACACACACACACACACACACACACACACACACACACACACACACACACACACACACACACACACACACACACACACACACACACACACACACACACCGCGCTCTTGAAGACAGGCGGAGGCATGAGGCGCTACGTGTTGTAGAGGATGGGGACTGAATGCTAATTTCATGTTTTGCTGTAATCCTCTGATATTGACACTCCTGGGAGCTGCTCCATTAAATACAAAATAATCTATTGCTGTATGGATCCCATTCCAAATGCAGGGCCAACACGCGTGCATCCTTAATGTTTAATTTTGAATTTTCCTCACTCCCCCCCCCCCCCCCCCCCCACCCGTACCCCCGAAGACAACTTCAAAGAGACGCTAGCCACTCTTGATATGTTGCATCAATATTGAAATATGGCAGGAATACGAGAACTGCTGGCTGGATGAGATAGGAGATGCGTGTGTCTCCCCGTCTCTCTCGCGCGCCGCCTCGCTTCCCCTCCGAGATGGTGTGAGCGATGGTGATTGGTGTTGTACGACAACACACCTCGTGCCTGGGAGGTGAAGAGAGTAAGAGTAGTCGTAACACCCTCCTCCGCGCGTACTTTGACTGAGTCTCCACCGGCACCGATCCTGGAGGAGGATAACAGCGCTCTAACCAGCGGTGGGTTCACGCCATGTGTGCAAACAGAAAATGGGGAAGCGACCTTACCGGCCGGAATCCACGCAGGCCTAACGGACTGGCGGCAGCGTATGAAAATGAGCTCAGTCATCAACTGCGGCAGCAGCTGATAAAGCGAGTTATCGAGGCCCGTTGTTTAAACATCCGTCACGACGCCGGGCGCCTTTGTTTCATGCGGGGCCAGAGATGATTGCGGTTTGCCCTGGTGATGCACTCCGAGGACAAACTGCGTTATGCAGCTGTACATATATATATATACATATATATCTATATATATATATATATATATATATATAGGCTACGTATTTATATATATAAAAATAAAATTGGTGAATAATTTAGCAACTCTTTATATTGGTTTTGTTTATTTATTTATTTCTACTTGCAGGTCCCCAGAGGGCACTGCGGGGAAATGTAGAACCCTCCCTCCCTCCCTCCCTCCCTCCCTCCCTCCCTCCCTCCCTCCCTCCCTCCCTCCCTCCCTCCCTCCCTTCCTCCCGCCCTCCTCCCAAGGGACTGAATTTAAGGATTTTTTTTTTCTCCCTAATTAAAAAGAAACGCCACCCGGCCCTGCTTTTATTTATTTATTAATTTATTAATTTATTTATGTGTCTATTTAATTTATTTATTTCTTCACGTCTGCGCGGCTCGTACGTCTCTGTCTATGTATCCTAATGGAGACCTAATTGAATCGGTTAACCCTGGCGGTTCCGTGTCAGGACAGATGCCGGGATCGCGCCGGTGTGGCCGGCTTAACCTTCCCGTCGTCCTTGTTGGCGGCACGTGTGTTTGTCCACCGTTGAAAGCCTCTTGGCAGACGCACAAGGAACCTAATGAGTTTTTTCCCTCTTTTTTTTGTGTGTGTGTGTGGGTGTGTGTGTGTGTGTGTGTGTGTGGGTGGGTGCGCGCGTTGTGTTGTTGTTTTTTTACCGTGCATTTTCTCAGTAGCCTAGATCATTACGAGAAGCCTCTTCATCTTTGCTTGATTGCGTTGTGAATAATTCTTCCCCCCGAGGAAAATGTTAATTGACCCCGAAGCCTTGGAAATATTAAAAGTTGTAATTTGGCCCCCTGAAGAATATAGGCCAGCCTGTAGGTTTTCTTTTTAACAAGCAGAGCCGGGAGTAGCTAAGGAAGAGGTTTGAGGAAAAGCGTATTGTTAGCGTTAACAAGAGTGGGCCTTGGTGTATTCATTGTAAGAAATTCTTTATGTACATCTAGTGCTATGGCCTCTACTGTTGTTCAGACCATTTCTGGATGAAAATATCAATTATTCTCTATGCTAAGGAAGTCATTTTAGAGGTCCCGACTCCCAACCTCACACACTCCAGACAATTGAGATTTTATCGGGCTTCATATGAAATATTAAAAATAAAATTTCAAACTTGTACTGCCTCAGGGTGAAGATTTCATTTTTTTTTTTTCTACAACTGTAAGCCGTGTTGCTCTTTCGCTTCGGGGGAAGAGCACCATTGAAAAATAAATTAAATGGGGCCGAATGAAGAGATAAATAATGCAGCTTGTGTATGTGGAATGCGAGCGCCAACCCTAGAGCCCGCCTCAACTCTTCTCCACTTGATTAGCTCAGACCTGAGAAGAAAGCAGCGCTAGCACTGGCAACATGCAGGGCCCGGGGGCCGGCGGGGCCGGGGTCGATGCGTCGGTCAGGGAACGGAGGACGGAGATGGGCGGTGGATGAGATGGAGGAGGAGGAGGAGGAGGCTGGCGTTGGAAAGAATGAGACCAAAAGGTTATTTCAGGAGCATTAGAAGAGAGGATTGGAGTTTAAAGAGAAACCAGGAGGTGAGGACGAGGAGAAGGGTTGAGGAAGAGAAGAGGGCGATTGTGGAAGATGAGACCGCAGTTGAGGGAGAGGAAGTAGAGGTTTAGCAGGAGTTGGGAGTTGAGGAGAAGGAGGAGATTGTAGTTTAGGAGGCGATGAAAGGAGTGAAAGAAGGAGGTGGCAGTGGAGGAAGATGTGTCAGGGGCTGAGGTTGACAGGTGCTGGCAGAGGCAAATGGTGATTGCCTTTACGACTGACAACACTTTATCCACGCGCCGAGCTGAGGAAGTTGAGCTGCAGAAAAGAGCTTACCAACTCACCACCGGCGGCTTCCGTCTCTGCTGCTGCACTTACATCAAGAGAGCCGCCGCAGAGGAGGACACACACACACACACACACACACACACACACACACACACACACACACACACACACACACACACACACACACACACACACACCCTGCATGTAGTGTACAGGTGCACATTTACACACACGCATGCACACACAAGTATTCATAAATGCATCCTCACACATGCACGCACTCACACCCTCACCGACATACGCACACACATGCCCGCACACAGACACTCGCATACAATGACATTCTTCTGGTTAGAAGGCTTGAATCCACAGAAATGGAAGTGAAATCTTTGTGCGTCGAGTGTGGGCTCTGGGTTGTGTTACTGAATCTTTTTTTCATTACTTTTTTTATTTTTTCTGCGCTCGACGCAAAGTGTCTGCTTGTGTCACGTCCTGCGGTTACGGTTCTCCTGAGCTTAGACACTTGAGTGCAGCAGTCCCCTAACATCCCAGAGATGCTAAAGCTTTTGTCTGAAGCTCGGTAATGAAGCTATTGTGTGTGTCTCTCTCTGTCCTTGTTCTGCAGGGCTCCTACTGGGCCATTGACACCAACCCAAAGGAGGACGCGCTGCCCACTCGGCCAAAGAAGAGGCCTCGTTCAGGAGAGAGGGTGGGTCCACAGAGATGCACACATCATGGATACCTCGGACTGGCTCTCTATGTACCTGTACCGTCGCTCTCTTCAGCCCTGTCCCTCGTCTTTTCCCTTTTTTGCTTGTTTTAGCTTGTTTTTTGTGTATCACTATCTGTGTCTCTTGTCCCTCCTTCTTTTTCAGTTTTCCAGTCAATCTTTCACTCGCGCTCTCTCTTACTCAATCTTTGACTCACCCGCTCTCGCTCTCATTCTCTCTCATTCTCGCTCGCTCAAATTGTCTCTCGCTCTCTGTTTTACTCTTTCAAACACACACACACACACACACACACACACACATACACATACACATAGACATACGCATACACATACACACACACACACACACACACACACACACACACAGTTCTGCTCTTGTTATTCGTCATGCCTGCCATATGTGGACACACACTGAGGCGCACAGTCGGAGCTGCTGCCGGCTGCATGCGTCTGGGCTGCATCTCCACCCAGCTCCAGTAGCCCCGTCATGAAGTGGGCTCCTTATTAATAAACTATGCCCCAGGCAGCCATTACATACATTGCATACTGCACTCGTTTTTTTTAACAAACATCAATTAATGCAGAGCCGTGTGCACGCCAGTTACTTTGGAGCCCGAGCCTTTGTCTTTAATTATGGATGAGTCTCTTTCAGCTGTGCTGGTTTAGTGAGCAGCTCAGATTGACCTGGCCCTGAGGCTTCCCAATACGCGCACACACACACACACACTCCCATACACACCCATGCACACCCTTCTCCCCCATCAGTGCGGCTGAGAGACACTGACGTAAGTGTGTTCATGTACTCACACACACATGGAATCACTCTCATTAATACACATGCTAACATGCATAGTTACACCACGTAGGACCGCTACACGTGTACCCGCCCACACACACTTATCTATCCAACACCCGGTATCATCGTCACTGCACCACATGAGCACACAACCACAGACAGACAGACACACAACTCTTGTCATTCTAAAAAAATCGAAAGGCGGTCACAGAACCACCCACAAGACCATGTGTCTGTGGGTCTGGGTTATGAGCGTTGTGTGAATATATAAAAAAACAATTAAAAGGGAAAGTGAAAGGCATGGGTTGTGACTTCCATTTATGTCGTGCCTGTATGCCGCCCCAGTGCCAGCATCTAGCCTGTCAGCCTGCTCCTCTGATGCAGCAGCAGCCTGTTGTTCATTTAGGGCTCAACAGAACAAGATGGCACCCCGCGAGAGGTGTGAGCTTGTGTTTTCACTGTGACACGTACGCAGTCTACACCCCCCCCCACACACACACACACACACACACACACACACACACCCTGATGCATGCCGTCTGCCGACAAGGTATTCCATTAGGGCGAAATGGAGAGTTTTGTGAAATCTCATTTATGTTTATCATGAATTAAAAATGGTATTGTTGGCAGCAAATCCTCTTACAGTAAGCACTTTTGGTAGACAGGCACGGATGAGTTATCCCCCCCCCCCCCCCCCTCGAAAGAGCACCTGAGCTGCTGAAAGGTGTGTGTGTGTGTGTGTGTGTGTGTGTGTGTGTGTGTGTGTGTGTGTGTGTGTGTGTGTGTGTGTGATAGAAAAAAGGGGTTGCTCTTCTTGGTGAACAATGCCTCAAATGTGACCTATATAAAGGTGTATCCATTGTCACCTATAATTTATTCATCTGCATAAATATTCTGTCGATGGATAGGCATCACGCACACACTTCCTCACACACACACGCACCACATTTCTGCCTGCGGTGGGATCACCTGTATTTGATCGTTGAATAATGGCAAGTCTTTTTTTGTGTCTCTCCCTAATACCCTCCCCCCACTGCTCCTCCTCCTCCTCCTCCTCTCCCTCTTCCCTCTGCAGGCTTCCACGCCGTACAGCCTGGAGTCAGAGTCTTTAGGGATGGAGTGTATGATCTCTGGAAGTGCCTCTCCAACGCTGGCAATCAACACTGTGACTAACAAGGTAGCTCTCTCTTCGTCTCCCTCTCACTCTCCTCTCTCTCCCTCGCCATAGCCAGCGATCCGGCATCCGCCAGCACACACCTGGCTACACCGTTGCACCTTGACCCCGCCCACTTCTCCTACCACCCACAGCACTGCATCCCTTAGACACCAGCTCTTCAGAGTCGGGGACGCACACACATACACACACACACATACACACACACACACACACGCATACACACGCATACATTACACACTCGTATCCACATACTCAAAGGCGGATATGCCTAAAGCTTTACTGCAGCACAGCCCACACTGAAATCGCGCATATCTGCACTGCAGCAGTCTCTCTCTGGCTACGAGTGATTTTTATCTGGATTATGACTATCATTTTTTGGTTTCTTATGCTATGTTTAGTTCCAAAAGTGTAGTCAGTGCCGATGCTTGGCCTCTTTCGCGTGCTGATAGCTTACCTTAAACGCACACGCGCAGATCTTCGACTAAAACTAAACCAGAATGGGTTGAAGCGACACGCTCCTCCGCTCGCGCCCGCTGTTCACGGAGGCTGAGAGCGGGGCGCTGCGGATACATCTGCTGTTGGGGAGTGTGTGTGTCTGTTTGTGTGTGTGTGTGTGTGTGTGTGTGTGTGTGTGTGTGTTTCCAACACATGCTCCATGCTACAGCAATGTGGCCGTGTTGACTCTGAAACCTGATATTAGCTGGATAGCAGGCCAGAAGAGGATATTGGAGTCAAAGAATATCCCCAATGCAAAGGTCCAATAACAAAGACCGTATCACACAGCCATCGGATATCTTTGAAGCCGACTGTAAGCAAAAATGTTCGGCTCCTCGCTAAACTCTGTGAGCAGACCACACGTCCATGCCATGCGGCGGACTGGAGTGTTTCGCCGCTCTGCAGTGGCTTGTTACCTGCATCTTGACACTGACACATTTGAACGACACATCCACGGTGATTAAAAAGGCTGCGGTGCATCGCTACCTCTTTGCATATATAAATGGCGGAGCGGAGAAGCTGCAGATGCCGATTTGGCTGTTGTTGGTTCTAAGTGTGCGGCTCTCTCTGAAATTCAAATAGGCTTCTTAACCCCAGGCCCTCGTCCTCTGGGCTCAGACAGGGCAGCTCTCTCTGGAGGCCCGTTTAACCAACAACAACAACAGAAAGAGTAGCTTCCTTTTCATTTCATTTCATTTTGGTGATAAACCCGATGATGATGGAAAGATGTGATTTGCACATGTGTGTGCGTGCATGTGGTTTGCTAAGCCATGATTGTACTCAAGTAGTGAGACTGATGTAAAGGAATGATACTGTTTTTGTCATTCTTTTTTTATTTGTGTGTGTGGGTGCACGCGGGTGTGTGCCTCTGCACACACGCTAGCTTTGTCTGAGTGACAGCTCTGAGCTTGTAGAGCATGTCGTAGACGCAGTCGGGTGACGGGGAACCAATCGGGACAGAGGCGCGCGTTCGTTCACATGCAAAGTCACTTACCACGGCTGCTGCCCTTGCTCTGTGAGATGGAGGGAGTTTGGTGAAGCGCACGCCAGACACAACAACGGCAGCCACCATTACAAACTGTAGAGTCAGAGGAGCAGCAGAGAGGAGATTAAGCCTCTGGAACTGTCAGTTTAAATCCCGTTCAAATCGTGCGTGCGTTTGTGTGTGCGTGTGTGTGTGTGTCTGTGTGTGATACAGCTGACCCGTCTTTTTTTTGTGTGCTGTTTATTAGTACCAAAATCTGCTGCCGTGGCAAAAGCGAGCGAGAGACAAAGCAGAGTGTGTGGGGGGGAGGGGGCTGCTCTGAGACCCCCAGACTCCACGAGGAGCGCTTGTTTCTCACCGTCTTACACTGTAAACACGCTGCCAGGCCACGCCTCTTTCTGCACAGCCTGCCTTGCCAAGCCACAGGAATTCCCTCTCTCTCTCTCTCTGGCTCGCTCTCTCTTTCTGTTTTCTTCTCTTTGCACCCCCCCTTATCCACCTCCTCCTTTCTCTTCCCGTTCCCTTCTCCACCCACCCTCGCTTCGTTTCCCGCCTTCCAGATCGACCAATGGCATAGGGCGTCAAGGAGGAATGCCGAAGCAACATGCCAGCAATATAGTTTTTATTGGTCCGACAGGGGAGTAGGGGTGTGTGTGTGTGTGTGTGTGTGTGTGTGTGTGTGTGTGTGTGTGTGTGTGTGTGTGTGTGTGTGTGTGTGTGTGTGTGTGTGTGTGTGTGTGTGTGTGTGTGTGTGTGTGTGTGTGTTCATGGGGGGGAAGGGGGGGGGGGTCTAGTTTAACATTGACTGTTGGACATTCCTCCAAGACTTTTCACTTCCCTTTGTAGGCATTTTTTTCTTTTCTCTTTTATTTCCTTTTTTTTTTTTATATCCCAGAAAGCCTTGTTCTTTGCCCCCCTCCTCCTCCTATTCCTCCTCCCTCCCTCCGCTTAATGGGAATGGCTGAGATGAAAGTCCTGGCACTGGAGTGCGATGATGAAGGGAGAAGGGGATTGTTGTTAAGTGTGTTTGCTCAGAACCCCCCTACACACAAGCGCACGCACACACCTCCCTTTGCCTCGTCCCCCCCTCTCTCTTTCCCTCTCTCTGTGTCCCACGGGTTGGTGAGGGGCTCTCATGCTGAACACTGGCTGGTATTGTTGCAGACACCTGGGCCAATCCTGCTTTGATTTCATAATCCACGTAGTCTCCTGCTCCAGATTAGGCCGTCGTGTTAAAGGCACCTCTGGCTCCTTAACTTGAGTCTCTGCTAAGCGCAGCAGCAAGAGCGCTAACGCCAAACACGTTATTACCAAGAGAGAATCTTCTTCTTCGTGTTTGTGTGTGTGTCTGTGGTCATGTCTATGTTGGTTTGTGCACAGCTTGCAAGGGTGAGAAGAATGCTAGATAGCCTGCTAGCTAACGGCAGACACGATATCAGCATTTGCTTAAGCTGCTTTTTGTGTGTGTTTGTGCACGCCTGTGTACATGTGTGTGGGTTGGTTTGTGTGCGCATTGTGCAAATGTGAGTGGGCACCAGCTTGGCTTCGTGCGCATGCAAATCTGCTTATGTCGACGTTAGTGTGTGTGTATGTGTTTGTGTGTGCATGTGTCATAAATTGGCACCGGCCTATCTGTGTATGTGGGTGAGATGCGACTGGGAGTTCATCTGTGACTGTGCAAGCTCAAGTGGGCGTCTCCTCTCTGGGGGCCCTGGCGGGCGCGGGGGGTTGGGGGGGGCCTTTTGTGTGGGTGTGTGTGTATCTGTGCGTGTGTGTGAGAACCACAGCACTGAGGTTTTTCCCAATCATCACACAGTGTATGGATATGAAGAGGCAAAAATAGATTGTGGTGAGAGGCTGTTCAAGACTGAGGCTTCTTTCATGACTCTGCTACACATTTTCGTTAATATTTCGGCAGCACGCTGGTTTTGATTAGCTTGGTAGGGCTGCTTTGTCGCTCTCCACGAGCGCAGGCTAAGCCCTGCTTCTTAGTTTCTCATCGGGTCGTTCTGGCTCGGTGCTGGTAACCCGGTGAAGCCCACACTGAGTGAAGAAGGACTGGAGTCGACTAATGAGCTGCTCTTGAACCCCCCAATATTCCTCCTCTTCCTCCTCCTCCTCCCAAATGTTCCTTTAATCATAAGCACACTCCCATATTCCACCTCCTCCACTTGGCTGCTGGGTTCGTGACGCTGCACATTCTGCAGCCAGCCAGCGTGATCAGTCCGTAGGCTGCCAGCCCGCTCTTTGTCTGCCCGTTCTGGTAATTATTATTATTAGGCTTTTATAAAAGGCACACGGTCATGAACCTTGAGGATGTCGACACTGATGCGGTTTGCGTCTATTCCTGTCGCTTCTTGTTACATGTTTGAAGTCGTCTTAAAGGAAAATAGATACAACTACAAAGGTGTTCTTATTCCATGTGGATGACATTGTGCTCATAGTACAGAGTGTCCGTTGTGCTCTATCCCCCCTCATCATTTGCCCCTAATAACGATCCACTGACTTTATTTTGGATGGGGGGCGAGGTGGTGGTGGCGTGGGGGGGGGGGGGGGGGGGGGGGTATTCGCGGAAGCGGTAGGGGAGTAAACTTTCGAGAAGGGATAATTAAGATTGTCGTTTTGAAGTGCCTCGGCTGGTTTCATAGCTCGGCGGAAAGGTCAGCGGCTCTGTAGCGCCGGAGACCTTTGTTAGCTGTCCCAAGCCGGTTTGCGCTCGGTGAGCAGATGTGTCTGACACTGCCGGTGCCGTGACCTTTAGTGCTATGGATGTCCCACCCTCACCGACCTAAACAGCCCACCCACCCGTCCATCCACTCTCACCCATCTGCGCCCCCCCCCCCCCCCCCCACCCTCAACTCCCCCTACAGCTACACCCCTATGTTGGTGTTGACTGCCTTGACTGAAAATTACAGCCTGGGAAATAAGGAAACCTGGAGGAAATGTATATATTTTGCTTTAACAAGTTGTTACATGCACTGCCAACACAATTACAGTGTGTGCCTGTGACACCGGCGCACGCACACACACGCACGCACGCACGCACGCACACGCACACAAATAAACCATCAAATGGTAAATTACACCGTTTACTGTTACATTCCAAACAACTTCCTCTCTCTAACCCCTGCTTTCTGAAGAATGCTAATGCGCTGGTAGCCTGGTTAGGCATGGCCAACCCGTGTTTGTCGCTTGCATACTGTCCAGGCATGCACACACATTTCCGAACAGAACTAATGTATGGTGGAACTGTATTCCAGGTGGCGTTGTACAACACGGACCAGGAGGGAAGCGACAGTCCGCGGAGCAGCCTTAACAACAGCCTGTCGGATCAGAGTCTGGCGTCCGTTAATCTCAACAGCGTGGGCAGCGTGCACAGCTACACGCCGGTAAGACAGCGGCCGGCGTTCATTTACCTGTGTTTAACCTTCATTTAGCCATGTTGGTCTGCTTTATATCTAACATCTTTTACGAATGGTTAATGGTAAATAGACGGCATTTATGAATGCACTTTGGAGCCTTTGGCCACTCAAAGCACTTTACAATGAGTGCCCCACATTTCCCCCAGTCACACACGTATTCATACACCGACGGCGTTGTCAACAATGCAAGAGAGCCAGCAGCCTTGCATGCCAGCTCGTCGAGAGCATTTGGAGCTCGTCGTCTTGCTTCTTGACGCTTGGATAGGATGACTCTGGGAATCTAACCGACAACCTTCCAGTTGCCAGCAAACCTTTACGACGAAAATGACAACATACAGCAACACGCGACACCACATAAGCAACCTTCTTGTACACATCGAATCATATAATCAGGCAGAGAAGAAGAATCAGCAAGACCTGCGGGGTCAGACGTTGCCTTGACCTGCATGAGTTTTATTCACAGCTCTCGGCGTTGATTAAATAGTGTGTCGAGAGTGACAAGCTCCTGCTGTCGCTTCTTGTTTTGAAGCACATTTCGTGACGAGGACACTGCTGCATTCTGACATTTTATTTTTCTCTATAGCGGCGTTCAATCTCTCTTTTTAAAGTGCGACGCCTCGGTAACAACAACACAGAACTAAAAGACAACATGGAACACAGCACATACCATATCACATTTTTTCAATGTTATTAACACACGGCTACGATACGTTCATATCGTCTGGTCCATTCAATAAGTATCCTAGTTTCAGTCAAAGTCTGCTTATAATGCACTGCAAAAAAACAATATTAGAAAGGCTGTCCATATCTGAAAATAGTTATGTAATGCGTCATTATTTTCTGCTCTGACCGTGGTCGGGAACACATTTCCTATCGCCGTCTCTTGTCTCCTTACATTTGCCAGCTCATGGTTCAGGTTCAACCCGAGCCGCACAAAGGCCTCTAAATGAACGTTGGGATGAGCCAGCGTACGGCCAGACTCCGGTCCACGCGGCACGCCAGCCGCGCTCATCAAACACGGCCGCTTCAGCGCACCACACTCCTCTGTTTCATGTGATCAGAAAGGCACCCGACAGAGGGGGGGGGGGGGGGGGGGGGGGGCTACATAGGAGTCCGCCGCCGCCTGGCAGCGGCCCGGTGCTCAGGCAGGACCTGTCTGCGTCTGTGTGTGTGCAACATCAAGAAAGGACGGGGTTAAAGGAAAGAGGGGCAGGGAGCGTGGGGAGCATGGGGGGCCAAGGGCAGGCATGCACGCTCCTTGGAAGCCAGACAAAGAAGCTGCTGCCTCTGATGTCCTCCCACCAGAGATGCCCCCGCTTTGGTGTGGTCCACCCGCATCCGAGAGGAGCTCCTCGCTGCAGGCGCCGGGCATCGATCGCCCCGACCTGATGGATGTGCTCACTCTGTCTCTCCGTCTCTCTCTTCTCTCTCTGTCAGCCTCCCTCTGTTGCTCTCGCTCCGTCTTTCAGCAGAGGCAGACTCTCTCTCTCTCTCTCTCTCTCTCTCTCTCTCTCTCTCTCTCTCTCTCTCTCTCTCTCTCTCTCTCTCTCTCTCTCTCTCTCTCTCTCTCTCTCTCTCTCTCTCTCTCTCTCTCTCTCTCTCTCTCTCTCTCTCTCTCTCTCTCTCTCTCTCTCTCTCTCGCGCCTGCTGTCGCTTTTATCCCTCTATCTCTGTCTCTCTCTATGTCTCTCTTTGTCTTTCAGCAGAGACAGCCTAGCTGTCTTTCTCTCCCTCCCTCCCTCCTTCTCTCTCCTTCTCTCTCTTTGTCTTTCAGCAGAGACAGCCTAGCTGTCTTTCTCTCCCTCCTTCTCCCTCCTTCCCTCTCCTTCTCTCTCTTTGTCTTTCAGCAGAGACAGCCTAGCTGTCTTTCTCTCCCTCCTTCTCCCTCCTTCCCTCTCTTTCTCTCTTTGTCTTTCAGCAGAGACAGGCTAGCTGTCTTTCTCTCCCTTCCTTCTCTCTCTCTTTCTCTCTATCTTTCTTTCAGCAGAGGCAGGCTTTCTGCCTTGAACACTCGCTCACCCCAGACACTCCTGCATTGTTATATCCCTCTTCACTCTGCCAAGCGAGACTGAGAGCCACGCACTTCGACAGCATACCCACATCTACTTGCTTGGGAAAATGGAATGATTGGGGAGGGGGGGGGGGGGGGGTAGGAAACAAAAAGAAAAATATCTGAGTGTATCAGAGTGCCCGGCCAGTCTCACTATGCCAGGACCTTGGAAGAAGACCTCGTCTGGTCTCGGCTTGTGCAGCATCGCAGAGCGTCGCTCTTCCTGCTGTGAACCGGCTAGACCTCACTAATTGCTGGAGGCTAGGCCTACCAATCTCTGGCCCTCTCTCACAGCAGGGGTGCCGGAGCGGGTTATTGACCACCCACACAATAAATGGCCCCACCAAAAAAAAAAAAACGTGCTTATGAGTACAAGGCCTTGCTATTGATTTTGTTTAAAATATATTTTCGCTCTCGCACCTGAGTATCGGCTTTGTGTCTAATTGAGTCGCTCGCTCCCCTTTCTCTCTGGGGCTGGGCGAGCCAACTGGGGTCTGTTGGTCCAACCCCACTCCCCTCTCTGAAGAGTGCCTGAGAGCTCTGTAGAAATCGATGAACCGTCAAACTGAAAGCATTGGTCCAAACCTCGGTCAAACCACTTGAATGGATCGTTGTCGACTTGAGAGAGTGTGTCTTGGATTAGAATCATCTTAACGCTTTAAGAGCTCCTTATCCCCATTGTCAATTAATCGGTTGGTCTTTTAATTTATTATTCATTCTATGTTTACAATTAATAATGGAGTCCATGTGTGTGTCTGATGAACAACCAAGAAGAACTGTGAAACTACTAGAAGTAACCATATATTTGCTTAAATGAAGCAATTGCTTTAAATTGATCAATGACTAAATCAATGATTCGGCTATCAACATTCGGCTATCAGGCCATCGTCCAGTGATCGTTTCACACTCCAAACACTAGGTTGAAGTTATGTGTGCTGTATGGTCTCCTGAGGCCAGCGTTCTCCTGTGTATGGACATCAGTGTATTTAGAGGGGGAAGACCGTTCTTTCCTGTACTCAATAGTGATTGGTCCAATGCTCTAGCCTTAGTTTAAATGCGGGGCATCCTGTTGTATGATGAAAGTGCAAGGGAAACCCCTCCACGCTATACACTATAATAGACCCCTCGTTACACCTCCACCTCATCTCCCTTTAAACTCACGGCCGGGATGCTGTAGTTTCGGACATCCTGCATCTATTAATGCAACCATACTACCCACTGCCCATTTTACAGGCCAGGTCTAATGTCCACCAGTCACATGTGTAACCCTGTCTGTGTCCGGGCGTGTCTCCAGGTGTCCAGCCTTCCAGAACCCGTGTCCCAGTCCATGAGCCTGCAGCAGCAGCAGCAGCAGCAGCAGCAGCAGCAGCCCCAGCAGCAGCAGCAGCAGCAGCCTCAGTACAGCATGCCGGAGAGGGACAAGCAGCTCCTCTTCTCAGACTTTGAAGATCTCAGTGCCTCCTTCCGCAGCCTTTACAAGTCCGTCTTTGAGCAGTCCTTCAGCCAACAGGGTGAGGGTCTTCTAAACGAACAAAGCGTCATTTATCAATGCGAAGCACATTGCGGCGTGTATATTTTGTAAATATGTAATAATGATTGAATATATTTCTTTCATTAGAGCGGTGTAAAAGTAAGTGTTTTAAATCAATTTTGCCCAGGGAACACGTTGGGACAAGATAATTTACAAAATAATTCAACCTGAGGGGGGGTGTGTGTGTGTGTGTGTGTGTGTGTGTGTGTGCGCGCGCTCGTGCGTGTTTTCCTGCCGATTGAGGCTGAGGAGGCTCCTTTGGGACTAATTATGTTGGCTGAGTTCAGCGAGCAGGTATTTAAAAGACATTCTGGGCTATAGTGCAAATCTATGGAGTATGTTTTGCTGCGCCGCTATCGGAGCAGGTGGAAAATCCTCACATTTCATTTTTCTGAAAAACAACCTTTGATATTGCTGTAGTAGTAGAAGTACATCAGTGTATTTCAGGATAGTGTCATGGTGTGTGTGTGTGTGTTAACGTGGCGGAGTGCACGCACACACACACACACAAGTATACGGATACATTAACATGCCCTTATCATGTGCATGCTGGGGAAGATTGAGTCAGTTACATCAAAGACGACGTTGAAAGGAATCTCAATGTGTCGGAATGACAGCTCCCTGTCGCTCCTATGTTAATGTCTATGATGATGCAGGCCTATCACACAGGAACGGTGGGTTGCCGCTCACCCAAAGCCCGACTGTTCTGTCCTGTTCTAAGCAACGGCAAGAAAAGCCTTTTGCTTTATAATTTGATTGACTGATAAACACGGGCCACTCGAAAAGATCGAGCCGCGCAGACGAAACACTTTCTTGTCTAACCTACTTTCACAAATCAAATGCATTTCATGCTAATGCCTTCAAAGCACTGCCCTCCTTTAATCTACCATCTATGTTTCATTAGTTGAAAGTTGTTACCTTTTTTCATTTTTTATTTTGTACTATTTTTGTATTTTGCACGCCTCATACAAGTGAAGTCTCTTCGCAGGACAAGCCCTAGCAATTAAAAAGCGTAAATAATCGGGCGAGGGGATTTCACACTCTGCCCGCCGTAGACAGTGAGCTAATTCACCGGCTTTGATAATAGGTAATGAGCTTGCATTATTATTCTGGGGCCGCGTTAATTGCTTTCTGTATTTCCCCCGTTGGACAATGGGCTTTCGGCGGCGATAAGAGATGCACCTTTGTCACCCCTGCCGTGAGTGTTGCGCGCCGATTGCGGAGGATTGGCGGCGGGCAGGGGCTGGAGCGCGGCTCTAAAAGCACTCCAGCGAAATGGGTTTAGCGTGCCAAAGCCCTGAAGGACGCTAGGAGGGGGCTCTTTAGGCCAACCCTCTCTCTGTCTCTGTCTCTCTCTGTCTCCCTCTGTGTCTCTATCTGTAGCTCTCTCTCTGTTGCTTTGTCCCCCTTTGTCTCTCCCTCACCCTATTCTCTCTCTCTCTCTCTCTGTCTCTGCCTCTCGCTCTGTCTGTCTGTCTGTCTGTCTGTCTGTCTGTCTGTCTGTCTGTCTGTCTGTCTGTCTGTCTGTCTGTCTGTCTGTCTGTCTGTCTGTCTGTCTGTCTCGATCGCTCTCTCTATCTCTGTCTCTGTCTCGATCGCTCTCTCTGTCTCTGTCTCTGTCTCGATCGCTCTCTCTGTCTCCCCTCTCAATGTGTCTATTTGCTCTCTCTGTGTCTTGTGTGTGTTTCTCTCTCCCCCTCGCTCCCTGTATGTCTTTGTCTCTCTCTCCCTCTCACTCCCTGTGTTTCTCTATCTCTTTCCCTCTCTCATTGTGTGTCTGACTCTCGCCCTGGCTCTGCTTGGGTGATTGCCGTTGGGATTGCAGATGTATGTGCTCTGCCCGCTAAGTTCACATTTCACAAATAATCGGGAGGGATCAAAGATGAGAGTTGAGCTCAGCCAGCGACGTGATGGACTGTAAAGAAACGGTGGTGGGGGGGGGGGGGGGGGGGGGGAATAGAGGAGAAAGGGGGGAGAAGGAGCGAATTGATGACAGCCAAGGCTTGTTAGACACTAGGAATGCTGAGTCACTCCCTCAGCTGCTGCAGCATGGCTGCTGCTGCTCTCTATTGTGTATCTATCTCCACTGAACTGGGAAAGCCCTGTCCAAATGCTTTTAATAAGACGCTAAAACAAGAACAGTAGACTGGGTGTGGGTTTTTTGGAGTGGTTTGTCAAGTAGAGCTGGCCTAACTCAGCAGGGCACTTGGTTCCGGCCCTGAGTCCGCTGCAGGGTGTGTGTGCCTGTACTAGCGATGTGTGTCTGTGTGTGTGTGTGTGTCACCTGACCCCGTGCACCCTCCTCCACCTCCAGGTCTGATGGGCATGCAGTCGGAGTCCCCCCAGCAGACCCACACCTCCTGCCCCTACCAACACTCCCCCGGCGGCGGCGGCGCCATCAGCACCCAGAACAACCTGTCCAACAACCACGCCAACAGCCACGCCAACAGCCACGCCAACAGCCACCCCAACAGCCACGCCAACAACCACACGGCGGCCGGCACCCAGGTCCCCCTCTCCCACCCGGGCCACGGCTCTCCGCACGGCCAGCACCTCTCCCAGCACGCCGCCGCCGCCCTCAGCCAGCACAGCCAGCACAGCCAGCATCCGCACCAACACCAACAGCACTCCCAGCTCGGACCACCCCACTCCCAGCACGGGCCGCACCCCACCCACGGCCAGCACCCCACCCACGGCCAGCACCCCACCCACGGGCAGCACCCAGCGCAGCAGCACCCGCCGCACCCGGCGCAGCACGGCCAGCAGCACCAGAGCCTCTCCCACCAGCCCCATCCTACCCAGCAACAGATGGCCTGCAACCCGGGTAAGACCTGCCCCCAGTGCTCTCCCTTCTCCCTTCACACCTGCGTGCACCCCCCACACCGCCCACCCTGTGTGTTTGTTCCTGTACCTGTGTCGGTGGATGTCTTTATTCCATGAGGACGATAACCGGGCAATGTTGGAAAAATATTTATAGTTATGGATTTTATGGCTACTTGTTTGGATAGATTCGATTGGATATGTTTAAAGTGGTCCGTGTTTTGGCACCGTGTGAGGCTTTATCTCGTCAGCACAACATAACTACTCCAGTTCTCATTAATTTGGTGTTCATGGTGGAAGACCAAATAAACTAAATATCCTATCACTATCAATATCAATTTCATGAGAATTTGTTAGAGAAATATGGTCCTTATTGGTGCCCTGATATCACTTGGGCCTCTAATGAGCTAGGTATAGGACACACAGAGGCACACAAAGAAAGTAAACATGTTTCAAAAGAGGATGTGGATGAGTGTTCATTAATATTGGGTTTTGAATGCTGATCGGTGGTAAATCACCCCTGCTTTGTGTTGTGTGTTGGTGTGTGTGTGTGTGTGTGTGATGAGAACAAAGCAAAGCTGCAATCCCACACGAAGGAAATCACTGGAGTCCACTGGCACCTCCTAGTGGCCTAACAACACTACGCCAGTATTTTTTAAATCATAAAATGACAAAGTATAATAATATGAGCCATTTAGTGGAGGGTTTTGTCCAGGGTGACTCGCAGGACAGCGAGTACATACATCCTCTTTGGATTAAATAGGATGAGCGAATAATGAAAGCATAATTAACTGATTTAGAAAAATGCACTAGGTCACCAACCACTAAATGATTATGTATTAATGCATTAAAACAAATGAACAAATATTTTTGCTATGGTCTGTTCATGTGTTTAGCCTCAAAATGAAATGCCACTTTGAGAGCCAATCCTAAAACAACAGCCATGTTTACAGCCCCAGGGCTGTGCTTTCAAACAAACAAGTTTACCCCATCCCTACAGTAATCCCCACAGGTAACGCTGGGAGCACTATTGAATGTAGAGACATGCACCAGCCATTCTGATGGATCGTGTGTCTGTGTGTCTATGTGTCTGTGTGTCTGTGTGTCTGTGTGTCTGTTTGTGTGCAGACTGGTACCCCAATCTAGACGCACTGAAAGAAAGCTGTCGGATCGCCAGCAGCTACAACTGGGCGGATGTTGACCTCTCACCTTTCCAAGGTGCGCATCTCAGATCCATTTCCCCTTTTATGTATTTCTTGCATCACTCCAATGCAAAAACCGACGGCAATTGCTAGGAGGAAGGATTTCCTAACCACACAAACGCGCATCTCATTGAGTCACCTAGGAACAGGTCTCTCGAGACATACCAGTGGCTTGCAAAATTTCTTTGAACGACACCGCGTTCACGTCAATAATATACTTTCTGCCGGAAACGTAACCGAGGCAGCCGATTGCAATCCATAGCCTAAACCTGCCCTGGATCTCAGTGTAGGCTGGAGCCTTTATAGAAAAATGTGTGCAAGACACTAGACTGTCCTAAGAGACCGAGGAACCAAAGCACTGTACAGTCTGCGTACCGAGCGTGCTCAGAGCCGACACACTGCTCTGGACCAGTACGTGATTGAGTGCTGCAGTGTTAACTGTAAAGTTGATTAAGAGTTTAATTAAACAGAGCTTTTCAATTAAATCACCGGCGCCTTTCAGTTTAATTACCAAAACATCAAGCTCAGCAGGTCAGTTTATCCAATTAGAGTCTAGGATTGCAAGGTAGGATGTTTTAAATATCACACACAAAAGGGTAATGAACTTAATGAATTTATACGCACTTCAGATTTATTAGCAGTGGATCGAGGTGTTTATGGATCTCATTGTGCCATCACACTGTCTCTGTGCTTTGAGATGCATTTTCTTTTTACTATTTTGTATTCTGTCTGATGAAAAACCACCCAAGAAGAAAAATGCTTTCCCAGACAAAGGAATAATAAGCTGTAGCTGAATGTGTGTGTGTGTGTGTGTGTGTGTGTGTGTTTTTTATTGTTCCTAATTTGCATATATGCCTGTGTGTATGTGCAAACGTGCACAACGCAGGTTTGAAGGAGAGCATGAGACAAGCGGAGCTGAACAACTGGTCCTTGGAGCCCACTCAGATAGCAGACCTCTGCTCATCCATCAACCAATTCTTTGCCCGCACTGGCGTGATCCAGCCACAAGGGGCAGTGCAGCCCCCTGTGTGCCATGGCGCCATGCACTCCACAAAACCCAGTCAGCACCTCAACACAGGTAATACCTGGCTCTTTGATATCTTCACCTAGCTACACAGGGATAGACATTTTAATCTGTTTCGTTTTCAGATGTTACTCTGCTATCTGAAAAAATAAGGTCATGTTTTTTCTGTTACTTTCTATAATAAAATGTAACAGAAATTACTTTCTGTGATGTTTCACCACTAGTTGTTCATCATTCCTGGTTAATCAGTCATCTGCCCTTCAACAAGTGCAGCAATACAAAGAGCCCGACCATTGGCTTATCATTTTGAGATTCGGTTAAAGGTTAGAAGCTATGGGCAGCAGGCTCTGTAGAGCTCGTTGGTTCAATCCCTGGTTCCCTCCCTGGTTCTAACCATTTTGAACAAGAAAATAGCAGAAGAATAGTCATTTTTACCATGTCAATCTGGCTGTATACGATTTCGTTTTTCTCAGGTTTTACCATGTTTGCTTACACACTAGTGTAAACCTGCTGTTGTGCTCAACAGGGAACCTGTACATGGACTCCAGACAGAGCATGTCTATGATGGGCCCACCTGGCTACCCCCACATGACGCCCATGAGCAGCCCAGGAGCTGCCATGACAGGTGGGCGCGCCACGCTTCCTCAGTGCTTCATCCATTGCACCTTATTTTCGATATCTCATCATCCATAGCTCTTTAACGCAACCACGGCGACATATCATGAGGACTCATAGCTTCAAGCTGAGTGTGTTGTATCTTAAGCTTATACTTAATGCTTTTTCTCTCTCATTCTCTCCCTTTGTCCGTCCTTCTCGCAAATGTGTGTTCTGTGCCTCTCTTTCTTTCTCTCTCTCTCTCGATCTCTCTCTCTACCTCTCTCTCTCTCTACCTCTATCTACCTCTACCTCTATCTACCTCTACCCCTCTCTCTCTCTCTCTCTCTCTCTCTCTCTCTCTCTCTCTCTCTCTCTCTCTCTCTCTCTCTCTGTCTCTGTCTCTGTCTCTGTCTCTGTCTGTCTGTCTGTGTGTGTGTCTCACTCACTCTCAGGCCATCACACTCAGATGAACCAGCAGCACATGATGCCGAGCCGGAACTTCCCCATGCACCGCATGCAGGCCGACGACATCCAGGACGACTTTGACTGGGACTCCATCGTTTAACCCCCCCCCTACCTTTACCCCTTCCCTGACCCGTGTCCCCGCTCCACCTCGCCTCCTGCTCCCGCGCCTCCCTCTTCCAGGAAACGAGGGCCGGGGAGCCGGGAGGGGAGGCGTGGCGGAGGAGACAGAGGTGAAAGCCACAGGCTGAGCTGAGCAGCCGCACGAGAGCGGGATGCAGCGAGGAGCCACTCCTCTTGGACAGGGGGAATTAAGGACATTTTCTGCCCTTGAAAGACAGAGAGAGGGAGAGAGAGAGAGAACCTCAGAGTCCTGACAATTTTTTAAACAAAGAAAAAAAAAAAACTACAAAAAAAACAACATAAAACGACAAAATAAAAGAAATGAATATTGTTACTTTGAAGACAATCATCATCCCGGCGGTGGACTTGTTTAAAGTGATTGCTTACGTACTTGTTTTAAAGGAAAGCGGCACACGTTAATATTCAGTCTTGAGTAAAGAAGAAAAAAAGAAAATACAAAAACATGTGCTCCTCTGCCCTCCGGCCCCCACAGCCCTCTTCCTGCCCCCCCCCACCCCCGCCTGTTTTTAACTGTTGTGTGATTTGAGTGACTGGTTACACTTGTAAAAAAAAAAAAACGTGATAAAAAAACCCTCCTTGTGTTAACCTTGACCTCACCTGCCTCTTGGATTTGCCTCTTTTTAAGAAAACAACATCAAAGGAAATATGTGTTTGGGGGGTGACAAATGCATCCACCAAACCTTCCCCTCTTCTCGACTCCCCCCCCCCCTCCCCCACACAAATAGCGATTGAGTTGGTTTGATGATGGGTACAGTGACTGATCTTTTGAAAAGGGTGTTCAATGTGATTTCAAAAGGCTTTGATATATATATATATCCATATATATGGTAAATCTAAGAGACAACGATATACTTGGTAACCGCTACATCAAGGTATGCTGGATGCAGCTGACCGTTGGCATATACCGGCAGTATTCTCTTCAGTACCTCAGAGTCGGTCTGGGTTGTTTGAAGAGTTTGGTCTCTTCAGTAAGAAGTCTGCAGTCCTCATTATTTGAAGGTGCTGTCGGGAAGATTCAGGAGCTGTAATTTGAGTTTAGATTCATTAGTTAATTAATTAATGGTATGCCATAGCCATCCCTCAGCTATTAGTGGGTGAAATGCTCTGTGAAAATACCTGTGTCTGTATGACCAGTTTAGATTTTATACTGCTCCCAGCTCATTTAAATCAGGGAATCTCTTCCCTGATTGGTTCAAGGTATCCATCTCACCTGTCACACAAGTGGGTGAAGTCAAAACTTCTGAAAGGCAGGGGGAGGGAGGGAGCGGACAGGGATGGGACTTTTGGAAAATCGTAGATCTTGTCTCTTTACAATGAGTGGATCCTTCCTACAGCATCTTTAACCCTGAGAAGATAAAAATAACCTTTTTACCAAAGCCCATTTGCTAAACATAAGAACGGACGTTGGTTGTACGGTATGTGAGAATCTTTTGGGAGCGACGGTTTATTGTTTAAATGTTGTAAGTCATTGATAGAAAATGCCAAACAATGGAATAATAGTTGAATGATAAGGGCTGGAAAGAGGAGTGATTAGTAAACTAGGTTTAAAGACGAACCAAACACTCAAATCCAACCTAACCTAACCAAACCCCCAAACACCGATTCAAAACGAAATACTATCGGCGGCTGATATTACCTGACACAATTTCAGCCAATCAGAAAGAGCTGTGCCTCTGGTTTGATTGTAATGTTGTTTGCTCTCAAAGATCCTGAAAGACCCGGTGAGGACACAACTGGGGATCACTGAATATATGGTTGATGAGAAAGTGGTCTGTAAGATCTGGA
The DNA here is from genome assembly GCF_902167405.1 of Gadus morhua. Taxonomy (NCBI): domain Eukaryota; kingdom Metazoa; phylum Chordata; class Actinopteri; order Gadiformes; family Gadidae; genus Gadus; species Gadus morhua. The sequence goes on along the minus strand of NC_044060.1, from coordinate 16,195,853 downwards.
ATAACCTTTCATTTGTTCAATGTCTGTATGTAATTGATCACATGCTTCTACTGTTCATGTTGTATGGTCACATCTGAGAGGTAAATTACAGCGACACGCCTTTTCCCACTAAACAAATTGTGCGTTATTATGATCGATGTGTTCATATTTAGCTAATGTACAATCATTGCAACATACAGAATGTGAGTCTTGATACAGTGTGTGTGTGTGTGTGTGTGTGTGTGTGTCACTGAATTTTGTCATTTGTTTTGTAATTCAAAAGGGTTTCTTTGATGGTGACAACTGTTTCTATGCTATCTGTGAGCACAAATCAGATGGATGAAAGATTTGAAAAAATGCATATTTTTCTTCTCTTTTGCAAATGTGGGAAAGTGCGCATTAACAGCAAGGCGAGTGGCAGGGCTGGAAAACCTGTCATGATCACGTCCCAGTAGTGCACGGGGTCTCAATCAATAGCTCCAGCTGGATGGCACCAAGTGTTTTATACGCTCTTTGCACACTATCAGTAACCTCTTACTTTTATCCCTCCATAACACGTATGTTAGCAAGTGAGAGACTGCCCTAGTCACAATAGTTCTCATCTATGGAAGACAATCATGATTTTATTTTTGAATTATGTTTTTAAATCAACACATTGTTGTTCATTTAAGGAAGGCACTTTTTAGGTCCAATGCTTGGTGTAATTTAATGGAACCATCATTTCGGAGCAGATATAGAGACAACTATGACCTAAAATCATGCCGGTGGTAATACAGCTCTTCTGATTGACAGAATCCAGCTGAAGGCCTACTGTGGCAAGTTTTCTGAAAGGAGTATAATGTCAAAGACAGGTTTTAAGCTAAGGTTGACTTACGTTATTTTGTTGTGTTTAATTCAGCTCTTCATGCATTTGACCCAACATTTGAGTCTTTCTACTATCTTGTCTTTAGTTCTTTTTTTAATAACTGTTGATCAATGTTTTTTTTTCTTTTTCACTGCCAAAATGTAATTCTCAGACACTTTCGACCATATTTTGTCAGTTGACTTGGCAAAACCTTTAAGGATTATTCTCATTAAGTCACTAAAATGTGGGTGTAGCAGTCATGTCCACCAGCGGACTGCACTTTGGAAAGATGAGGAATTATTATATTCCTGAAAATTATAATGTATATAACCTGGAAACTGTGGACAAAAAAAAGGAAAATGGGAGTATCTTGTCAAACTTGGTCCATTTTCGCCAGGTGAAGCTAATCGACAAGCAGAGCACATGGGAGGATTTAAGTAAATGTGACGAAAAGGGAAAAGCTAAGACAAAGACTGGAATGCAATCAAATGATGTGTTAATTTAGTTGTGTGTGTGCGAATGTGTGCTTGTGTGAGAAAATTTGGTTCCATAACATAACACACTTAAAAAAATAACAAATATTTTAGTTATATTATCCAGCTGAAGTTGTACCTGCCAGAGAGATTACAATTAGTTGGGGGAAGAAACGAAACAAGAAACAAGGCCTTGTTACAATGTGGGAGAGAACTGCCAACAAGTACTGCTGATTGAGGCCTATTTTATTCAGTGCTGGTGTGATGTAGTGCTTCTTGTAAATAGATGTCTTTTCAATCATCCGTTTTTTCCCCTCCTTGGGGTGGGGCATCAAGGTGAGGGGTGGGGCGTATTCAAGAACGAGAAGAGGGTTTAAAAAAAGAGTAGAATATTTTGTTATTGTCCAGACAGAGGGTGACACAGTATGTATATATCTATATTGTATATATGTGATGAAAATGCGTTGGCTTTTTGTGTGACACTACCTTTTACCTGTACTATGGTTCTACATTCAGTGTTTCAATGTTGATAATATATATTTTTTGTTTTTTGTTCTTTTGATTTTGTCTTTGTCATTTCTCGTATTTGTTGTTTTTTCCCCTCGTTTATCTTGTTTCTGTCCTTTTGGTTATTGCACGGTTTATTACTTTTGCTGTCCATTGAGGTGACACAGCTACTTTGTATTGGTTTAGTGCTATAAATAATTCAAGTGTTATTAAAATTGTCGATACCACCGCCCATCCCGCCCCTTTCCCCAATATGCATGAATGGCACTTAAAGAAATAAAATATGTTAACTTCACTGTGGAATATTGTGTGGTTCAGAAGCTTATTTAACAGAGTTAAAAAATGGAAAGGGCAGATATAGCGTTTTTTCAAACAATAAGACATTTCCCTGTATATTTTAATTTGGTCCCTTATGGCTTATATTGCTACATAACTCATTTCCATAATAATATTTTGAAACACACACACAAATTACAATTGGCTGATTGCCATCTTTTCTTCAGGGTTTGATTGAATTGTGAAAATGTAAACAAACCACAGAATCGTGGCGTAGGGTTTTTTTTTTTGCTTCCCTTGGTCCAGAAATGGCCACCTTCTCTCCACCTGCTAAAGTCTACGTTACACAAGTCCCTTTCCACAGGGATGACTCAGGAGAGCCGCGATCCTTTAATAGCTGCGTCTGGATCATCAGCAAGCTATTCCCCACTCAGCTCCCCGGGGAACGCTCTGCCCCTCGTCACCCAATCCGCATGCTTTACATGGTACAAGTATTTGGTATCTCTCTCTGTATGCCTCTCTTTTCAGACATTTTCCAATGATACAAATATTTAGTGCAGACTTTTTTTAGAATGCAAACTAGAATAATACAGACAACTATAGGTTTTTGTTTTACTTTCGTAAAACACAAAGGATGCTGTTAACATGTCAATGTCTAAAGCATTCTGTAAATCATAGGGAAATATCAAAATGGTATACCCACTTTACCACTCTATATTTTACTTTGAGTCTTGAGCCACCACTAAACATTAACTAGTATTATCAACATGAACATATAAATCAACTGAATGTGGATAACCCAAGCCTTACTCTAGTGGTCTATTACGAGTTGGGGGGGGGGGGAAACTCCAGCCATTCGAAAGCGTAACTCAAACCGTGGTGGAGGAATTCATCTGTAGTAAATAAACTCTACCATCTTTTTTCACCAGCAGATTCAGAATAATTAATATTGGGTGAGAAGAATTCCGGAGACAATTCATCTTATACTAGAGCTGAACAGAAGTGCCCCCTAGTGGTCTTTATCTACAACTGACCATGATCCCCTTCCCTGGGGCAGTTTCGCCTTTATGTTTCCCTTTTCTTTTTCAAAAGCAGGAGTACATACCATTATAAATAACTTTTAGAGCTCTATTACGAAACATCAAAGTTAGTCAGACATTTTAATATCGTAGGGCTTTCTTGTGTCCCTATTAGATGTATTCATTTGGAAGGTTATATTGAGGGGGTAAGCGCACATCACCTTGATCCGAGGACATCTTTAAACCAAAAGTGACTTAACTTATCATACACATATTTTTAATTTAAGATATTACAGTGAGAGTTGCTTTAAAGAATGTGCTAAGTAACATAGTAATACCGACCAAATAGTTTAAAAAAACAAAAAAACACGCTATGAGGTTGTTTGCGGTAGTAGAGCAGCCCCTAGTGGTCCAAGGCTGGTCACTACAGGCTTGATCTTAACTGGTATACAGTATATTTTATGGCATGTGGCAAACATTTAAGACATCTGGAAGCATTTTAATACCTACCATTTACAATCCCAAGTGAACAGTCACATACCCACATTTGAGAAAATGTGGCTTAATTAATTATCAGTCTAGTTTAGAAATCTCAACATACTGTTATTGTTGTTATATTTTTGTTCTAAACTCTTTGTCTCGAGTATGTATGCTACTACATTTGAATATAATTAATATAGGCCTATATGTTTAATTTGTCATAAAGATGTAGGCCTACCTTTTCGGGTTTACATTTGCACCATTAAATCTGTAATTAAATCACACTGTCCCATGCCAAATTAATCTAAACTCAAAAATATTCCCTAAACGAAGACCCTCAGAATCAGCATCAACACCACAAACAGGAAGAATAACCTCATTTTAATATTTTCTAAAATCACAAATGCCATTATAACTCTGAATCTTTGATAGCCTAAATGGCAGCAGCTCAGATTATACAATGACAAAAGATTAACCCGTAAAAGAGCCTTAATTGGCATGGGCTACATCTGCCACTACGTTGGTCAGACTTGAGCGACGATAGCGTCGAAAAGACTGAAGAGATCCTCAGAATAAAAATACCTTCACAGGCTAACGTGAAAATTGTTCCATCGATGTTTGCACAAGCATCCTTTCTCAACGAGACTACTATCAGATATGAATGAATAACTATTGTAGAGGCTTTCCACTCAGTCCCCATCTGCCACTTTCAGCAGATAGACAACCAAAACATCCTCAGAGCCCATGTCATATAAAACAGGGAAGTGTCTAAAGTGCTTGGGGAAAGCAGGCTTTCCCAGACAACAGGACTGCGGCCAAAGAGAGAATAAAGCTTGCTGCATTGGCGAGGAAGACAGTGACAATTCTACATGGGGAACAAGAAATCAAATCTTTCGTTTAGAAAAACCCTAACCTTCATGTTCAATTACAATCAACTTATTGGGTGGACAGAGGCAACACGTTTAGAATGAGAATTTATTTGACTTGTGGCGTTGTGCCCTTGAGCTGAGGACATGTTCTCTCCATAAAAAATCTGTCAATTCAAGGATCATAGACTGATGGATAATTTCAGAAAAGAAAATCACCAAAACAGGGAATAGATTGTAATTATGCCAATGACAAATTACAAACTTCTTAAAATATCGTCTTGACAGATTATAAAGGCTATTAACTTGGCTCTTCACAAAGGGCCTATTTATGTTGGCTATTTTTAATCGTACACGTCAGTTTACAGATAAACCTTGTTACCCGTCTTATTTCTGTCTGTTAGAACCACACTGGATTTTGGAACAAACGCATCCTGTCAAACCCCATAGAAATTGAAATAAGGCTTACAGAAGTGGTTTTAATATGTTATTTTAGAAAGTAGTTCTACAGAAGATTGCGTTTGTGGACTCTCAGACTCAAAACATGATACTTAACACTCGTCTACTATTATGTATGCATATTTTATGAATATATGTATATTTATAATAGTCCTATGTAGCCCACTACTTTTTAATCATCCGGTGACAGTTGTAATCCAAAGTTATTTCACATAGGCTTCATGATCAGATCAGATCATGAAGCAGCAGGTAAACTGGGAATCAAACCCAGTGCCTTTCGGTTGGGACCAGTACGCTCATTGCAAATACATCAACCTGCCCCCAATGCGCTTGTGTTGTTTGTATAGAAACATCCTTAATCTCACCCAAATATTCGTTCGTATCTTTTTTCAATATATGTATTTACAGACCCATATTTTAACATACACTATGCAAAATACAGTTCACAATACATAATGTATCCAATGCTTAGTATTTCACCTTTATGTAGTACTTTGAACATGTCTGTGAAAACCAAAGGGGTTTCCTTTATTATAGATGTTCATAAACTATTCAAGAATAAGGCCTATGTCTACCATATGGTTTCAGACGGGATTTCGTTTTTTAAATAAGGAGACATGTCGGTTAATTTTCAGGGGGAACCGTTATGGCAGTGGGACAGCAAACTATAGATTAAATCCCCTCCAATGTGAATAAATGATGTATGCAACTGGGAACATCTGATTTTAGGTTATAATTATGCAACAGTAGATCTCCAACTGAAGTTGATACTTTAAAAGTCTCAATAAATAAAATATTCATTGATCATTTCCACTGTTTTGTGCTGAGGTCCATCAGACTACTTCGCCACATCTGATAAACTACTAGTTGGTATTTATTTGATCTAATGTTTTGAGTGGGCTAGGACATACCTGAAGGGGGTTTACCATTAAAAAAAACCGTTCCTTAATAATAACATCTACTTTCTAGCATGGATCTGTGTGACTGCATGCTGCTTTCAGCAAGTGAGACAAAACCAAAGTTGACCTTATTCAAGGTCATGTACTAGGTTATGTACTAGGTTATATTCTAGGTGTGGGGGCCACAGGCGATCCGAAAGGCAAGAGATTCTTTCCATTTGTAGGACAGAAAAAGAGGTCTGCAGTGAGCAGTAATGTGTACATATGGGAGGTAGGAAATGGATGCTGACATATTTCCTGTAATGCTATTATGCTATTTATTAGGCAACAGAATCTACGAAATAACGCGTGTAGCAATCTTTAATCAAACCATGGACGTCACAGTAACATTGAGGAGAAGAATACAGGGAATGTATTTTAACGTTTTATTTATTTTTTTGGTAGGATTATTACCCATAAAGAGGCAGAGTGTGTGTTGATGCCAATGACCCCATGAAGGGGAACGGGCTGTGTTATGTGAACTGGGCACATTCTCCTAAAGAGCAGAATATGATCCCCTTGGAGATCAACTAGCCATAATCAACTAAGTGTTAAGGGTAGGTTGCAAAAGGTATTGCTTTCCTCCAACAGATGCCAACACAAAATCTTAATTCATGTCTGGCTTCCACACCAAATTCGAACCAAAGTGACTGCTGGCTTGAATTATGTTTGAAAAGACCAACAAAAGGTATTTTATTTTATCAATTCAATGACTTGTTGAAGGTTATATATTTTCGTCATTGAACTCAACTGGTGTACCATATCTCCTCCTGACACTTTTGGAAATGAACATGTTTGTATTTATAACGATATAATGTCTTAACATTACCTCCAAAAAAAATGCCCCGACTCTCAAATGTGACAGATTAGAGCGTAAACAGCCTAAATGTTTCTAGTATCTAGTAGCAAGGCCGACTGTGATTGGTGCCTGTTGTCATCTCTCATTGTTCCAGCCTATCGGGCCAGGAGAGGAGCTGCTAGTGCGGTACAGTGTACAAGACAACCCGGAGATAACAGCTGCACTAGAGGAAGAAAGAGTCAGCAGCCTGAGCAAGAAAATTTCACCCGAGCTAAACGAGGTAAGGCCGCCGTTTTGCCAATACGGGACTCTATTCGGTTTTTGTTATGAGCGAGTCGCTATGTTAAAAGTCGCCATGTTGAATCACAAGGAATAGCTTTCTTTGCCATCGACTTGGAAGTTGGATTCAGGAGCTAGCGAGGCAGATGGCTAATAGCTACCAGTTGTTAGCTCCTATCGCTTGCGATGTTTGGGCTTTCTCTCCTGAGGAATCCGAAATGAAACTAGTCGCGTTAACTCGCTTGGTCTTAACAAACATGCCTACCTGAAGGCTGGTGGTCGGGAACAATGGGTGAAACTGTGGCGAGTGTGTGTACAACTTTGAGGAGGTTTATGAAGCCTGTAGCTCGTGACGTTGTCTAGGATGTGACCTTTCCTGAGGTCCATCCATCCGCTCTGAGAGTGGCCTAGGTACTTAGCAAAACCGCCTTGTAATCTTTGCTGCAGACGCAGTTATTTTCTACATGTAGCATTACCGCTTCATACATCATGTTTTCGTTGCATCAAGTTGATGTAAAAATATCAACTCGGCCATATTGGGCTTAGAATAACCTGTTCAGCTAGTTGTCAAACTAGATGTTGCAAACTAGCATTCCAGCTAACAGGCTAGGTGTAGGCGCACGTCAGGCATACATACTGACATGGCTCAGGCTACATCAAAATTCAGAGCAAAGATGAACCACGGAGAAAGTAACGCATTGCTAATACTACATTATGTCGCTACGGTGTTACGATTCAATTGCTTCAAAAGCATATTATGTTGGCCGCAAATAGTTAATTAATTGTTACATATCGTTGCGAATGTGTTGATTTGAAGTTCTGAAAATGAATTTCTTTGGGCATTACTGGCCCAAAAATTTGCTCAAATAGCAATTGCATGGTGTGTTTGATTAGGTTGAAGACGCCCAAACAAGAGCTAAACTTAACAGTCAACAATCCTCTATATTAGACTGCGAGTTTAATGACCTGTTTGAGATGGATTTAAATAACTTTGAAGTGAACTATAATGTAGAAGTGTAATATGGCCCCTTAAGGAGAACAGGAAGTCTTCAACATTTCACATACTGTTGTAGTATGTGTTATTTTTGTGCCCAATTTTTTTTGCTCTAAAGAGCTTTAATTTAAAGTTAATTTAAAAGGTTCAAATTTGAGGAAATGTAGCCCTATGTTGTGTATTGGTTCACACCTCCATAATAAATGACTTGGTGGGATGTGGGGCAAAGCATTTCAAACAAATTACTTATTTTATTGAAATACTCACAGAAATATGTTTTTTTTCAAAATCATTGTTCAAATATAAAGACCATTTAATCCTAATTCCGAGAAATTACCATATCCAGTCACTGCAAATGGATATAATTCGTCGCCATGGTATAATATAATTTTGTCGCCATGGTGTATTTACTCCTTGTCCCCATCTGAGATGTTCCGGCTGCTGTACATCTAGCAGAAGCCCTTAACCATGCCAGTGGTCTGATCTGAACAGGCCTCTCTGTACATGAGTTCTAGGCCTGGCTGAATGTTCTCTTTTGACACACCCTTGTGATTAGTTGCTCAAGCCACAGCCACCTGGAACAGGACACACTTACAACTCAGTCTCCATGCTGGATAATGGCCAACATCACATCCACTCATTGTGTCAGTGTGACTACTATGTCATATCGTTGTATTTGATTTTCAAAGCAGACTCGGTTAAGTTGAGGTGATGACGTTACGATTGTTATGCTCCAATAATAGATTATTTAACTTTTGTGTAATTTTACCCCATCTTTCTTCAGATTTTGGCATGAATGCAGTTAATGTGCGACAATGTCTATTCAATGCCTGTAGTGGGTGTTTTATATCTTTGTTTATCTAGCTTTTCATTTCCTTTATTCTTTCCCTTTTTGGATTTTTTGAGTCTATATGTTTGTAAGCATATTCAGACCTTATTAACCCATATTAATGTGTTGTGTGCACCTACAGCCAGAACAAATCTTTTGGAGACAGCCAGGCGGGCTGGTTTGGGAGGATTCAAGCAAACAAGTGAAACTTAACCCATGACAGAGATGTGGGAAGGGGAACAAGGTTAGTGTTGTGCATAAAATGGATATCTTAATACTTGTGTCTACTTCTTGACCGTCTAGTTTCCATACGTAATATCTTGGCCCACAATTTGTTGTGTCTATGAACATGTTGGTCAAATAGCCTTTTATTGATTATAGGTGTGACCAAGATTTTTGTTCTTAAACAAAACATTGTTTTCATTTTATTGAACTCTTTTGTGTTACTGTGGGGAGTTATTATAAAGCTTTACAATTTATTAATGTAGTGTTGGGATAAACCATGATACACAGGCTCAACAGTGTTTTCCAGGCATTTACCATGTACAGCTTAGTCAATAGAAAATTCAGATTCAGCTTTATTGGCCAGGTTTGCGAACAAACGAGGAATTTGACTTCGGTCCCTTAGCTCTCTATGATTCCTTTTGAAGGTTTAAGGTTATATTAGGCATCACATGATCGTTTTTTTTTTCAATCTGTATGATTTAAACATCTCTGAACATGCAATGCTGAAACAATGAGGATGGGAAGAAAGTGTCTGGATCTTACTTAGGTTTCAAATGTTGCCGCACCGCCTCAACTGTCAGCAATCAATTGTAGCCTGACTTTTCTACCTTTTTTCGCATCATTTTCCTCAGGTCCTAAGGAGGAGGTGGACGAGAGGCCTTCTTCTTCAGGTCCTGTGCATGCAGAGATGAATCCTGCTCCTGTTGAAAGTCCTGCTCCTACAGATGTGCAGGACATGTCTGTGGTTATGATTGATGAGGAGGAGCTGGAGACTAGGGTCGACAAAGCAGGCGATGCAGTCGAACCACAACAGCTGCCATCTATGCAAACTCCTCAGGAGACATCTTTGACAGCTGAGTCGAGAGAAGAAGAGGAACAGTTTCCTAACTGCAGTAAACCTGGCGGGGAGAGTCCCCAGGACTTGCAACCTAAGTCGGATTCTGCCTCTCTGCAGGGCCAGGAACTGGAAAGCCTGGATGCGGATATCGACTTTGATCATGACCCTGACGGTGACCTTGAAGGTGACCTCCAGGGAGAGTCTCATCCATGCCTGCACTGTGAGCGCCACTTTTCCACCAAACAGGGTCTTGAGCGACACATACACATTCACACCACAGCCAACCAACAGACGCACCTCTTCAAGTGCCGCTACTGCGGAAAGTCCTTTGGCTCACAGGTTGGACGGCGGAGGCACGAGAGAAGGCATGAGAGTGGGGCTAAGAAGAAGCCCGGCTCCTTGGCAGGAACTGCCAATCTCCTTAGTTCAGGAGGAAAGGCTGGTGGTTCAAGTCCTGAATACACAAGTCCGACCAATTACATAGCCATAGGCTCTCAATTTCCAGTAGCGCATCAGCCCATCCCTGAGTTGGCAAAGAAAGAGTCTAGGCCTGAAGCTGACCGACCTTTTACATTGGAAGAGTATGGTGAGTCCAAGGAACTGCACCCCTGTAAATACTGTAATAAGGCCTTTGGCACTCACACCAACATGCGAAGGCACCAGAGAAGAATACATGAGCGCCACTTACTGCCAAAGGGTGTACGCAGGAAAGGCATGCTGCCCCAGGAAGTGTCTGTCCAGAGGCTGCCAAATGAATCCCCCAGTGGCAGCCCCCCCCCTGTCTATGTGCCCAGCGCCGACACAGAAGACGAGGCTGACAGAGATGAATATGTAGTGGACATATCCAAAAATATCTCTGAAAATCTGAGCTTCTACATTGATGGAAAAATTTTGTCAACCAGTACAGTTAGCAACTGTGAGGTGATAGAGGTCAATTCTAGGTCTGCAGCACTGTTTGGCCTTGATGCAATGATAATCAGCCCCAGTCAAATCAGCCAGGCATTCAAAGTGGAGAGCAAACCTATTGCTGGAAAACCGTTGGTGTCCAACCTCGGTCAGCCAACATCAAAAAGGAGAACTACGACACCGCCTCTTATTCCATCTCTCAAAATGGAAAATGAAACAGGATTTTCTGCATCTTCTTCCTCATCATCATCATCAACCTCTTCCTCATCAAATGTATTAGTAGGCGGACTGTTCTCCCAGTCCACAGAATCATTAGCATTTCAAAAAGAAAAAACAGTCTATCTTTCCCCTAAGCTGAAACAGCTCCTTCAGTCACAGGACAGTCAGAAGTCCACCATTTCCCAGATAGGAGACAGCCATAGACTGGCCTCCCCTCTGTCGGTCACCTCACTGCCAGGGGCCTCGGGTCGGTTCAAGAGGAGAACATCCTCTCCTCCGTCTTCCCCACAGCTCAGTCCCACACAGAAACTGGATATCTCTAAAGCGGAGGTCGGAAGCTTGTACACTCTTAAGGTGCCAAAGCTGGAGGGCCACCGCTTGTCCCCTGTGTTGAACCTTACTATCCATGAGGACGGAGATACTGTTTGTACCACTGAAAAGGACATGTCTAACCGGTCTTCCTCCAACTGTGGTGGAAATGCCTGCAATCAGCAACCCTTGGACCTGTCCAGCTCTGTCAGCAAGCGGAGTGACGTAATTAGCAAGACGCTGGGCGATTCTGCACTGGATCTAAGTATGCAGCGGAAGAGCACCATGGATCCTGAGTTAAAGGGCAATCCACCACCACAGCCACCGACCAAGAAGAGAAAGCCAAACACGAGCATGCTTGAGAAGGTTCTGATGAATGAGTATGCTGGCCTCACCTCGGCAGGAGAAGAGGGCCCCGCTGCCTTGTCGAGCCTCGGGCCACTTCAGCCTCTCTCCCCAAGCATGACGTCGGAATCGGCCCACCCATCGCCGCCCTCCCTCACGCCTGTCACCATGAACCCCTCCTCCCCCGCCACTTCCAGCATGACCTCCCCAACACCCCCTCCCCCAGTTCTGCCCACCATACCACCAGATATGCCTAGCTCTCCTCGTTCAGAGCCCTCCGACTGCTCTGTGTCCAGACCTCTCCCGGTGCTATCACCCAAGAGCTCTCCCAGGTCCAATGTGGACGAGGTTCCGTCTGATACGGAGGAGGAGACATCGATGGCTCCAGAAGTCCAGCACAGTGTTGATGAGAATCACGAGCAACTTGATTCAGCCCCTCACACACCAGTCAAAGATCCTCTAAAGAGCTCATCCACTCCTAGCCCAACTCAGCCCACACCAGCAGAGCCTCCCACTGTGGAGTTTGAAGTTCTACAGAAACAAGACAATTGTCTGACCAACGGCAAGCCGGAGAGTAAAGACCCCGGCTCCATAACAGATGCCAAGTCCTTGTCCCCTGACTCTGCGCCTTTAACATCCCAACCACACTCGCCTGTCGTGCCCACATCTACAACCACATCGCACAATACATCCCCACCAACGCTGTCGCCATCTGTTGTTCTGCCCGTGAAAAAGAAGGATCCCGTTCACTACTCGGAGGGGATGTCGGACATAAGCCATGACGCAGATGACTCGACATGTCCTGCTGTAAAAGAAACTCCCAAGGAGAAGGGAGAGGATTCGGAGACCTTCTGCAAGACCTTTGTATGCAACGTCTGTGAAGAACCATTCCCCTCCATAAAAACTCTGAACGGGCACATCGTTGCCCACGCTGTTGATTGGCCTTATAAATGTGAATTCTGTGTGCATTTGTTTGTGGAGGCCCGGGCCCTGCTAGCTCATCGAACGTCCCTACACGGCGTAGGCCGGATCTTCGTGTGCTCCGAATGCTCGAAGGAGTTTGCCTTTCTCTGTAACCTGGAGCAGCATCAGAAGGATCTGCATCCGAGTCAGACCTGCACGCACACCACGGTGGAAAGTGGCAAACTGAGGCCACACAACTACACAGACCCATCCAGGGCCAAAGAGGAGAGCCGACCCTCCACACCAGCACCAGAGAGCGAGGAGGAAGCGGCTCCAGAGAGGGAGCCCACTGAAAAGGCCCCTGAGGTTAACGGACAGTCGGCAGACGATGAGCCGGAGCCAGAGGACTCCTCAGAGGAACTGTACACTACAATAAAAATCATGGCCTCTGAGGGAGGGAAGCCCAAAGGCCCCGACGTCCGCCTCGGCCTCAATCAACACTACCCTAGCTTTAAGCCGCCGCCTTTCCCCTACCACAGCCGATCCCACGCCGGCTCTGTTGCCTCGGCCACCAACTTCACCACCCACAACATACCGCAAACCTTCAGCACAGCCATCCGCTGCACAAAGTGTGGCAACAGTTTTGACAACATGCCTGAGCTGCACAAGCACATATTGGCCTGTGCGAACGCTAGCGATAAGAAGCGCTACACTCCTAAGAAGAATCCCATCCCTCTTAAACAAATAGTGAAGCCACAGAATGGCGCCTTGTCGCCAGCCGCGGCCAGCGCCGGACAAAGTGCTTTCCGTCGAATGGGCCAGCCTAAGAGACTCAATTTCAATCAAGAGGCCTCTGGCAAAGCCAAAATGAGTTCCCTTAACAAGAAGAAGAACCAGTTGGTCCAAAAGGCGATTTCACAGAAAAACAAAACGGCCAGCAGTGTGAAAAAGGCTTCTGTTAAAGTGGAGGAGCAGGACCCCGAGCCGCACATCTGCCCTCACTGCAGCCGCGAGTTCACCTACCCCGCCAGTCTCAGCAAACACATTGCCATCAGCTGTCCCATGAAGCCTGAGCCCAAAAAGGGCAAGAAAGGGGACGTTAAACAGGATGCACCCCAAATGAGCCTGAGAAGGAAAGCCACAGATGTGGACGCCGCCGATTCGGAGCCCAAACCGCTTGGGAAGACCCGGGCTCGCAGCTACGGTGCTGCCGAGCCTGAACTCCTGCCGGCCAGCAAGGGAAGAACAGGCGCTCCCGTGGGCCGGCCTAAAAGACCTGCCTCGTTCCCGGCCTCACCAGCGGTGACTGGTAAAAAAAAGAAGAAGGGCCAAGCTCACTCTCCACCACCACCACCACCTCCTGCCATGCCGGTCCCGGACACTCCAAGTGACCCGGCGCAGCGACCTGCTGTGAAAGCACAGCGCATGGGGAAGGAGGCGGCGCCCAAGAAGGCCCCAGAGGGCAACTCTCCGCTCGGGCAGCAGGCGAAAAAGGAGGAGCGCTTTTCCCTGCGAACCAGGGAGAGGGTGGGCGGACCGGTCACCAGGAGCCTGCAGAGCGTCAACACGGTGGCTACCGTGGAGGTGAAAACCGAGCAGCCGCTCGTCCCGGAGACAAAAGAGCCTCAGGTGTGTTATTTACTAATGCACCATTTTAAGTAGATTCAAATATTTTAATTGGAGTACAAACAGAATTTGCTTAGGGGGAATAAATGTTTTTAATATTTGCTTGTTTAGTTATTTTAAGTCAAGGTCCTAGTAAAAAATATCATGTCCTCGATCAAGTCAATGATATCGAGGTCCCATCCTGTCCCCTGACGCAAAAAAAGGCCAGCTGCATCAATTGAGACCATTGATCCAAGCAATAACATTGCTTTTGTACTCTTGTGTTTTTCCAGGAGACGCCGTTGAAGTGAGCTATGCAGACATGCTGGTCATTGCCTGGGAATGTGATGCTCACCCTCCCTTTGTGAGATGTTCCGGACTAACACTTGGTGCTGAGAGCACCAAGGTGGCCCATTAGCGAAGACTGTATAGCGGCCAACGCTAGTGAAGTCTGTTTGCTCGCTATGGCCTCGCTGGCTGTGAAGAGGGAGTCCTCTTAATCTTCCATTTATACTCTCAACTGAGCCTGGATTTAAGCCACCTGCAAAAAAACCCTGATGAATTTAAAAGAAAAAACCTGACTAAAAGACATTGAGTTTTTGGTTACAAATCTGTGTCACTACTAGACACGACAACATTAGGGTTCTGTTGTTTTAAAACTGATATATTGCAAATGGCAATCATGTATCAGTACGCAAAACTAGTTTGGTGTCTCTTTTCCGTTCTACGTCCTATTTGTTTATTTGTTTTAATTGATCTTCAGATGTTTCCAGAGTATCATGCATGTGCTGAATAGATGCATATAAACTAGAAAAAAAAGCCATTCTTCCATATCATGTCATGTCCCACGTCTACATTAGTAACATTGAGTTAAAAATGAATATGTATGTTTTTGATTTTAAGATTTTCTAGTCATTATATTGTAGAATATATCCTTTTTTTTTTTTTTTTTGGGAAACAAAGGTGAAACGGCAGTGGCTTACTGCAGAACTTGGTCCTCAGGAACACTGTATATGTCTGTATGTGTTGAAAACGTGTACATGGAAATGGCTGGGTGTGTGTGTGTGGCCTGGCGGCTTTGTTTTGCTCTCAACTCGAGTATATTCTCGCTTTCTTCTATTGTGCTTACCTGAACAACGTAACATTGTTTTGATTGGTTCCGATAACAAAATGGTGGTAATGTAAGGGCCCTCCTTTTGTAGAGAATGTAGGTTACCAGATTTGGAAAAATACTGCCAGAAATGTCCATTATCTTTTCTAACACTTTGGGTTAAGTGCCCCTCCCCACCGGAAGAAAACATAAATGAAAGTAATGTGTCATTCTTACAGCACTTTAAATGAGCTGCCAAAATTCTAGCTAGATCAATAATATGTAATGTTACCTGTATGTGTACTGTTGTACACAAGTGACACATGGTTTGCCACACCATAGGTTGTTGGAAAACTATTCTGATTATTTGTTTTCCTTTTAATTGAACTCTAAAGTAGTTTTCTGTATTATGCTATGCCAAAAAGAAAAGCACAGGTTTGAATTTTCTGGGGGATTTACACGCCGATCATAATCATTGTGATATTTCTCGAGAACTCTTGAAATATTTGATTACTTTCAGGAATAATGCTGGTCTACCATAACTTTCAACGTTTTCGTTGAGGCGTCTTTTTCGAGACTGTGTGTAGTGCATGTAATGATGTACAGTCAAGTCCCTATACAGCAACAAAATAAGGTGTATTGTTTCCTTTTAACAATTCTCTTCCCACTTCTCACTCTGGACCATATGTGAACCAACCATGATGCAGATGGGGGCAGTGCTCCATGGCTTGTAGCATGTTTTAGAGAAGGACCCTTAATGGAATATCATTTAGGTAAGGTAATTTATGTTTCCATGAGAAATATTCGTACATGTTTTGCCTTTTAGCAATATGTATTTTAGGATGAACAAAGACCGGTATCCCTAATGACCTCAAGCAAAACGTTACTGTAATTGACATAATAAAAGTTTTTCAATTTGGGTTAATTCCTTTTAGTTATTTTTTCCATTTGAGTATTCCTGACCTTTCCAATTGACTGTATTGGGTCTTGCTAACAATTATTTTAAAGATCGGTCCATACTGAGGGGGGATCTCAGGATGCACCTTAAGGCCTTTGCAATGCATTCACTCTGGGAATGTTTTCAATCCTAATTCATTAATGGCAAATTTAAGGACAGCTTTCCCTTAGAATACGTATAATGACCTAGCATCTTACCTAGCGTTTCTAGGTGCACCGCGCAGGCAGAGGTGTTGACACCACGGAGCAGCCATTGCAACTGACCACTAGGCTATATTATCGATGCGATCAACAATATAAAGGTAAATAACACACGACCCGATCATAGTTTTGGTAGTATAATAATTCAAAAAAGATTGTAACATTATCTCTATTGGTTTGGGATATATAACACATCAGTGAACGTTGGAGCAAGAGCTGGACGTAAACGTACTTAATTTTTGATTAAGTATGCTTTGACGCAATCCAGGTTCAGAGGCACTGTAAATAAAAATGTGTTACATTTTTATTAAGATGAAACTAATTATGTCAGGGTCAACCTCTTATGGCGTTGATGTGAATAAACATGCGTATAAGCAAAAACATTTTTCGGGACTATTCAGTAGTTCTATACAGTCCATGACCCAAATAGCAGGTCATTCTTTGGTATCAAGGTTTAACAGTCAAATTGCACTTGATAGCAGTTGGTACATTCAAAGGGATGATCTATTGAGCTAAAGCCAGACTAAATTGCATGACATTTTTGTAATGAATACCATTAAGGTGTATCCCTTAGTTTAAACCTTATGAAGACATGTCTCCTAAAATGATGGTAAATCGAATTTCCTCCATTCCCATAAGAAAAATGTAATTTAACTGATCAAGCTGGAAAATGGGCGTTTTCTAATCCCTTCTTTATTTTAAAGTCATAATATTGAATCTAAACCTTTAAATATGGGTTTGACAGTTTGATGTTTATCAGTCGAAGACATGCTGTTAATACTAATACTGTCTTGCAGGCATTTTCTTCTGTCCGATAACCAAACATGAATTATGATCCCATTATTAATATTATGATAATCAACTTGGGTATGTGCTTGTGTGGAATGATGTGGTATTTAATGCAACCATCCATGCATTTTTTGCCTTTCCCAGTAAAAATGTGGGCTATAAACCTTTCAATAGATCCATTCCCCTAGATCTCTAGGCTTGCGCTGTGCTTTGATGCTGAAATACCTGAACATCTGAGATTGGGAAATGAATTTATAAGAGCTAGCCCAAAAGTTCACCCAGAGTTGAAAGAATTCCAGGGATCTCAGTGTATTTCCCAAAACTTACCAAGTAAACAGAATTTTTTTATTGTACAATCCAAGTCAGCAGTAAATACTGCAGTATACCCTGGAAACACAATCTATGGATGTCAGTGAGGTATGTTTAGGCATCTACAAATTGTACAGGCTTTACTCTACTAGTCTGAAGACAAACCATGTGTAAATCATTTATACATTTAATGCAAATTTCACACTACTTTTCGGATGGTAGCCAACATTTCTGAACATAAATCTCCATTGAAATGTTGCCTTTAGACTCATGAAATCTTTACCATCCAGAAGTCAAACTCCATTTTTGTGCTCTCCATTACCACAGAGGCCGCTGTGTGTCTGTTATTGATGATAGATGCGGTCTCTGAGGCTGCGTGTGCCATCAGCTGAAATTAGTTCTGTCCAGGCCCCATCCGTCACAGTCCCCCTTGAACGGGTTATCTAACCGGCACACCACAGGAGGGGTGGCAGGGCTGGAGCAGAGAGGTGGCGGGCGCTCATAACATCGCTCACCAAACACAACTAATAACCGACAAATAAGCTGCGAGACTGTTGAAGGAACCGACAAAACTCTGTCTGTTCCATCCGTGTCGATGTAAGCGTCTTTCACACATCGATGGACGGGGCTGAGGGCTCACATGTAATACCTGGGCTGCATGTATTTGATGCACTGTTGCATATTTCAACATAGTCCTCGGCATGGGGAGAGATGTTTATTTGACCCTGGTGTTGGAGAATTACGGTTTACGGTTTTCCGAATGGAGCCTGTTGTTTACGGCCTCTCCTTTCCAGAGTGTGCTTGTCAGCATGTGCGCGTGTTTGCGTAAATCCTTGTCTTTGCGTGTGTGCACGTGCTCTATTCCTTGGGTGTGTGTGTGGTTGTGTGTAAATCCTTGTGTGGCTGAGTGTGGGTGCGTGTATATCCTTGTGTGTGGGCAGTACTGCTGTGCCATACTCGTGCTGTCAGGTTGAAATAGCGCTGCACTCTCTTGATTGCTGTGCACGACTCCTGATTCCTATTCATAAAAATGCAATTTTGTGCAGCATTGCGCCTGACATCACAAAATAAACTAGGATCCAGCCCAGAGAATCCGATTTAGGGAGCAGGATGTGGACCAATATACAATATCTGAGTCAAGATTGTTTACACATAGAGGGGGATTCGATTTCGGCAGCGCTTGTTTCACTGCAATAGAGAGACGAGAAGTCAGTAAGACAGACAATAATCAAACCACACAAACATTATACAAATAAACAACGTTTTATGTTAGACACAGTGGTATACATAATAGCCTCCTAAAATACTCACTTCATGTTTACTTAATTGCTGAAAAGTGAAGTATATTTAGCTGTTTGTTTATCAAAGGCTATTAAAACATGCTGATATATGTATTTTGATGGCTGGATAGCTCATTACACGTAAAAGGCCCTTAAGCTAGGCCTCTGCCATCTTACAGGCTTATAAGCAGAGACATCTTTCATGGAAGACTTGATTACCGCAGGGTCATCTTAAAACACACTCTCACACACACAGGCAATTTATGGGTGTAATTTGCCTAATCTGCATGTCTGTAAACTGTACCCCTGGTCTCTGGAGCTGCACGCTAACAGTGCTAGGCACTGTGCCACCAGTAATACTAATAGCTACTAGGTAAACAATAATTGCTGCAGTCTACGTGCTACATGCTTTCGATAACGATACGACATCACCGTTTTTATGCCTTTGCCTCAACGATTTTTTCCTCCCCACCGTAGATAGGGCCTACCTGTTTCTATCATCCTGCTAGCCTCAAACGAGGAAATGTCCTGTCATTTCTCCTCAAAACCGAGGAGGAGCGCGAGTCCCTTTGTCAGGGCTGAGGGCTCTGGTGCGGCAGAATACAAATACAGCAGTTTGAGGGATTAGGGTTGCATGATGTCAGAAGGCAGCCTTACTAAAAGTTTGAGCTGGAGGAGTTGCTGTGTAAAACTTTGGACAGTTTAGGGCTGGTGTGTTGGTATGTGAAGACCTGTGACGTCCGGTTTGACGCCCCAGTTTTGGGTTTATTGTGTCGTAATACTGTCAGAGGCCTCAGTGCTACACAGTGTGTATCACTCACAGCCCCCTAGCTGATGTATTTATACACAACGGTATATAATGTTTAATGCCATATGGGTGCTGTCTAATATTGTATAACCCTGTAAATCCTTTTTTATGGACTTTATGTTACTTGCAACGTTTCAATTGTGTAACCTTATAAATAGCCTCCTTGCCAGGAGAAAGTGTTGGTTCAGACGTTTCGCTGAAAGGAATCAAGTGTCATAGCAGCAGCCCCTGTAGTTGTGCGGACCACCGTGCTCTACCGCCTGACCCATAATCAACCTGTAAAGGCGATCGCAGAGGGAGCACATGAGGTTAGATGTGCTGCACATTCATCCCAACGACTACGTCATTAGGGCTTTACTACGAATATTTCCAGGTTGAATCAAAGGGAGTCAACCCCCGGCGCGTCTCTGTGAAGAATCCGTATGAACACTGGGGTGCGAGTGATGAAGAGCAGGCGTTGCTGGGATGGGACTCTGAGCTGCGGGCTGGGCTTTGAGACTGATCAAGGGGATTGGTCGGGCGTAACAGAGAAAGTTGAGATGTTAAAGGAGGGAGATAACTAGAAAGAGAGGGAGAAGAGCGCCGTGCAGAGCTAGAGGAGCGGAGGAGATGAGTCGTCTTCTCCCCTCGTCCCCAGAGGACGGCACACCGCTGCCTTTCCCCTTCGCATAATGGGCACTGGAGAGGGAGGGGAGGGGAGTTGAGGAGGGCTGGGAGGGGTACGATGGGGGCTGACTCACTCGCTTGTGCCATACTATTCGGCTTTGACCCTCTCCTCTAGAAGACTCCTTATAGTCTCCCATGCCCTCTCCTCTCCTCTCCCGTCCTCTCCTGTCCTCTCCTCTCCTCTCCTCTCCTCTCAGCGGCCTGCAAGCATAAAAACGTCCACGTCAACCTGCTGATATGGCAAAAAACATCCCTGCATCTGACACTTATTTTTTTGCCACTTTCTCCGCCACCCCAATCCCCCCCCCCCGCAGCCCTGTACACACACACACCTCCTACACCCATATACTCACGGATACGCATACGCACGCAGAGAGAGTTTGAGTGAGAGGGGGGGCACGGATGGGGACACGCCCCCCTCATTAGCTGTGCGGGGAGCAGCGCTGCTGGTATTGGCTGTGCTGGAGCCGCTCCTCTCCCCTCGCCAGCAGCAGCAGATCAGCAGCGGCGACAGAAGCAGCAGCAGATCTGGTCCGGAGGAGGAGAGCAGCTGTGAGCCCCAGTCCAGGAGACACTTCACACCGCAGCTCCCACGGAGTGAAGGCAAGCCAAACTGAATGCTGCGTACTTTTCTCTTCATTCTTTCTCTCCTCCGCTGTCTTTTTCTTTGTGTCACGCGTTGCTGTGTTCATCTTTGTGTTCTGGCGTGATGTTACTGTGTTGTTGGCACGGGTATTACCTCCTTAACAAACCCCTCTCCTCTACTCTCCTCCTCTCTCCTCTCCTCTCCTTTCCCCGCTCCTCTCCTCTCCTCTCCCCTTGTCTCCCTCTCCTCTCCTATGTGCTCAGCGCGTGTCAGACATGGAGGACACTCTCACCTGCAGCCATGCCACCTTCTCACAGGTGTTTGGACACCAGGGACAGCTCATGCAAGCCAGTGAGTAGTACGCAGCTACTAATACCTCTTCCTGCTCCACTGGCAGAGCGCATCGTTGGCTGGTTTAGTTTTGGTTTATTGCGTTTATTTTGTCAGGGAACACACAAATTCATAAATGTTGCAGAAGAAAAGCATTGTGCCAGATTCAGTTCTAGCTTGTTCCATTTGCAGTACTGGGAAGGTCGACACAAATACTTATGCAATGTATTTAAATACTGGTGATAAGAACGACTCGTATTGAAATCGAGTCATCGATTCAAATCCAAATGGACGGTATCGAGTCGGGTCGAACCAATCATCTCCGCTCTGGGACGATGACCTCACAAGCTCCTCTGGTTGTATTTTATCTGCCGTATTGATTTATGTCGGTGTGTCAAACTCTGAGGAATTCAACGTGAACTAACCAGTATGAATCTCTTCTTGTTGCGACAGCGCTGTGAGTAGCCCCTTAATAGAAAGGTGGATGTTTTAACCTAAGAGCCAGGTAGGACTCTGTAGTTATTTATATCACTGCAATAGTATGCATGCAGGCTCCCAGAGAGCCTCTCCTGTTATGTGCAACCTATTTAAATCTCCACAGACCTATTTACACCGCCGATCTGCGTGGAACTCTTAACTAAAACTCGCCCATCGTTGGGTTTCGGGGTGCCGGACTATAGCCGCACTTGCACTTGTGTGCAATATGGACTGTTGCAAGGCAAGGCGATTTTATTTATATAGCACTTTTCATACACGATGCAGACTCAAAGATGCGACCTCTATAGTTAATTAATGTGTGATTGTCATACCACTTATCAGGTTAAATATGTAACTTCAGCTTCCATCTGGTTGCTGTGGTAACCCACCGTGGACTGGAGAGCAGGTCTTTCAGGGAATGGGATTTAGTTACTATTTTTAAACAATTCAATGTTACTGTGGTGGCTTTGGAGCCACCTCAGGCTCACTAAATGTCATCTTGGTTTATTGGCTGCTTCTACATCACAAGGATTTGACTGCAACCGATGATATCTTCTTGGCAATTCTGTTGAAATATAGTCTGGTATATAGCTGGTGATATATATTCACCTTCCATAATTGACTGTGGAATCGAGTTGGTCAGCTAAAGAGAGAAATAGTTACATTGATGAAATCCTCTTTTTATGGTGAAGTTAACTAACGCTGTCAGATGGATTCTCAAAGAGGCTCTCAGTACTCTGGCCGAGTGAATAATTTAAATTAAAAAAATTCCATTGATTTCTTTTGATTTTTCAAGACCACGAAAAGAGGTGAACGGACCTTGAAACCCCTGAATTCAAAATGTATTACGCTGATGGTCTCACCGTGCACAAGTTTATGGTCAGACTTATTTCTCCCCCTGGAACAAAAGAGACAGGGCTTTTAGGGGGGAGAGAGAGGGAACTTGATTCTCTAGAATTATTATGTCAGACACCTCATCCCTCATTTGGCTTTTCTGGCTTCACACAGCCGTGTGGTGAGATCTCTTTCGCTACCTTTGATGCCTTCCTTCAACGCTGAATGCAAAGTGACTGCTCACAGTCACACGATGGCTAATGAGGCTGGCCCCTGGCGTTGATCAGAATAAGAAAAGGCCATTACACTCGCAGCCAACACTCCCACTTTCTGATGCTTCCTTAAATTCGTCGCACCCTGCTCTGTGTCCCATTCATTGTCACCTGGAGAGAGGGGGAAACGGAGGTGGAGGAAGCAAGAAAGACGCAATTCAAAACAAAGTCATTATCGGCAATTCATCAGAGGTGCCTCTGTAATGAGACATAATGCTCTGTTTGTATCCAATGATAGCAGCACTAGTCAATATTAAATACGTGACCGAGGAGCACACAGTCCTTCTGCGTGATCTTATGGGCTGTGTCATGATTGATTTGAGATACTTGCTATTTAAGAGTCAGAGCTATCCCGGACAAGACGAACGAGCAGTGATGTGGCTATTTTATTGACCTTACTTGCATTTCCATTTCCGCACTCTCTTCACCAGAGGACCCATTTGGAAGTCGTTTCCGATGGTTCTTTTGAATGAACTGCTGCGTTAATACTGTTTTGATAAACGGCTGCAAATTACTTACAAGTGTGGAGATTAATATTCCGCCTGACTGCCTCAGACTTAGAGATGGCTGAAAGCCACTTGACTAACTGTTTGGTTTTCAAGGGCCGTTTGGTCCAGTGATTCTCTCGGCGCCAACTATCTGGGTGAAACTTAATGGATCCAGCTGTTTTTCATCCTCTCTGTTGCAATTGACAAGCTTTACCCTGAACCAGTCACGGGGAAGTGTCATTGAGCTGTTTGATTGATCTATAGCAAGACAAGGATTAGCCACATTTGTCCTATGATACTGAAGTTACGTGATCCGTGTTTGACTGTGGGCTGCTTGAGGTACTTTATTATGCAGATGATGCTCTGATTGAGCTGCGGTGGTTCGCTGTCAGGTTCCTCAAGCAAGTAGGGCAAACCACCAGATAAGCCAAAACCAATAGAATTTTTTTTTTGAGGATCCAAGCCTGATTCGTGTAAATAAGGCTTTTAACACTTTAACAATTGTATCTTGTGATGAGGTTTTCAGAAATGCAAATAGCCTACAAAGGGGACATGTTTCAAATGAAGGAAGCCTCTTGACATTTGAGCTGTTTACTTGTTTTCAGAAGAATCATTTCATAAAGATATTTAAATATTGTGATTTTATGTTTCATCACATTAAGCAATAGTCTATCTTTGTGGCATAGCTACAGTTATTTGAAGGCAACCTCACAACGGGAAACTCACCTCAATCGAATGCCAAGTGTCGCTACTGTTACTGGAATCCTTAAAGAGCTCATGAATTATTCATGAAAGTTCGACTTTAGTGGATGTTGCATACACGTTGCATACAGGTTGACACTTGAATCGTTTGCCATTTTAATATCTTGAATGGTTTGCCATTTCCATAACTTTCAATCCAACTGGTGTTTGGCTCTGCCTTGCTTTTTGTTCAAATATTCATGGCAAATTTCACCAGAGCATTAAATGGGCACAGTGGCGGATTGGGGCTGTTGCACTAACATTAAATGCCTGCCTTTCATATGCCTGTAGTCTGCAAGCGCAATAAATTAGGAAGTACTTTTATTAGAAAGATAACTTTACAAGTATATTTAAATGCCAATATTGGCAACAGAAGGAAAACTCCTCCTTGTTTGACTTGAAGGTTTACCTTGTCTTGCAGGAATTCACGGAATGTAAATAATCAAAATGATGTAATTTGCATTTGCAGGTGTTTGCCTGCATGAATACACGCAGGTGTAATCACCCTATAATATATACAGTCAGGCACTTCAAACCCCTACACATTTGTTTCTTAAAACTTCTTTACTGCATGCACAACATTACTTAATAGTTGAGTTTCTGTTTGCCCTGGAAACGGCCCTGAGGTCCCAGTCTCCTTCCTACTGAACCAGTGGGGGATGAGACAGAGGACAAGGCAAGGTGTTGCCACCAGTCCAGGAGTCTATGACTCTCCAAGCACATAGTGCTGTGTCCTCTGTGTTGAGGATTGTGATCCCTTTGTCTACACTCGTAGAGGACAAGGAGCTGGCATCTAGCCAATGTTTTTATTGAAATTACATTTCTGGGCTGGGGGCGATAGAACCTTGCTAGCCACAATATGAAAGGTTCTTCAAAAATAGACAGCCTTTCGTTAATATTTCATCAAAGCATGCAAATTTGTGCCATGTATCACTATGGTCTGTCAACCTTATACCTGTTTTCATATTTAATATTGAATCACATATGTGTTATTAATTCGAGTGGTAGCTTCTGTATTCTGTTGTATTCACTACACAACACAACTGCATTGGGCTCCTGCTGTTCCTGCCTGCAGTTTACATATCCCTACTTAGAGTAGTGGTCCTTATTGATCTCAGTCCTGCTTATCCCCTTGCAGCGATATTGCTAATCACTTAATCAGTTCCAAAACCAGCCTTAGTTAGATCTCTCCCTGGACCAATCCCAGCGTCTGGCACAGCCACTGGCAGACAGGCTGCCCTCGTGGTTCAATATGGCTCCTGTTCAGATCAGTCATTGACTCATGCTCCCAATTTTTTGTTTCTGAAAGAGATTGTGCTTATTTGCCAGATCTTGATTGGTTGTAAATAATTTGTGGGATGATTCATCCCCCGCGAGGCTCACGGCACCATGTTATCACACCATCGTGAACGGTGCTGTTGTTTTACACGCTCCTCTCCTCAGCTCTTGAGTAGAACTCGTGGCTCTTCATTAGAGCTCTATCCTTGAAGGCAATCAATACACCTATGGGAGTCAACTGCACTAACGCTGCATTCACCCCGGCTGACCGATCCTCCACGGTCAGGCGGAAAATCAACATCGTAGCCTTGAGTGGCAAGGGAGGGCAGTGGGCTAAGCGGGGAGATACTGTGCACATCAGTCGAGAACAGCAAAGCTCCACGTTGCTTGTCAGGACTAGCTAGGCATGACGGGACAAAACCAGAAGCGTGTAGTATCATCGGCCCTGTGCGGGACATTCAACAGCCCGTACAAGGGAGTATTTATTGGTATTCTTCGGGTGTTGTCAGGTCGGATTGGCAGTTATGATTGCTTGATTAGGTAACTGACGGAGGTGTTATATCATCTGAATAAAAAGGTCTGTAAACTGAAAATGCAGAACGCCAAGCTTGTATTGATGTCTTTGAACCGCCCTTCCCCCGATGTCCTTCTCTGGTTGTTGTCACCTGTCTCTTTCTCCGAATGATGTGTCTCTTTTTAATCCATCCATCGTTGAATGCAACGAAACACTGTAACAAGCAAATACGACCGAAAAAGGCTTTCGGTATCATTTCCAATCTTGGAACAACATTATAAACGCTCAGGCACTCAGAGAGAGCAAACATTGACTCCTCTGGGTAATGTAGTCACCTTTACCACTTAATGGCAGCTAAAAGTAATAATAATTTCCCTCTGGGATTATTAAAGTATTTATCTATCTATCTATCTATCTATCTATCTAAGTGTCATCCCTCATTCTGAGGTACATGCAGGGGCTACTGCCAATATATACCTGTATGATATATGCATAGATACAGTCCCGCATCCTGCAAACTCCTGTATTTCTGTGTATATGTGTCTGTGTGGTGTGTGTGTGTGTGTGTGTGTGTGTGTGTGTGTGTGTGTGTGTGTGTGTGTGTGTGTGTGTGTGTGTGTGTGTGTGTGTGTGTGTGTGTGTGTGTGTGTGTGTGTGTGTGTGTATTACAAAAAAAGCGAGAGAGAGTGAGTTCTGTGCTTGCCTTGCTGTGTTCCTGCAGCATTTGAACTCTGCGTGAATGTGCGCTGACTCCACACATTTTGCCCGAGCCCAGCTTCACCAAGCACTGCTGTCCTCTTTTCTCTCCCCCCCGCCTCGTCGTCGTCTCCTCCCCTCCTCCCCTCCTCCCTCTCCTCCCTCTCCTCCGTCTCCTCCTCCCTATAAGTCTAAACCCCTTAGTTCCAGTGTGGAGCTGCGCTCTGCAGACGTGCCGCCAGAGGCCGGCCCAGCCTGAGAGGTTGATTTAAGAGACCCAGCTAAAGAGCGTGGAGGGAGGGGGCCCGCGGGGCTGTGACCGCAGGAGGGCCCCCA
Source organism: Gadus morhua (assembly GCF_902167405.1). NCBI lineage: Eukaryota > Metazoa > Chordata > Actinopteri > Gadiformes > Gadidae > Gadus > Gadus morhua. The sequence goes on along the minus strand of NC_044060.1, from coordinate 16,169,109 downwards.
GAACACCCTTTGTAGGTCAAAATGATAACGCCCGCCACAGCTTTGCTTTCCTCCGGGCTGCTGTGATAATTGATGAGGATCGTATTTGGAGGTAGAGGCGGTGCAGGGATCACAGAGTGGATATAGGGGAAGGTGGGTACACAGGCGATAAGCTGCTACGTGATGTACCGGTAGCTGTCATGGACAGAGGTGACTGTACTCGGGCCACCCTCCATACACACCCTGGATGCCTTAATGCTTCGAGGGCAACGTCTCCGAAGCACACAAGTCGATGTTCAGACTCTTAATGCTCCGTTCCTCGCAACTTATATCCACCTTGCTGCTGCTGATTCTAATGCCAAGTCCTGCGCCGCCAGTAGTTCAGCGTTTATAACCTTATTCCTTCAGAGTGGACGTCTTAATGCTCATTAGTCAGCGCACGGCTGGCTAAGGTCTAAAGAGCAACAGGGAGGGAGTGGCAGATGCACAGACTACATTTGCATCAGCAGTTGCATCTCCCCGGGTGGGGAAATGCAAGCTAACCTGCTAAGTGCTTCTTTAACATGCAGACCACACTCAGCACAGATGAATGTCCACAGTTTGTAGTCGCTGAATGCATTTATTACGGAATATCATTATTGGGTCTGTGGCGTACTTCTGCGTAGAAGCCTAAGGAATTAATAGAAAGAAAAAGTGTTTCTTTCACAGTCCATCCAGCAAATTAATATTTTATAAAAATGTGCATCCATCTCTTGGGCAACTAGAAGCAGCTTTCTTTATTTAGTATGTTTTCCCAATAAATGTAATTTATTTTGGCACGTTAGGGAAGAAGCAAAGAGATTCAAATGTGGAACCTATGGCCTAAACGGTATCTCAGAATGTGTCAGTTTAAAGCCAAGGAGCTCGTACCTGGATGCAGGCGTTGCCAAGACATAATGTCATGGCAACGCCTGCTTGCAACATGGAACCCTCTATGGAAATAACCTCTGTTCCAGTATAGAGTACCATCACCCTACATAAAGGAGCATCATACAGCAGGCTAGTAAGTGGGCTAACAGAATGCAGGGCTGTAACCAGGTGTATTTATGCAACTTCCACCGCCGAGTGCTTTGACAGATGGGGCTGCTGGCTTACAAAAGGGTTATGCAATGAGTTTTATTACGAGGTGCACTTCATTATCAAAATGTCCAGGAGTGGCAAAAGGCTCATGATATGGGTAAGCTTATATCGATATAAATATGTATGGAATAATAAGAGCTTATTTTTTGTTTGTTTGCTTATCCGTGTTTGTGGAAGCCCCTCTTTGGCATCAAGTTTGAAAGGAGAAGGATGAAGACACTGTTTGTCTCTCTGTGTGTGTGTGTGTGTGTGTGTGTGTGTGTGTGTGTGTGTGTGTGTGTGTGTGTGTGTGTGTGTGTGTGTGTGTGTGTGTGTGTGTGTGTGTGTGTGTGTGTGTGTGTGTGTGTGTGCGTGCGTGCGTGCGTGCGTGCGTGCGTGCGCGCGCAAGTGCATGTACGTGTCTTTATTTTTCGTCACTAGCAGAATTGAACATAATTACAGATGCTATCCTCTGTGACTTTGAAACATAAGCATGAAACATCTGTTAAGCACTTATCAATGCACTCTGGCTAGTAATATAATTGATAATTTCTTCTTCGTCATGGCGTAGAAATTACCTAGCTGTTGCCACATCAAAGCTTTTCACATTAATTACATTTCAGCTCAGTTGCCATCACTGTTGTTCAAATATTCTAGGAAGCATTTGAAAGCATCCAAAGGAATTTGATTCAAGGTAGTCTTTGTTCTATGTTTCTGAAAGATCCCATGAACCGAACCAGAAATAAAATCATCATTAAACTGAAAAAGAAACCATCTCTCTCATGGGGCCACTAAATCTTTGTTTCATTAAAATATTCACTACTGCAGGTTTCATTTTGAAATAATGGAGGTGATATAACTTCTGGTAATAAGTTAATAATGAGTCTTTCTGCATCAATTACGTGTCCTTTACTGCCCCACACGAATGTCTTCAACCGAGTTTAGAGTCGTGCGACTTTGGAACGGTTTACGTAACACACACTTGGCATCAAAGCAACAACTGACATCTCCCACTCTCATTGGGGTGTCACGTTATGGGGGCTGTGCCTTTGAACTCAGGCTGTCTTCTGTACTGCAGTAAGTTGTGCACATGGCATATTGTTGATTCATTAAGACGCCGCCTTCTCAGAAATAATTCCGTGCATCAAAGCGATTGATAAGGGAACACACCGCAAATCTGTCACTCACCGAGACTATGTTTGACATGTATCGCATGACTACCATCTCAAGTGAATCGCCTAAAGAGCGCGTTTGTTACTGTGCTTCAGTGCAGTATGCAGTGCTGCGACTCCAAACACACTTTCATCCAGACACTGATGACGCACGGGGACGCACACACCAACAGACAGTACTAATTAGAGGCGGCTTGGTGTGCGAGCTCGTCGTCGACAGGACGGATCAGCACCAGAGAGCCCCAGTGGTCCCTCTCTCACTTCCACCAATGTGTTGTTTGCTCCGCTCCTCCGCTGGGACTAAATCCTTCGCTTGGTTTGATGGTTTAATCAACAGCAGTTCAAAAGTTCAGCTTTTATAGCTTTACAGCGTGCCTGTTGTTGCCTGTTGTTCCGCGTGTGGCCGTGTCTGCGATACAGTCAATTACTTTGGTGGATGTTTCCAATGAGGAACCTCTGTTAACAGATGGAGGGAGAGATAGGCGGGCTTTGGATCTATTAGTGATGCCCTGGGGTTCCCTGTTCAAGAACCTTTAAAGCTCCTGTTCTGCCTCCTCCACCTCTGCATCAGGGTTCAGACGGTCCCTTGGTGATCTGTCCCACATTAGTCCTGCTGTCATAAGGCTATCTGATATCTCTGCTATCTCAATGCTATCTCACTGGGACACAGCACGGAGCATCGTTACACGGCCTTGTGTTCGACAGGGTTATTGGGCTAAACAGCGGCTTTAGACTTTAGTCTTTTTTTTCTCGCTTTTCACCGGTTGATTGTGCAGCCCCCCCCAGAAGAGGCAGAGGGAAGATCTAGAGGCTGACCGTGTTCTGGTGCATGTCCTCATGTGGCACCTTCACTAAAGCCTTTTCATGTCTCCTCTCACTCTGACAGTCCTGATCCCTAAACAACTCTATTGCTGATAATACTCGATAACACAAATGGTAACCACTGGAAATCCAATGCAAATGGCTACAAAAGCTATTTCACATATGGATTTTCAAAGGGTTAGATTCAATAAGCAAATTAAAAGTGCGAGCTTCCGAATAGTTTCCAGGGGTCAGCCGATAAGATTGGTGCCCAACGAGAAGTCATGATTATTATTTCGTTTTTTTCATTTATTCAATCTATTAAGACTTCCAAGATCTCCGCAAATGCAGCTCTTTGCAATGTGTGTTGGGGAGGCGCGGGCTGCTGGGGAACACTACTTAATGAGAGCTGTGTAGCATCTATCAGAGCTACCAGGTGGTGGCAATGTTGCTTTGGGCAAAATACAATCCGTATGCAGTTCTCACACCACTCCAAGCAAATCAGAGAACTCCTAGTATGCTCTTATACCAAAGGACAGCTTATAGGGTCCTGCTGCAAGGTCGTAGGAGAGACTTTTTTAACGACCTTACGACAAAAACTCCTCAGGTAGAAAGTATGATTGAAAATAATAATTTCAGAAATAGAACTGTGATAGAATTAACATTTATAGTGTAAAAATTGAAAGACTACAAGACATTTGAAATCTACAAGGTTGCTTGTTTGTTAGTGAATTAGCCCCTTGACAAGATATTAGAAAATGAATAGGAGACATTGAGCACTTGTATGACTCATTGGCTTCTTCCGAATCGGGGCTTTTAATTAATCCATTCCTGAGCTGCAGTGTCTGCCATTTCCACAGTGCTAAGGTAGACTAATTAATACACTCAATGTGTTTTAAAATGGCTGGGAAACCGGTCTAATAGACACTGAGTTGCTGCACAGTAATGTTAACATACGGATAATACTTATAAATCACTATTGAAACATATAAATGCTAACTCTTAAAGTTATTAGATTTTAGTACTCTTTATGTCTTGAATGTTTTTCTATTTTCATTATGAAATTATCTCTAGGGAGTAGCAACCCCTTCTTAGTAAGCAATTGGTATTCAGTGGTTGTGGTTCTGTTTCCCCAGGGCACTCTGACGTCTGTACTACCCCTGGTTATTTGGCCTAATGGGGGAATTTGTTATCTTGGGTATGACTGACAGCAGTAAAAGAGAAGACAAGATACCTCAAATTTGGCAAATTTGATCATTAATAGGCATCCTGACATTAACAGTTGTGTAGAAGGACAAAAACCCACTAACCCACAATCTGTTTTTATTCATGAACCCACAATTTTTTCAAAACATTTTGAGATTGCCGGCTGAATATTATTCTGGTGAATTGCAAAGTTTTACTACTAGGGCCACTTAGTTATCCCTGTGTTACCACCCATGTGAATGACCATTCATTTGAAACTTATCTGTAGTTTAACGGTTGCTATTCCAATGTCCTGTGTTGACTGTAACACTTGTTTTGTCATGTTAAATCAAACATATCTGATTAATATAATGGCATTGTACATTTAGCCCCATATCTCAAGGAATTGTAGAAAAAATGATTTTGATAAAGCCATAGTATGAATGTGAGTGTAAGCAGGCCTGCATCCTTTCCTTGTAGCAAAGGACCATTCTTGCTACACACTCGGTGGCTCCCAAACGCCTCCTTGGTGACTTTTCTTGGCTCCTCCGAACATAGGATGCCGGTTTGAGTTGATGAAAATCTGGTTTATTTGCAACGGTTTGATAATGAACATAGCAAGGGTGCTCCACTGCCATCCAGGAGAACTCCCGAGTGTGTGTAGAGAGGGCTGGTTTAACCTGTGCCCACTGATTACTCAATATGCAACAGGTGTGCAGCCTCAGCCAGCCCCAGAGTCCGTCAGACTCCGCCAGGTGAGGCTGCTTAAACCAGCCATATTCCACACACACACACACACACACACACACACACACACACACACACACACACACACACACACACACACACACACACACACACACACACACACACAGCTATGTTGAGTCTATGCAGCGAAATTGGTTCAGCAGAACACAATGTGTTGCACATTTAGAGCAGTGGGAGCTCGTGGAGCTACGGTTATCTCAGAAGGGAGGAAGGAGAGCAGAGGTTCAATAATGCTGCCTGGCCCATGGGCCTGATGCTCTAATGGCAAGACTGTACCCTTATCTTCAGCAGGTTATTTTGCAGAAGCTCACGTAGGCTGGGATGGTTTTCAACTCGGCGCCAATTATGCTGTTATCAGAGTGGACCATTTATCCTGAATATTGTTAAAGAAAAATGGAAATGGCCTTGGGTGCACACACACACACACACACACACACACACACACACACACACACACACACACACACACACACACACACACACACACACACACACACACACACACACACACACACATCTTCAGATTGTCCATCCACTAAGCGCATTGTTGCAAATTGTTGCAACAGGGGGTAATGTTTAGGTTGGTCAGGTTCTGCCATTCAATATTATAATTACAACCCACAGCTGGTCTCTATTGAAGCAAGAACTCCTATTTACAGCCACGGAATGGCATCATCATTTGATTGTTCCTACATTTCAAATCTCCACATGGGGTGCTTTAAGTGTGCACATATTTGTGAAAGTGTCCAATTTGCCATGGCAGCAACAATGCAAAGACAATCAGTGTGTGGATAGTGCTCCTTTGTGGAAAGTGGGGCGGAACAATGTAGCTACAACCAAATGACAGGTTTCTGTTTATGCTGTCAGGCCGAGTGGGATTTGGTCATTTCTATGCAAAGCAAACTTCGGTAAACTATAATTGATCTGTCCAAATGCCTGTCTTTGTGAGGAATATAAATTGCATTACTTCAGCATACACCCCAAAAGCACGGAATAAAAAAAGAAATGTCCTCATGAGTATGCTATAGGTTAAATCCTAAAATAGGTTATTGAAAAGCTTCAACAACAAACCTCAAATTGCATGAGATACCCCTCCTCCTAGTTTCCATATAGCTATCGGCTGGAAATGAAAGGCTATTCCCTCTCCCAAATTCCCTTGACAGGTGGGAGCTTTTGCAGCGAATGAACAAAAAAATACACATTTTTGTCTGATTTTAGGGATGCTGCTTCCATTGCCTCTTTGGACTAATGTAAAACCCAATAGCAGCGTAGAATACTGATCCATTTTTGTGATGTATTCAGTTTTCTTTCAATGCATTAATTGTGACCCAGGAGTAACTGTTTTAAGCATTTCCTTGAAAATACAAGTGTTCCAACATCTGGCAGTCCTTTGCCCTTTTTCAGTTGGCTGGCATTCCTTGGTTGCACATTTTTTTAGATGCATTATGCTGATATTTAGTTTTACATATTTATAGGATATATATAATGTACCATTTGTTTCCATTTTCACAAGGAGCTTTAAGTGACTTGTGCTGATAGCCTGGCTATTACCAGACCAAGCCAATCGTAGAGTGCACCTTGGTCTGGTGAAGCTGCCGCCATTTTCTTCAGCACAAGAGGCGTGATCAACGGGCCTAGTTCAACCGGCTCTGTACGCGATTGGCTGCTTGCCGTCGCTTCCCTGTCGTCGTTGTGTTAAACCAGCCAATAGCGCGCCAAGGGGAAAAGCCAGCTTGGTGATTGGCTCCCGCAAAAACGTGTCGGAAGAAAGAAAGAAAGAAATGTATTGCTCTTGTGCAGGGCGAAGTCAATTCGCCGGAAGAATGGGCGGGGCTACCTGGGCTATTGTGCTGACTCACCTGAGGGTCCACTGCAGTGTGCCTACAGAGCCAGAAGGTCTGTAGACGACGCAGGCAACGTGGGACAACACTCCATCCTCCAGCAACGAGAGTACTCTGGCTCCTACACCAGGATCCTGTTTGTGGGCTGCAGCTCTGCCCCCAACACCATCGCCCCAGATCTTCTCCCGCACAAGCTGTCCCGGCTGAGCGGGCCAGAGCTCACCTGCAGGTGGATCACTGACTTCCTGAAAGACAGGAAGGAGAACATGCGGCTAGGAGTTGTCAAAAAAATTCAGGAGGAACCCACGGGCAGCTTCATACCCAGGAGCCCGTGGGTATGAAGCATCCCAATCCACCTTCCGGAAGGCCCAACAGAGGATGTGTTTCCTGCAGCATTTGAAGCAATTCAACCAAACAAAACGATCGCCCAGTTCTACACGCCTGACCCCAGGCTGAGGTGGGGCGTAACTAACATAAACATACACACACCGTTAAAATAATATTATTTATATTTATTATAATTATAATCATACCCATGTTATAGCCTGTAGCCCTCCCGTTGGAGTCCGGAGATCCCTGTTGATCCTGTGTCAGCAGGGTCTCATTCTGTTTCACTTCACTCCACCCTCACACATTTCAGTGGGCGGGAGTACTCGTCTTGAAACTCCTTCAGCCAATCAGCATCACAAAACACGTGACGCCTTCGCGATGTGTTCAGCACGGAAAAAGCATAGTTTCTGCAGAGAAACTTTGGAGTCTATTTCTGAAATAACTTATGACTTCTGTTTTACTCTACTGAGGTTAACATTAACGCTTGTTGCTTCGGGAGAGACTATTACTGTTTTGCCAGCGGCGGCCTGAATTTTCGGTATTAGCAACGACACAGTCCCTGATTGGCTCATATATGTCATCAACCACAACAAAATCCCTGATTGGCCCCGATTACATTCTTAGTCCTGGGAATCGATGTTGACAGCTAGCGGTCCAGACTGATCCATGTAACGAAACAGAAAGTGAGGTCACGATTATCAGGCTACTCTCATTGCCTCTTAGGGCTTTGCAGCCTATATCATTGATATTTTTCAATAACTTAAGGTGTAAATATTGTAACTTAATATTTTGTTTTAATTCTTCTTATTCAATATTTTGTTTATATTTTTCTTTTATTTGTAGCTTTATGCATTTTATGCACAAATTTCACGAGTCCCTTTCCTTGTATGTATAAATGATTGGGGGAACGAGAAACAGTACAATGAAAAAGTAGTGTGACCAATGGGAGCCAACATTTTTGAATTAGAAGTCATCCACTGACTCCCCTAGATATTTTCACGTAAAGTTCAAACTCCCTTGACACAAATAGCCTTTAATGTGTTAACATGGCATGTTCACAATAGCGTTATAACACTGTGTGACGAAAACTTCCCTTACCTTCTAAACAAACATTCATTAATTAGGTGATTATTAAGTGGTTTGTTCTAGGGTAGGAATACAGATTGGACACTTTCTTTGGTTTCGTTGTTCGTCCAATTTAGCAAAAAAATCATTAGTCGCCCAGGTGCAAAAATGTGCATTGACAGCGCAAGTTTTTGTACTTGCACTCTCTGTCCAGTTAATAGCGTAGACTTCCTGCCCGCTAACAAGCCTGATTTAGAGTCCATTGTCGATGTTTTCTGCAAGTTACAATGACTGTAATGAGCTGTCTACGTCGCACAGGCCCCTCTGAACCACCTGTTTTGGGGGGGGGACTATGATTCACCCAATTAAAAGGACCTTCTATTCATCCTCATTGTGCATATTGAAAAAAGAAAGCCCTACCGTTGGAGCATAGTGTAAACACGGCACATGCGTGTGCTGATAACAAGTGCATCGTTGGAGGATGGATACTAGTTTAGCTGCTTAGCTAGCTACTTAGCTAGTGTTAAAACTCAAGATCTCTTGCGATGAAAACTGTCTTCGAGCAGGTGTATTTAGAGTTCACAATAATTTTGGGCCACTAAAGATATCTGTTATAAGAACATAATACCTACTCCCATACTGTACATCCAATGCACTTCAAGCCTGTCCAAAAATGCTTTTTGATCGGAAAACAGAGCTTGAAGATGCAACCTATCGTTAACATTAGGGTCTTAGGATATCATTTTCGCATCAACTTCTCAGGGGTTAAATGATCCATTACCACTATATCAGACATTGCGGAAGGGAATTGCACAAAAATAGGCCATAGACGTCATGTGTCATGTTAGCATCACATCATCATCATTGTCACCGTTGACAAGGAACAGAATATGTTGTTAATATAATATCATGCATATAATATAACCTTGGCTAATATAAGCATGATTATTTTATCTATAAATATTACCGTATCAGGTGTCATTATTATGCAAGTGTGTATTGTATAGAAAAAAACACAACTGTTTAACATGTACTTCAAATGTACCAAACTCTTGTCTTAATTACTAAAGACAAGAGCAAGAACAAGAACAGCTTCTGAGGCGAATACTAATGTCCTCTGGCAAAAATTTATTTAGCATCCCAAATTTGTTCGGCCATATCCATGCAAAACATGATGTGCACTTGGCCAGAGGCGATGGCATTTCCATTCAAACGTTGTGCGCTCGAGTCAGAATGCTGCTGATTTGCTCTCTCCTCACATGATGCCACATGGCTCCACCACTGGTGCCAAGGGCTAGATAATAACATTTAAACGTGGGGCGCATGCGGGCTACAGTTGGTGTGTCTCTTGTGGTGACAGACGGCATGTCATTTCCAACCCAAGTGTTCCGTTGTGTGACAAGTGTGCCTGACCATCTTCTGTGAGCAGGAGGTAGGCCTACACTTGCAAATTGTTTGATGCAAAGATTGTAATCCATTCGTCGTAAACATTCCATGTCCTTCAATGTCTCCTTCTGAGCTCTAACCCTAACCCTCATACATCTGAATACTGTTGCTGCTCAAGAGTCTTGCAGGCATGGGTATGAATCAGTGCGGAGGGACCATTCATATGCAAACCTTGCGTGAGTCACACGCGGCCGTCCACCTCACTTTGCCCAGGTTGACCTTAGCTTTCCTGCCGCGTTATTGTTTGACTGCAAGACGGAGTGACAGGAAGATAGGAGTGCCCTTCCTTCCTGGATGACATCCACCAAGGGTTATGATTCAGTGGGTCTTGGACTAAACTTGTTTTATATTCTGGAACAACCTCTGGCCAACCTCTCTCCTATCTCAGAAAGAGATGCACAGGATTTATTATCATATTTACCTCTATGCACACTGTAAATGCTTTACAATATTATTATCATGTATTCATGTGTGTGTTTCAGTACACACCACAGTTATGAGTTCAAGAAAGAATAAACTGTTGCTATTAGCACTACTGAACATTTCAATTGGAAAAGTGAATTGTGAATGCATTGGGTTTTAGTGATGGATTTATCCTAATGATGCCCCTCTGGTTCGAGAGAGGGATTATCAGCAGGACAATTCCATTAGAGGCGGCCTTCATGTCTTCACTGGTGGGATTAGAGATTAACTGTCTACCCCATTCATTTTTGTTGGCCCATCCAAAAATCACCCAGTGGACGAGAGAGCAGGCCACACAGCGGGCTGCTGCCATGGTGAAGCAATGCCAATGTTTTTCTATGGATTTAAACAGAATGACATCTCAAGGGTTTCCACCTTGGCGCTGTGCTAAAACACGGTTTAAACTTTAACCCAATTGACGGTGGTCTTTCAAAGCAAATTCAAACTGCTTGGTTTGACATTCTAAGGCCAACGGAATCCAACAGCTTTTTCATTTCTAAAACTAAATATATGTTTCATAGTTGCTGGCTATATTCCGAACACCCAGCCTAGCATCCAGCGCTGTGGAGCTTTAATAGAGAGGGGAAGGAGTGGCCATTTTGAATCAAGATGGCCACTCCTTGGCCTATTGTTAGGAAAGATTGCCTGCTTATTAGTATGCTGCCGATATAGGCAAGAGGGGTGGCTCTGTGCTTTAATACAATTTTTTTGTTGTTTTTTACACCATCACAACCACTGAAACCATGCGTTCTCGCAACTTTTCTTGCCGATGAATACACCCAAGGGATATAATAAAATCCCACACATGCGTACATGTGTGTGAATATATAACCGGTGTTATTTACACCGCATGAGGCCTACATGAATGTCATGCCTAAACAATCTCTGTGATCCTCCCTTCGCTCCTCCCCTGCAGCGGTTCAGTCTCTGAACAGCCTCAACGACCAGATCGCTCACTTCATGGTGACCCGACCCAGCAGCCTGACCGATGAGGACGAGGCGGAGGCCTTCTACCCCAGGCCGGGAGAGCCTTTAAGGAAATCAATGACTCTCATGAGGCACCTGCTGATGGACGCGCAGGTAAACGAATGCTACACCAGTCCACGATTGGTCGCACGATAGTCACTGTTATTAATCTGTTATTCAATATGATTCACTGAATCACATGCTGTCTTACAACTGCTAATGTCACAGTTCATTTCATCACCGGCGGCAACCATTACCGTTTTTTTCTTTTGGCTGACACAGCCTGGAAAATAAATGCAAACAGCAGTAAAGACACTCTCCTGACTTAACAGAGAAGTATGACAGGAAGAAAGTTTAAAACCGTTTTAGTTTTTTTGAACTTCATCTCTGTATGCGGTCATTGCTGCCACTCCACCTTCAGGGTGAAGCCCGTCCTAGCATAATGAGTATCGTCAGGCTGTTTCACTTTATGTTTTCTGTGGACCAGCATCATGAGAACAAGGTTCTATTTCTGCCCTCTGCTTTTTGCGAGGGATTAGCCACGAATCTGTCTTTCTCTCATTTATATTCCCGCTACGTTTTGACGAACGCTCGCTGGAAGCCGGTGCGGCGATGCATCCAGGTCATCAATTAGCACCTCTCGCCGACGCGCTTGACTGATACGGGTCCCCGCTGACTGTTGCGCTGGAGATATTTCCTCAGACACAGCGTCTGATTGATTACAAGGAAAGCCATTCAGGAACAAGGCTTCTGCATGCTCAGCCCAGGCAAATGCGAGGGGGGGAAGTAAATGGCTGTAAACTGGCAGTCCATTTGGTTGGTAGCTCAAGAGGAGGCACATTGACTTGTGATGAATTAGTCTCTTTCTGGGCAATGATCGGAGAGCTGATTATCTCGCCGGGGAAAAGTTCCGTGTTAAACCAAGCATCTCAGCACCACAAGCCATGTGATGCTACTGATAATGTCTGCTGGCCACGGGGCATTGGTTTTAGATGACAGTGCACAATGAAGCTTAACATGTCGGCCCATTTCTTGTCAACGTTTTATGCGTTTGTGAGGCTTTTGAAGGGGGGGTGGGTGTGAATTGTAGTATTTTCAGATGGAATAGGAAATGACTGACTCTTTCACATGATCTGTTTGCATTCTATTGATTTAATAGTACATGTAGTACAATCTGTAAGCAGTACTGGATGAGAGACCACGGACTGATTGCTGTGAGTGCGGAGCTGTACTGCAATACTTGGATGGGGATATTTGTTGGAAGATAAAAAGTGAGGAAATTCCCCTATTTGCGGTAATAAACAAACAAATTAGCAAATAAATAATTACAAGAAAATGATGTTGGTAAAAATACCGTCCTACTAAATGTAGAAAATTAATTTAGAATGGATTTGAGGGGTTTCTCTTTGAATGCTGTCCCAGAATTGATTGCCTCATTTGTCATTTTGAACAGATGAATTATTTATGACCTAGTTGCTGTGCTGGTGGCGACTAATCAAATGCATTTCAGTGTGCTGAGATGCATTTGTGGAATGATGTAGAGGCTGTAGATAGATACAGCAGAATGTTGCCTTATATCATCTTATTTTGGTGAAGAAGAAGACGGCGGGGGTGGAAGAGGGCCCGGGGAGCCTGAGGAAGGGAAATTGATTAATTCTCATGGCATATTCAGAGGCAACTTTAGTTTGCTCTTTAATGTTTGGGGTTTGGCAGCAGCCCTCTGAGACGAGGCTAGTCGACGCAGAGCAGACATAGATAAGTACAGCACAGGTACACCAACCTCAGACCCAACAGAGGTTTGGTTCTATCTATAGTGCGTCCTATTTCCGTCATACCACTGAAATCCAACTGATTCTTTGCATGTCCACCCGCTCAATACATTTATTCAGCCCTTAAGGTGTGTTCTCCTGAGATATGTTAAGACACTGTGCACGTCCTTTTGTCTGGCTTTGGGCTTATGAGCACGGCAAGTTTCAAACACACACCAAATCAGGCACAGCTTAAAGCGTTGTCTTTATGGACTGGACTGCAGGTCTGCTGGTTGAAGCATTACGTCACGCTGCATACCGGGTCAAAGCTGGAATAGTTTCAACCTCGAAGCGAGTCCCCTCTGCGGCCACGAGACGGAGCAGACAGCGCCTCTTTCCCCGTAGATAAACGATGGAGTGGTTCGGGTTCAACGGGTTCTGATGTGTCTCAAGTGAGCGCACCTTTAGTCTATAACAATTTGAGGAAAAACATCCCCTAAGGTCACCCAGGAAAAGGACAGTACTTGCCCACCTACTAGACTGGGCAGCCAGGCGCTGGGACATGTAGCCTTGCGTCGAGCTGTAAGGAAGCGCTCCCAAGCGTTTTCGACACGCTCCGCAGACTATGAACCTCTTGTTTACTTCTCATCCGCTCGTTAGTTTCAATTTGCGATCATGGACGAGGTGCGGTTGATAAGTCGAGTAGAGAAATACAGCGAGTTGTACGACCCCAGACATTGGTTGTACAAGGACAATTTAAAGGAAGACGACATTTGGAGGACAATTGGTGCTGTCAGCGGAGGTTCAGGTGAGTTTGGTTGGAAGTTAGCCAATGAAAACCTCAGCCGGTTACATGTACTGTGTACACAATCCATTTGTGATTGTTCGTAACAACAATAAGAAAGACCATATTGCTGAGCCTTCATACGTTTTTAATGCTATATTCTCCCGTTGCAAAACTGCAACGTGTCCAGTGGAAAGGGTCAAAATTAACCGTGACTCGATGACACTCCGTGCTCACATGCTCTTGCTCCTGAGTGTGAGGGGAGCTGGAATGGTCCATGGAGATGTGCAACTAAACAACATTACCAAATTCAGTTGGCAAGTTAATGAAGTCAATTAAAATCTTGGCAAAACCCCTCCAAGGGATTTTTGACCATTTACAAATAAAGGAGCAATATGAGGCAGGACCACAAATGGAAAAAGATATTTGAGATTATTATATATTTGGGATTATAGATCCAGTGAGGAATAGTTTTTAGTAGATAATGAACTGTAACGAAATGTCAGTGAGTCTGAGATTTAACAGGGGAGAGAGAGAGACAGGGAGATAGAGAGTGAGCAGAGCATTGTGTGAAGTGTGAACAGTCCCTGAGCTATCTTGAAATCATTCCATAACTTCATGCACTTTATCTTTTATCTTTACACAACCATGGCTGCAGAAAAGCAATGCTAAATTGGGTTGAGGGCATCTGAGAATCTCTTTTTTCTGTGATTTGCGCTCACCTTCTTTAAGCCTCACAAAAATACATGCATCGGAAAAGAGGATGCGTTTAATCTTTTGTCTTGTCTTTGCACTGTTGTGTCCTATACTTGCTCCGGCCTCATTTACACACACACACACACACACACACACACACACACACACACACACACACACACACACACACACACACACACACACACACACACACACACACACACACACACACAGTTAACATGCCCACAAGCACGCACACACACCCACACACACAGTTAACATGCACACAAGCAGGCACACACAGTTAACATACACACACACACGCACACGCACTCAGGCTCGGGATTGTGTTGCTGAGATCATTTAAGATCAATCCTAACAGCCTCTCATGATTGTAGCTTCTTTTGTGATTCGATGGCAGCCAGGGAACAGCTGAGGTACCCTGTTACAACAATTACTGTTTCAGCTGCTTGTCCTCACTCATCCCCTTCACTCCCACCCACCTCTGGAAAACAAGAAGAAACAAGAAGAAAACAAGGAACTTCCAAAGAGAAAATAGCTCAAATGAAATGCCCACGTTGAGGCTGATTGCGGAGAAGCTTTTGCAAAATGGTAACCTGTCATATCCGTCAGGAATCTAACCTCGGAATGAGTATGTGGCTAAATAACGATGTAAACTCTGCTGATATCGTAATGCACAGGATCTTATGCTATTCTCTTTTTTAGAATGTTTTGGAAATTTGCATTATTTTTTACACAATATCACTGTTATAACTTCTTGGAAGAAACCATTGCCATCAATTAGTGTAATCCTTATAAAATGAATCAAATCCGGATTTAATGAATATGAAAATTCAATACGATGAAATTTCACGCATTTCACAGATTATTGAAAAGCAATCATCTTTCATCCGATGCCAAATCTAAACGCTTATATCTGAATGAAGATCTTGCATAAATGCTCTGTAAATGTTTCTATGGAAACCCAGAGAACTGCCACAAAGTTGAAGGTGGCCACCTCAATCTGAGCAGAGAGCTTTAATGGTATAAAAGGTCTCCTCTCTGACAGTGACAAGCCGTGCTGTCTCCAAATGAATTTCCCTGTGAAATATAGCTAGCGAAAGGGCACACAAAGTTGGCTAACTTGCAAACCACAGGGACGTCACTAAAAGGATGCTCATGCTTTATGTCATTGGTTCATGGGTTGCAATGAGCCGTGTCAGACAATGCACGGTGGTGCTCCTGAGGTTTGATTTTGGCTTAGTTTACCCACTAAACATCGGTGGTGGGAGGTGGGTCCCACTTTATCTCTTTTCAATTGGATTTGCCTCTGAAAAGATGCCTAAATAATATGCGTGTGTGTGTGTATATATACATACATACATACATACATACATACATACATACATACATACATACATACATACATACATGATACGATTCAAAACCATTGAAACCCAACCGTGGCACACTTCTTCCAAATAAAAACCTACCTAATATAAAAATATTTCTAATATTTCTAATAACATTTTGAAAAAAAGACCCCAATATGTAAACCTGTCTATTGATCTCATTGTAATTTTCTATAATAAAAAAAATGAAAATAGATTTTATATAGCGCCCTTCAGGATACTCAAGGTCGCTTCACAAGAGTGGGAGGTGAGGGTGTGTGTGTAGGCAAGTGAGTGAGAGTGCGAAATGCGCAAGGCGCTGGGTGGGGTCGTGAGTCAGAGGCCATAGGCCTCAGAGAAAAGGTGTGCTTTCGTGTACTTTTTGAAAGTCTCCACGGAAGGGGCACAGCGGATGTGGGGAGGGGAGTTGATTCAACAGAGTGGGGGCGGACACGCAAAAGGCCCTATCCCCAAAGGTCTTGAGTCTCGCGCGGTGAATTGCCAGCTGGCCCTTGTCAGAGGACCTGAGGGAGCGCCCCCCCCCCCCCCCCCCGTCAACAATCGTAACGGGGGGGGGGGGGGGGCCGCCTTGAACATCCTGCATACGGGCCCGTCGTTGCCTTGTTACGCCACTGCGCAGGGGGGTGTAGGGGTGAGGGCCAGAGCATGAAGGGGCTTGTATGTGAGTAATAGAATTTTGAATTGAATGGGGAACTAGACTGGTAACCAGTTCTATACTGTATTCTCTGCTCGTTGCTTTTTCCACAAATGAAAATACATGACATTGTTTTGCTGATTGTTTTCTAATGTCTGCCTGGCATTGAAACAAATGAATGTGCCACGCTAGTCTAGGGCTGGCCCGGATACATAATTTCAAACTGTGAAGAAATGAAGAATATTATAATTTTCTGAAATTATAAATTCGAAACACTTCATGAACACAAAAAGCAAAATACAATGTCTCGTAAGATTGCGGGGCAGACGCAATCTCAACTGGGTGGCGGCAGAGCTTCCATGTAGGAAACATGGCTTCCTTAGCATGACAGGACAAGGTTGTTTGAATATTGTGAGAGAGAGAGAGACGCAGACAGACAGACAGACAGACAGATAAACAGACAGACAGACAGACAGGTAGTTGGATTAAAGTTTCCAGAGAGAGAAAAAAACCTGGGGAGAGAGAGGGAGAGACCGTGAGATAGATCTTGAAATAGAGCGACCTAGAGAGAAAAACTGTGAGAGAGAGAGAGAGAAAAAGTAACGGACAAAGACAGACAGAGAACGCCCTAGAGTGAAAGAGAGAGCGAGACCTATAAGAGGGAGGGAAAGAGAGGTACAATGCTTAAATGTATGGTTTTTGCACTGAACTTTAAATCAGGTGGAGCTGACATTAAGTTTTGGGCAATTGCCTTTCTTGAAAAACGAATACGGTGATAGAAGAAAAGGTCATTCAATATCATATTTATCTAGTCAAACAAGATAAAAATCTAATACATCTGCTTGTTTGCAATTTATTTTGGTTCTAAATGGATAATATTAATATGGTCCATTATATAATTGATTTATTTATATTTATATTTATTTATTATTAATATGAATATCAAAGTTACTCATTAAACTGTGTCACAATCACATTTTTTGATGGCTGCTGAAACTGAGAACTAACAAGCGAACTACGAAACCCTATTACTTCAACCGGCCAGATAATTCCTCTCTTATCATGGGCATCGCTGTTTGAGAGTAACCTGTTCCCCGACCAAAACTACAAAATTCTCAGATTTAACCCAAAACGACCAAGAAGAGCGTTTTCTTGTACAGCGCCCCCTATCGACTGGTCGAAGGCACAGCAATAGTCACGTTTTACAAGTTTCTGTCTGCCAAAACAAAATATCAATGGCATTAGTTGTTTTAGTGGCAAATGCTGATTTTAGTTATAGTTTAGGCATTAAATGTGTTTTGACAACATTTTATTTTCGTAATCTTAGATCAGTTAATGTGTATGATGTTTAGTTTCTGTTAGCTATTGCAATGTTTAAATCATTGTCATGGTGAATCATATGGAGACTGCTCTGAAACTATGCAGCTTGTATGTTGTTTGAATGGTTCTTTTTGCGTTGTGTAGCTATCTGAGCTGTTATGTTCAGTGTTATTTTATATAACTGATTATGTTCTTTCAATAAAAACTTGGAACAGACATGGTTTAAAAGAAGACATGTTTTCGTGGGCCAACCCAAGAGTTTAGTTTCAGCCTCTTCTGAAAAATCCATTCCAAACGTTTATTTTATACATTTTGTTTCACAAGATAAAGATGACACATTGATACTGCTTCCAAGGTTTTTGAGGCGTGAATGCATTGCGTACAGTAAATTATTATTTTCTAAAGACTACTTATCGACATGGGAGTGATAGACGTTACAGGAAGTTCCATTCATGGGGGCATGGAATGACGGTGGTAGATATGAATACTAGAGTTTTCTCAACCTCTAGTTGTAGTTAACAGGGGTAATTGTTCAATGGAAAGTGTAGTATACTATGCATGCAAACCAATTATTAAATAGCTTTTACTGTTATTCAGGGCTGATAAGTGCATTGACATTTTATAATGCAAGGCAACTACTATTGGTTAGTTGAAAATAATATTAATCATTGAGATTATACATCTCTTCCAGTGTCCTGGCCAAAACAGGCAGTAGTAGCCTACAGTCACGCATAGCATGCACGCAAAAAAAAACTAAAACAGTCCACAGGGGGGATGGGGGATATCAATATCGCAAGACATTTCGGGATGCTCAAGGAGGAGGGTAATATTAAGTTTGATCAACAAAGGGTGAAGACATTTCGGGAGGCTCAAGGAGACGAGTAAAGTGTAGTCTTGTGGTGGACTCTACAGACATAATTCACCATAGCCTACCGTGTTATTAACCTGTTTTCGTTGTGTTATAGGGACACTGTCTCTTTAAGATCAAGCCACTTGTGTGTTGATATGCCGGTCGGCGCGATGTTTGAATTTAATAGTTTTTATATTACAAAATGAACGACCTGCCGTTGCTTGTCGAGGTGAGAAATTGTCTCTTCCCTTATTTTATTGCAATTTCTACAGTCTATAGACAGAACGTCTTACCTGGGAGAGTTTGTCGACGGCGGAGCCGTTATGTTTAAAAACATAACGTCTTACCTGGGCGAGTGTCGCTGCGGTGTGAGCGCGTGCGTGTGTGTTCTTTACTGTGATTGTGCCGATCGCGGAGACGTTAAACGTCTTACCTGTGAGTGTGTGTGTGCAGGGCCGTAGCACCAAATCCTGGACCCCAGGATTTGGTACTAATGGGCCCCCCTGCGCTAAGTTGTTGACGGGGGGGGGGGGGGGGGGGGGGGGTATGGAGCGATTGTTGACAGGGGGGGGGTATGGAGCAATTGTTGACAGGCGGGGGGGGGTATGGGTATGGGGCGGGGGGGGGGGTATGGGGCGATTGACGGGGGGGTGTTTGTGTGTGTTTGCGTGTGCGTGCGCACGTGTGCGCTTCCCTGTATGTGTCCCTGCCTTTGTGTTGACGTGCGGTGTGTGTGTGTGCGTTTAGTGTGTGCGTTTCCGTGTTTGTTCGTGCGCATGTGCGTGCATGCGTGTGTTCTTACCTGCGCGTGTGCCGATGGCGGAGCCGATAAACGTCTTTCCTGTGCGTGTGTGTGTGCGCTTCCGTGTATGCGTCGCTTTGTGTTGGCGTGCGTGCGTGCGTGCGTGCGTGCGTGCGTGTGTGTGTGTGTGTTGTGGCAACCCGGCCCGGGCCAATAAAGGACATGCAGTGCACCTGAGGAACAGTTGGAGAAGCAGGGATTAAATAGCCTGCTTCTCCACAGTCATTCAGGGCTCTCCCAGCCATTGGGCTCTCGCACGGGAGACCGGTCCTTGTAGGAGACAGGATGTCACCCACAGGGGATTGGACTGTTGATTCCTCCCAGGTTTTTTCGTTGTTGTATTGTTTTCCGTATAAGACTTTGTTTCATTTAGGATTAAACATGCCTTTTTGTTTTTTTGCCAGCTATGTTGTGTCCTGTTTGGGAGGAGGTGGTTCACTCACCGTGCCGGGTTGCCGCAGTGTGTGTGTGTGTGTGTAGTGTGTCCGCATGTGCGTTTCCGAGTATGTTTGTGCGCATGTGCGTGCTTGCAGTGTATATATGCGTTTGCGCAAGGCACATGCGCACTTGAGTAACTGGTGCGACAGGCCTGTTATTATCAGTGTTTCCCCCAGTAAATGTCTCAGTCAAGGTGGTAAGCAGTCGGTGGTGTTGTTGGCGAAAAATTTTGGGGGTATTTTGCTCAAAGATGCCAGTACGCATGAATGAAATAAACGACTGTTTATTTCCATATAAATAAACAACAGTAGGTACAAATGTTGTGCAAACATGCAGACACTACAAAATAAAATTAAAGAAAAGTGCAAATTAAATACAAATAATGGACAATACACTTAACTTTTGTATGCAAATTCAACTATTTACAGTTCCTTTTTTGGATCTTATTTGCGGCACAGCTGACAAGAGGCATCAGTGCATGCAATTCTGCGTGGCTGTGCAAAGAACAGTTCCAGCGCCCTGCTGTAATTGAACTTAGACACTGGTGGGCCATTGATGCTGATCTTCATGCAGGCTGTAAGACTCTTGCCCTGCAGCCTGTTTCGCAGGTCTGTCTTTATCTACACATAGAGTGAATGAAGTCAATGTTGCATATTTAATTTTTTTTTTTTTTTTTTTTTTTTTAATATATTTTTTTTTTCAACTTTTTTTTAATATTTTTTTTTTCAATACATTGGTAGTCAAGGCGGGGCCCTAGTCTTGTTAAGGCGGCCGCCTTAACAAGATAGTGCTGGGGGAAACCCTGATTATAGTAGTAAGATATGAATCATGGCAAAAAGGTCCACTGAAATGATCGATGTGGAGGCTCTAGCCCTACAAGAAGTGATGTCAATAGGGGTCTAGGACACGTGGGAGTTAGCTAGAGACCTGGGGTCCTTTTTAGTCATTTTTCCAGCGGAAGCAAAGCCAACATAAACCTTGTATATTCATCTCCATGTTAACATTGAGAGGAAATGTGACCTCTCAAATTTCCAGAGACAGTTCAAGTTAAACCCTAGTATAGATCTACAACGTGGCAGTGCTTTACTTGACTTTATTCATGTGCGTTTTGTATTGCTGGCTGCCTCATATATGGTCCTGGTAGAAATGTAGCATTTCAATGGTGCCTCAGTGGACCCTCCCGGTCATAATGTCAGCTCGAAACGCTCCGTGAACACTTTCTGGTATGCCGGATTTCCGATTATTGAATAAAAAAAATTCTTTCTCCTTTTAATGCAAGAGCTACGCTGCTCTCATTCTCTTCTCCTCGACTTTCTAGAACGTCCTTTGTGGTTTCTTTACTGAGCAGATGGTATTCTAATGAACCTTTTGATAAAATACCTGTTCTCCTCTGGCCTTTGACTCACATTTCCTGCAATGTGCAGCCGATAGCAAATGAGGAGTTTCATGGGACATTGTTAAAAACCTATGGGGGCATTAGTTTCACCTCATGCTCACAACTTTTCAAAGTGGAATGTCAGACTTGAGCAGATTTTTATCTTGAACAATATGGTTCCATGGATCCAGTTATAAAAGTGCAAAGAAGCAATAATCATGGTAAGGTTGGTAATTGTAATGTGGTTGCCTGCAGCTTTGAGTACATTTGCATATGTGGTGAACAATCGCAATGTTTGCTCTAGATAAAAGTTGCATATTCAAGTTTAACATAAACAATACCTACTCAGACATCAAGGGCTTTATTTTAACAGTCTGAAAGCGGCAAACGCAAGTAGCTTTGTAGGTGGTTCTATGGCGATGTTGCTATTTTGCCGGCGGATAATGACTCTTGCGCCCAACATAAATCTAAAAAGGGTTGCCCTGAAGTAGCCTAATTACCCGTAGGTGTGGTTTGGGCGTAACGTGCAATAAACATATGAGGGTGCCATCTCCCATCCCCTTTAAGAGCCATGAGCGCATTTGAATCTGACGAGTTGATATTTTGACAGCGCGTTTGCAGTCTCCGATGAGACAGATGCATGACCACATGAATTTTAAACTTCAAATTGGTAAGTTTATGGCCAAATAATATGGCCTAATCACAAATGGAATAGCGTTTTCTTCCACTACTTCAGAAATACTGAGTCCTCAAATAAATTTCGGCATAGAAAACTTAACACACATGATATGCGGTAACTGTTTAATGATATACGCAATCCATGAACAAACATTGTTTCTTACCAGTATTGTATGCATTATCGTTATCGACTTGTGTTCCTAATATGCATGTGTCCCCCCCCCGTTAATATACATTGCCATGGACTGTATTATGCGTTACGTGCTTAGTTTTCGTGTGTTTAAACAGATGGATGCAGACAAGCGTGCCTGCAGTCATTAATTATTTTACCCATACACACACGCGCGCCCGCATTCATTCATTCTTTTTAACACTCACTTGTGGTATAACAATGTTTTCTCATGATCAAATACTCATCAATCCTAAAAGTTATGGGCTTGTACACGATGTCTTTGTTAAGAAAATATGTGTTTGCTGTACGGGTTTTGCAGATGCATTGATTTAAAAGTACTTGCCGCTGTCTCAGCTGTTCTGTCCGAAATAATTTACCAAGAATGTGTGGCTCAGTAGATGAGACAAGCAAAGTGTATGCACGAGGTGTACAAGCAACATTATGCATGCCCCCTTAAAATAGCATCTGAACAATGCGCCACTAACTTTTAACCAGGTATTTCCTGGTTTGTGGCAGAATTGTTTTCTGAAACTGCTAAATAGCACCAGGGAACGTTTGCGCCAGAACACGCCTCCTCCTTGTGCTGAACCGCCCCTTGGGGCGCAAGATCATTCCCTAATTTAGCGACGCATGCCTGTGGAGGGAAAAGAACGCTCCGCGCCAGTTGCAAACTAGCAACCAACGACACATGCGTCGTGTAGAAAGTAAATTGCGCTGGATGCAAGATAGGGCCCCAAGGATGTTTAGATAAAAAACAATGTAATATGATGTACATAAAACAGTATGTATGGTATAAGTCATGCTTCTTCTTGGATTCTTAAGCATTTGATTGAAGTGGTTCAGCATGGCATCTTAATTGTTTGGCACTGTCAGATTTCTTCCATTTTAGATGTTTGGATTTATAGGATGTTAATATGCTGAACAGCAAGAAGCATGGTGTAATTATTCCATTCATGTTGCCAAACTCTTGCCGCGGCACATCGTAATGCATTTGGACAATATTCAATCGAACTAACGAGACTTCCAAGAACTCATTTTTGAAGGAAATTCTTTATTTTATGAATTAATTGCAGTATTGTGCCCCTGGCTGTTTACAAAGGGGGAAAGTTGAAAGTGTATAATATTGCTGAATTTACGTTTCCCGCGAGGCTTGACTCAAACGAGTGCCCCTTAACCATTTCTTGGCTATCATTACAACTTAATTCTGTGAAATAATTGTACTTTCTATCTCGTAGAAAAACACTCAACAAAATATATATTTCTTTACATTTTCTGGCAATGGAAACACAACATTGTCAATCTGTCTAGAGTTATTCTTTAACTTCAAAGCTCCAAAGAGAGAGTGTGAAGGAAATAATGCATGATATGAGAAAAATAATTTGACTGGGATGTCTTGGCTTCTGTTTGAACTCATCCAAACAAGAAATACAGCACAAGCCGAGGGGGGCTGTGTTAGACCGGGGTGTGTGAAACAGCAAGAGGGGTGAGTTACATTCACACGCGCGCTTGTCTCCTGGGAGACGGGCCCATTAAGCTTTCAAAAGCCTCTAGTAATGAAAGGTGATCTTTAAGGTCTTGACGGATGGTAGGTTTGTTCCACCCAAAAGTGATTGTTACCCACGGTAAACAAACCGCCTTTGATTGTGTGTCTAAGCTTTCGGATGATCAGGAAATACTCAATCTGTCAACCTTAGTGGATATCTCTTTGCTTTCCGGCACTCTCCCTCTCTCTCGCTCCTCCTCTCACTCTCTTCAGTCGGCCATCTTTCTCTATCCCACTCTCTCTTGATCTGATCTGTTCTGTCCTCCCCCCCATCAATTTTCTACGTCTCTAAATGCCACTTTTTCTGACGACCAACAAACACACCAGACAAAGATGGGTTCAAATACTTTGTTCCTTAAGATGATTCGAGTCCTTCACATGTGACATGTATTTTGTTACAGCCATGTGCATCGGATATATCTGTAAATAAGTGCTTTTGTAAATTATATTCTGTATCTGCATAGTCATATACAGTATGATTAAACAACAAAAAGTCGAGGTAAGGTTGCTCCAGCGTTAAAGTTAAGAAACAAGGAGAATGGTCATGTCATGATCTTGTTTTCCTTGGTGCTCAGAGTTTACACCCCCTTGGATGAAAAAAATAAGTCAGACCCTAACAAGAGTTCCCCCACATCCCCACGGCTCTGCTGCCTACTGATTCATAAACAGTTCTCGGCTCCTACAGGACCTGTCTTATTAAACGGCATACGCTGACAATTACAGTAAGCTGGAGCAATTACAAATAAACCAACACGCTAAAGCAGCTCATCTTCAGCACAGGGTGTTTCACCACCGTGTTCGCAAGGCGGCCTGGCTTCTTGCATCCCAACAGTGTGTAAGAACAGAAGTAAAACCACCTTGTTCCCGCTGCTGTTGCTACTCTCTAACATCTTTAAGAATATCATTTTGTTTTACTTATCTATCATGTGTGTGTACATTTGAGATGTTGTTCCAAATCTCCAATGTATGAATTGAACATGGCTCCCCTCCTTCTCTACGTTCCTCCTCTTGTTAAAGTAACCCTGCTTTTGATTGGTTTTTATTGTGCATGTTAAAGCACTTTGTTAACATTGTTTTTAAAGATGCTCTACAAATTAATTTTATTATTATTATTATTATTATTACTACTGACAGATGCTATGTCAAGCCTGGCTGCTCAGCCCAGTCATAAATCATCTTTATTTCCAATACAGCAATTGCATGACTCAGCCATATTCCTCCAATTAAATAATCAAAAACCTGCTGCCGAGCTGGCACTTCTCCCCTTGTGCTGTCAATCACTTCTGATAGCTCATGCATTTTAATGTTTGGACGTCCACAAGGCCACTCGAACGAAGGTACGAGGCCATCAAATGCACATCTGATGAGAGACAACCAGGCATGGAGGAGGAAAGGCGGTCTGACTCTGTGTGGCTGTGATATCCTAAGTGATTGACAGTGAACACACGTACAGTACAGGCCATTAAAAAGCTACTTGGGTTCAGGTATCTTGCTCAGCGAGCACTACCTATAGGTAGACCGCGTACATTGGGCCAACAAACGCATGCCCTCTTTCAGAGTTCAACGCACTGTCAATGTGTGTTCAACACAGTGTGTCGATGTGTGCGAGTACACGCAGTCCGTCTTTGTGTGTGGACATTCTAACTCGGCTGTTGAAGTATTACTTCTTACTTCTCAATATGTTGTGTGTGTGTCTCTCTCTCTCTCTCTCTCTCCCCCCCCCTCCCTCTCAGTGGTTGTATTTAATATTGATGTATTTACTTTATCCTTGTCTATCAATTCATAGCCGTGCTGAGTCGATTACAGAAGAATATGCAACCACTGAGCGTGTTTCATATTTCTTTGATCCTGTCACATTCCCATCAGTCTCCGTTGCCTCCGGCTCAGTGTTGAATTATCCGTAAAACTCTGCTTTGGTCAAAAGCATACTTCTTTTGGGGTAGTAGGAATATACGATTTACCAAGAGAGGGGTTGAATGGAAAATGGAAAGGCACACAGGAGATGGCGTATCAGAGGCAGAACACATTTTGATATGCTTGCGGCGAGGGCCTGATCACTGCTGCCCATGCCGTGGTCATTTGGATGGGACAGCTCACTAGAATAGGCTCTGCGGAGGTGTCTGCCAGAGATACCGATTGGCAGGGGATCAACGCCTTGTCAATGTATGTACTGCATCAGCCCTCAATCGCATAGATACAGACTGACACGCACGCACGCACGCACGCACGCACGCAGACACATATTCCATCCTCTGTCACACACGTTCAAATACGCACACACAAACACGCACACACAAACACGCACGCAGATGTGCACATGCAGAGTGGATCGTTTTTCAAGTTGTCTCCATACAGGGATGTCAATCGTTTCTCCTCAATGCTCTCTCTGCGATATTCCTTCTCCTTCAGCGGCCTTGGTATGTTGATCCAGAGGAACGCTCGGCTATCATGTTAGTTCATGATGTTGGGTTCGTTCCAGACACCAGAGACTGGGTGCAAATCACGTACCGGGAATTGGCAGCCCTCCACTGTCCCTGAGGCAGCTTTGAATGATGATCTTTCACGTCCATTTAGAAAGTTTATTGAACATGACTACTGTGTCAAAACGACCAGTAGAGATCCATGCATCTGCCGTCTGCCTGCTCCTCTTACACCCATAGGCACTATTAGCCAATCAATAGCCAAACTGGCCTCATAAATCAGGAAGGGAAGAGTTGTCAAGGTGATTTCCACCACATTGCTTCCTGAAAAACAACACATCGAGAGAGAGAGAGAGAGAGAGAGAGAGAGAGAGAGAGAGAGAGAGAGAGGGAGAGGGAGAGGGAGAGAGAGAGAGAGAGAGAGAGAGAGAGAGAAAGTTAAAAAATAAGTAGCCTTGCAATGAATGAGGCTCTCGAAACACTAATGATTTGGCTCAGGAGGACGTCCCTCCCCAGAATCACAATCATTTGAAGTATTTTCCCCATGGACTGTCGAGTTTATCCCTGGTCTCTTACTACGTTTAAAAGTGATTTAAGAACTATTATTTTAGTGTAATTTCTTAAAAATGACTAAGTCACCAGTCGGCTATTAGTGAGTGAAATGCGCTGTGTGAATACCTGTTTGGGGTTGACTGCACCTGCCTCTGTATGATACCATTCGATTTAAGACCACTTTTAGACAACACTTTTTTACCAATCAGGGTATCTTTTCCGTGAATGGTTCGGGAATCCATCTTCTTTGTCGATAAGAGGTTTGTGAAATGCATGACTTCTCACCAGCGGAAAAACAAATGAATCTCGCTTCCTTCCTTTGCTGCTCTCTCTCTCTTCACAACTTCCTGAATCTGAACTGCAGCCCCTTTGAGAACTATTGCTTGTCAAAGACCCATTGTCCAACCTAGCGCTACCTGTATTTCTGTGCGATCTTTCTCCTAAACCCTCAGCCCACCAGCCCACCACCATCATCCCCGCCCATCGACTCCTTTGTCATCCACTCTAACTCAAACCACTGTTATCCCCACCGCTTCTACATCTTCCCCTTCTACCCACTCGTCGTCATCCCCATACACCATCAGCCCCACCTACCCATTGTCTTGTCATCCCTACCCACTCAACCTTCATCCCCCCCCAAACCGACAACAATCATACTCACTCTCTCCACCAGCATCCCCACCCAGTACGGCGTCATCCATACCCACTATCATCCCCACCCACTCACCCACCCACCAAGCCATCACCACAGGAGGCGCCCTTCTGATAACCCCCCTGAATGTGAGTGAGTGACTGTGAGTGTGTGTGTGTGTGTGTGGTTGTGTGTGTGTGTGTGTGTGTTGGGAGTCAGCTTTTTTTGTGGCGACACCAAAGACCAGGTTACCTCCCAGATAAACATGATTGTCAAGCTGCCTGGAGCAAGCCTTGATGGAGGAGCTATAGGTTTTTTTTGGTTAATGTATAAAAAAACATCTTGGCCACATTCCGATAGGATGCGTATAGGGAACAATGGGAGGTGATATGGGGTGTGTAATTGCACATTATCAACGGCAGGGGGCAGAAGGGAACTTGTGGGGGGAGGAAGAAGGGCAGAAAGAAGCAGAGGGTTGCCCCTGGCGTTGCAGCTTGTCTTTTCTCAACAGGACTCGTGGGCCTCATCACCACCACAAACCACAAACCCTCCCCACCCAGCCTCTCCTCGCCTCTCACTCCACCTCTCCTACCTTTCTGCCTCCTCTGCAATGGAGGCTTTCTCTCTCTCTCTCTGTCTCTCTCTCTCTCTCTCTCTCTCTCTCTCTCTCTCTCTCTGTCTCTCTCTCTCTGTCTCTCTCTCTCCCTCTCTCTCTCTCTCTCTCTCTCTCTCTCTCTCTCTCTCTCTCTCTCTCTCTCTCTCTCTCTCTCTCTCTCTCTCTCTCTCTCTCTCTCTCTCTCTCTCTCTCTCTCTCTCAGAGTCTATCAGATACAGTGCGGATGTACAGGGTGTGTGGACGCAGAGGAGTCGGACAGGATGTAATAAGGTTCCTTCTCTCAAGGTCTTATCTCGTGGCCTGCGTGGCTCTACTCCCACACTCCCAGGGAGAAGCAGTTTATGGTTGTTGTGAAGTTCAAATGGCAGCGACAGTGGGGGGGGGGGGGGGGGGCTATAGAGATATTATAGAAACTGTAGTGGTCCCTGGTTTCAAACAAGCATCACATTACGGGGAGATGACAGACAGAGGGAAAATCTTTGCATGTACATATTTTTGCAAGTGCTTCATGTGGTTCACAAAACCCAAATATTTGGGATTTCAAACTTTTTTCTCTATTTGGCAGTGAGCAAGAGTTGGAATCTTTCTTTATGCTGTGTAATGGTGGCCAGACTTCTCTGGTTAAAGAGCAGAAAGGGAAATTTGAGTTAGACATTGAAAAAGCGAGAAGCCAAAAATGCAAAATGAATAGGGACGGACAAAAACTGCAAATAAAGAGGGGGAAGAGTTTCCGCTCCCGACATCCACATTTTTCTCCATCAATGCCTCTCTGTCTCTTTGTGTTCTTCCTGAGGGCATGGGGCGTGGCCACACAGTCCATGTACTGTCGCACATTAACATCAGCGGCCATTATGTCCTGCAGCACCATCCATTATCTGTATTATTAGACGTCCCCCATTTAAATATGTCAATCACTCTCCAAATATTAATAACAGTAGCCACAAACATTTCATACACAGTATTTTCCGTCCCTTTAGGCTCAGTTAAATCAATCTATCTATCTATATATATATATATATATATATATATATATATATATATATATATATATATATATATATATATATATATATATATATATATATATACATCTTGTAAACTGCACCTTATTATTTAATTAATTTAAACACCTCGATGGGTCTGTGGGCAGTGGCAGGGAGAAAACACTTGTTTTGTTTGCTTGATAAGAGCCCTCTCGATCACACTCAATTCTTTCTCTGGCTTCACTTCTTCTCTCTGAAAGACACGGCTGTTCTCGGAGTTACGAGCACATGACCAGGATTTGTATCTTAAACACACAACCAGACGAAAGACAGTTCTACCCACAGCAAAGTGAAAACTTGTTTCTAATGTTTGCATAACCAAACTCAGGGCTCAGAACAAATTTCATTTTAATGCAAGTGAGTTAGAAAATTGTTGTTTTGATATCTTTGTCAAACAATGACTTTCTCTCAACCTGTTTCAGTCGATTCCTGTTTCAGATTGTAATCTGTGGATGAATGTATATGTTATTTTTACGTTGTATCAAAGCACTCAACATTTTTGATACTGTTTGGAGGATGGACTGAACTTTTTTTTGAAGAGATGATGTGCCAGCAAAGGCCAAGGCTGCCACAGGATCCATCCAGTTTTAAATCTTTGTACTCCCTTGTTAAATGTTCAAAGTTTTAAACAGTGTCTTATGCACACATAGAGAAATGGAAAAGTGATACTAGGGGAATTTGTCTTTCCCCTGGAGAATTCAAATCGGAGAGAGGGCTAACATTGCACTGTGGCTGAAAGAGGAATGTTGGAAAATACTGTCAACTCAAGGGCAGCTCTTTTAGCGAGATCAGCCTTTTAACTAAATCACTTCTCTGACAGTAAAGTCATGGCACGATTACGAAAGCAATGTAACTATATTGACCAGGTCATTCTGGAAAGGTCTGAGGTCTCACAACTATTTATCTTTCAAATAATTGGTTTATCCAACAGAGAACTTGGCGATAAACAAAAACCACTAGCAAAGTGTTATAAGACTATCAGCTAAGCCGATCGCTGTTGTAAATCATTGAGTCTTTCATCAACTCTGTGATCCCACCCTTAATTAGCTTTTCCCTACCCACCTGCAAATGCCACTGCGATATGGGTCGTTTTGTTTCAGACGGTTCAGCCTCAAACACCACCAATCCCGTTGTCCTGGGCTTTTTCCTTGCGGTGAAGCACTGTTCATCCCCGCCAGAACGTGATAGTGCTCATCCCTGGAGTGGCGAGAGCCCCCCCTCTGCGCAACATGGTTTTGATTTCCTCCCACCGCTACGACGCAGCTGTCTCAGCGCACGAGGAGGTCTGTTCCCTCTTACTCCTGGTGGAGGGTTTCACATGACCATCTGAAATAGGTT
Organism: Gadus morhua; assembly: GCF_902167405.1. NCBI lineage: Eukaryota > Metazoa > Chordata > Actinopteri > Gadiformes > Gadidae > Gadus > Gadus morhua. Next base: position 16,138,944 of record NC_044060.1, on the reverse strand, counting down.
TGCGTCCTAATACACGTTAACAATAGAAATCCTCTGCAGACAATTGTGGCTGACGCGTCCCTACGTATGTGTGCAAGACACCTCACATCCCCCCACCCCTAATATTAGTTTTCTTATTTTTTGGTGCCAACCTCCTTGAAGCGGTCACAGCTTCCCCCCAGTACCCCAGCCAGGGGGCCGGTGTAAAGAGTAGACGTGGCCTTATGTCAACTCCCTCATCGGTAGATAGCGAGTGCATTCTGGTGTGCATGCGGACGACACGTCGATATTCAATTAACCCAGGCAGACGGCGCCGCTGACCGTTTATCGATGCCTCTTTCGAACCGCGCACTCTCCACCACACTTAATTACATTTCCTGTTTTTAAAAGTGTCAACAAGTAAACAAACAAACACACACTAACCGCACTCATCAAAAGTTGGTGAGAGGAAGCCACAACGTCCACTGAGGTACCCAATGGTTCGTCAACTCCTCACTCGGAGGAGCTCCTTCCTGGCTCCTCCCCCTCTTCATCGAGGTGGAGAGGGGGAGGAGCTCCTTCCTGGCTCCTCCCCTCTTCATCGAGCTGGAGAGGCATGGGGAGCACCCTGCATGTTATGGGCGGAGCCCGTTGATGCATTCCCAAAGTATTTCTCCCCGTTGTTGGTGTGTATCTGGGCCGCGACCCGGCTGTTGACCCTTAAATCATTCATTTCCTTGCATTCCACGCTGCAGCTCTTGAAAGCCTTGTCTCACAGAGCTCATCACCGCCATTGGCGGGGCCGCCCCTATGCAGCAAGCCGCGACTGTCATTCTTGTTTATGGGAAGCAGTTGTGTTGTAATAACAAGGAGCCTGCTTTCCCTTCATCCAAACCTACGGCTCCAAGACGGTTGGCCCTCTGAGCCACGTTAACCCTTGTGACTGGTCGTGTGTGTTTGTGTGTGTGTGTGTGTGTGTGTGTGTGTGTGTGTGTGTGTGTGTGTGTGTGTGTGTGTGTGTGTGTGTGTGTGTGTGTGTGTGTGTGTGTGTGTGTGTGTGTGTGTGGAAGGCCTTGTTATATTGACGTCTAATGAGTCAGAGACAAGCAGACTATACAATCATCCGGGAATGTCCACTGTGGATTATCATGTGAAGATCACTTAAGATGATTCAATTACTTTGAGCAAGCGGTTGAAGATTTGTAATGCTAATTAACCTCTAAAACCTCCCACTTTTGCTTCACACACAAAACATAACCTTTTCAACGTTTCAATTTTGTAATTATTATTCCCATGCCAATAATCCCTGTCTGAATTTAATCGAGAGGAGCAGGAGGGTAGGAAAAGCCTGACAGGAAACTTATCACTTTCCGACCAACTTTGTATTGCACTCATTGCTCTAAAGTGATTAGAAGAAAGCCAATTACCTTCATTGCGCTACACTTCTAAGACTCCAAAAGTACCACAGCACAGGCCGTGATCAGCATCCCTAGCACAACCCAATGCGGTGGCAGAAGTTGAACCACTACAGTGGAAACTTTAATCCAACCACCACCACCCGATCGTTTGTTTGTGTGTCTCTCTCTCTCTCTCTCTCTCTCTCTCTCTCTCTCTCTCTCTCTCTCTCTCTCTCTCTCTCTCTCTCTCTCTCTCTCTCTCTCTCTCCCCCTCCCTCCCTCCCTCTCCCTCTCTCCCTCCCTGTTATCATGTGAATACCAACAAATATACTGAGCTGTAATCAACGAAGCTGCTCGGATGGCAGCATCTGAACGATGCGTCGCTCGTCTCCTGCACTTTGCTGCACGTTCCCTGAAAGGACATATCTCTGAGGCCTGCCTTGAATTGAAATGTCAGTCCCAGGAGACTCTACAGCTGTTATGGCGTCTGCAAGATATGACTAAATGCATCTGATTTGATCAAAACAAACATTAACCTATACAAATATCTCAGACCTGGAAGTCCTCATGCTCTTCTCAAATAACAACGCCCTGCAAAGTGGTGGATGCAGCTGGCTATGTGCACAGCTTTCAGAATAACAGAAAGTGAATTATTATGGGATGCTTTTTTAATGTCAAAGAAGATGGCGAGGGATTGTCACTGGTGTTTCACGCATGTACTCGGTTATAATTCACCATGGCGGCCCTTTTTGTTGGTCCCCCCTATTGGAACAGTGTGTTTGTTGTCAGCTAAGTTTCAGCTCTCAGAGTAGAAATGCTTCCCTCTGGGCCGGGCCACAGGCTCCACCCCCCCACCCCCACCCTATAGTCCGATGCGGGGGTGAGCTTCCCAGAGACAAAGGGACGAATATATTATGGCATGAAAAAGCGGGGGGGTGGGGGGGTTGGAGGGGGCTCGGTAGTTAAAAAGACAGCGGGTGTGTGAGAGAGGGTAGGAGTGGGGGTCTCCGCGGGGGGAGAGAGAAAAGACGTAGAGCATTGGTCGAACGCTCGCCTGACCGTCCAACACTTCTGCCTTTTCGTTTTTTTCACCCTTTTCTTTTTGAGATCGGAAACAAAAAAAGTTGAGGTAGAGGTAGAAAAGTCTAAAGAAAGAAGTTTTAGGACCCCCCCCCCCAACCCCCGATCCCTGCATCCCGCCTCCCCGTCCATATAAAGGATTGCTCGCTCAATAGGGGTGTGTGTGGGGAAACACACAATGTGTGGAGAGTTCCAGAAGAGCAACTCGCTCAACTCCCACCCAGCCTCTCCTCTGTCCTCTCATTTGCCCCCTCCCCCTGGTCCTCCCGCACATGGTACAGTCCATTTTAAAGGGTGCATGTCATCTCCTGTGTGTGTGTGTGTGTGTTTGAGGGAGCGAGAGAGAGAGAGAGAGAGAGCGAGCGAGCGCAGGGTCCTCTCTGAGAGCAGCTGCTCACAGTGCATTCTTCTCGACGGGAGCACAGCACACTTTGCACTCTCTCTCTGCTTGCTGGGCGGCATCTCTCTCTCTTCTCCCCCCACCCCTCTCTCTCACCCTCTCTCTCTCACCCTCTCTCTCTCTCTCTCTCTCTCTCTCTCTCTCTCTCTCTCTCTCTCTCTCTCTCTCTCTCTCTCTCTCTCTCTCTCTCTCCCTCTCTCTTGCCTTCACTGTCTTTCACTCTCCTACGAACTCACTCACTCTGCTTTTCCCGCGCTGACATTTTCTCTGCTTCTCCGCTCACCCACATCACACACACACAAAAACTCAAACAAAACTCACACACACACACACACACACACGGTGCTCTGAGTCGCGTTGTGAGCCTCTACAAAATACGTCATTCTCCGGTGGCGGTCAACAGGTAGTAACCTCTTGGTTGTGGGGAACTCGGCCAACCAGGAAGGGGCAGAAGAACCGGCAGCTCCCAACCCGGACACGAGGGAGCCGGGACTAGGAGAAGGAGCAGTAGGAGGAGGAGGAGAGGACAGGAGAGGAGAGGAGGAAAAGGGATCTCAATCATCACCTCCTCACCTCCCCCCCCCCCCCGCCCTCCACCCTGACGTGACACCATGCCACTCTGTGTGGATTCCATCCTCAGGGGAAGATCCTCCAAATGATGGAGGACAACAAGCAGCTGGCCCAGCGTATTGACGGGGCCATCCGCTCGGCCGGCCAGGAGGTGACCAACCTGCGCTCCGAGCTGTCGGCCACCAGCCGCCGGCTGGCCGAGATGGGGGCCAACAGCCCGCCGGCCCTGGAGAACAACCACCACCACCACCACCACCACCTCCACCAGCACCACCAGCACCAGCTCCAGCTCCAGCAGCAGCAGCAGCAGCAGCAGCAGCAGCACCTGCAGCAGCAGCAGAACCACCACGATGACAGCCTGCACTACCAGAGTGAGTGAAGTGTCCACAGCATGCCTCTTATGTGTTTTATGTGTGTGTTTGTGTGGAGGCGAGGTGTTTGGATGTGTGTGTGCGTGTGTGTGTGTGTGTGCGGTAAATTGGGGCAGCAGGGAAAAAGTGTTTTGAAAGAGATGGAGATCTGTGTGCGTTTGGGTGTTCAAACACACACACACACACACACACACACACACACACACACACACACACACTTGGTGTGTATGTGAGCGAGCATATGCTGTGTGTGTAAGTGAAAACAGGAACATGTGTGACTGCCTGGTTGATAATCAAGTGTGGGAAGTATTCAGGGAATGCGTGGCGGGGGGAATAATCTCATTCCACAGCTCTCCTTCCCCCCCAACATGACAGAGGAATGGGAGAGGGAAGCGAGAGCGAGAGAGTGAGGGAGAGATGAAAGTAGTTTGACAATTATCCATCTAGCAACTAAGGACAACACTCATTACATACAGGCGCATGTGTGTGTGTGTGTGTGTGTGTGTGTGTGTGTGTGTGTGTGTGGAGTGGGTGTCAAAATGTGTGTGTGTGTTGTGTTGTGTTTGTGTAGGTGCGTTGTGTTTGTGAGTATGCGTGTGTTTTTGTGTGTGTGTGTGTGTGTGTGTGTGTGTGTAGATATGTGTTTGTGTCTGTGTGTAGGTGTGTGTTTGTGAGTGGACCACAGAAATACAAGCATTACAGCATTACAGCCTATTGTGACAGCTTTCAGGTGCTCTGTAAGAACTACATTTGGAACTTGACAGCCAAACTTGAATCTCCCCGACACTGTGTATTTACAATGCAGATGTCAATCCCATTGTTTGTCTATCATTGGCAGTGTGTGAACGGTGAATACCAATAATTATTTCAGCGAGCTCCTCCTTCTGGGATGGGTTCAGTCATATTGCTGTTGGTCAATAGCTCAGTTAACCTGACTCACCAGATGAATGAGTCAGGTTAACAATAGCTCTACTCATCCATCTGGGATCGCTCCCATTGGGCGGGATTTGGGGACCAGATCGAATGGTAGAGCCAATGAGGACCACCGGGCGGGATTTTTATAGATGTGACATAGCGGAGAAGGGTTTATCCAATCATATGGTAGTATTTTTGATAAGGCCCAGCCTTCTAAAACACCTCTCCAACGGATTGATCCCAGAGGGATCAGTGGAGCTAGGTGGAACGACATTCATCTGCCGAGAGTCAGGTTATAGCTCCGATGCCTCGGTTCTGGTTGGGAGTCTATGTCTGGGTTTTTAATGATTGGATCCTACATGCTAGCAACTCTAATTAGAGTCGGGGCTGCCAGAGCACCACCACTTGGCTAGGAAAAGAGGCGTTTTAGAATATTTGCCTCCCAGTTCTGGTGGCGTAACCCATGGAAAACATGGTTGCATTGGACTATTTATTGGGCATTGAAAGTGCTTCTCGTGCTCATTATATCATTTTTGTAGTTAAATAGTAAATGAAAAATGTTGAATGATTCATACCACCCGTGCATTCCACACATAGTTACTCATAGATACTCATTATGATTTACATTGCACTGCCTACGACCGAAGTGGCCCACTCGAGTGCTCAGGGAGGGGAGGGAGCCTTCCACCTAGGTCAGTTTGCACTCTCCCTTCGTCCCAAGCCAGCTTTGGGACCTGGGGGGCGCGGGGGCTTATTGAGTGTCTGGGTCTCAGTGTCGAGGGCCTCCTGCATTAGGCAGATTGAGCTGGACAGCAGCAGGTGATTTGTCTCTCAGGGCTTAGTATTGGTCCATGGGGGCGAGCGAGTGGCTCTCTTCTTCCCTGCTCGTTTGAACCCATGGAGGGGCTACACTCATACATCGCGAGGAAAATACTAGATACGGAACGCGGCTTTCGGTTGTTTCGCTTCATGCTTTTTGGTTCTACTCTCGACGTTTGTTTTTATCAAAGGGTTTGAACATGGTGTGCATCTTTCTCTCGTTTCCTCCCCTGATTCCTGATTTTGCCGGTTTACATGAACATGGCCTCATTGGCAAGCAGAGCTGACATTCCCACATTCCACAGTGGTGATGTCATGCTTCCTGTCCCCCGCCCCCCCCCCCCTACCCCTACCCCTACCGAACCCACCCTGAGGACCGGCAAAGCTGTCAGGTGACCGTAGGGTACGAGAAGGTCTTATTAGACAAACCAGAACCACACGTTGGGCCCCCCCCCCCCATTAACTACAGCGGCACCAAGAACTGCTGCACACACACACTTGTGGACAAGAGCCTGTAACGCTGATGTTGTCAAGAATCATGACTGTAAGATGAAGTGTAATGGTGGGGGGGGGGGACACACAACGAGCATGTCCACACAAAACACAAACCATTGTTTCCAATGAAAGTGCACACACGTGGACACACATACATACACACACACACAAACACACTAGATATCACTTCAGGGCTGCAGGGACCCCCTGGGGTATATGCTTCCTATGTGCTGTCTGTCTGTGCCAATGCACTCTGCCTCTCACCCGGCTCCCTGACACTCCCAGACACTCCCAGGTGGATCCCTCTGGTGAGATATGACATGTTGGTGTTGGTTCTAGTCTCGTTTGTGTCAGACAGTCGGCTGGTTCCGATGTCCACCACATTGGAGAGATTAGGTGTCAAACACACGCACGCACGCACGCACGCACGCACACAGACACACACACACACACCGTTATGAGTTAGTCCCTTGGTTGTCTGCCCAAGGCTGTTGCGCCGACAAGGTCTGTTAGTATGCACGGACCATTACACCGTAAAAACATTATACTGCAACCAAACGCCACATTTTTTACCGTCTTTGACTTCCCTGCGGACGCTGGGTAACATTAATGACAGCTGTCCAAGGCGGCGATAAAATCCATACCTTCTAATCGTCCTTGGAGTTTGACCTTTGAACCATAAACAATTTCGAATGCAGACGTTGAAGGCCTCCTGATGATCCAAGCAAATTAAACTTTAAAACGAGTGCGTTTGTTTTGTGCTGAGCATTTGTTTCGTCTTTTGTCTTGGCTTACTGTCAGCCTCGCCGCGGTACAGTGTGAGTTATAAATTGCTTTTTATGCGAATTATTTAGTACTTAATAGCTTATCTTCACAGCCAGAATAAAACCAATGTCAAGGTCCAGGGATGACCTGCTTCCTTTAAGTCAAGCCATTGACACTAATGTATTCATCGCTAGGGTGACGGCACCCCATCATATTGACTTCTCCTCCTAACCCCTAGCTTTCAGGTCCACGCACTTCTAAAGAGATGGAGTCTGTCACTTTCACCATGTTGTACATTTGAGTTGACGCAAGACTTAGAAATCACTGCATTTCATTCGGATATTCGTCAGGAAAAGAGCTAGCTGCAGTGTTACGGCCATCCTGCCTGCAAAATCAATGCTCGATAATCCTGTTAAATTATTTATACTTGTCGACTATCAGTGCCTTGCAGTCGGGGGGAAGGGGGGACAGAGGGAGGGAGGGAGAGAGAGAGAGAGAGAGAGAGAGAGAGAGAGAGAGACATCCTCCTGAAACGGTCTTTCTTAAGTCATCCATTTATATAATGGCTTTGTTGAATGCAAGAGAGGGGAAGCACTCTGTAATAAGAAAACAGAGAAATATGGGCTGAAAACAAGACAATATATGCTTTAGGCTACTTTATTTTTGTGTTTTTGTTCCACTTTCTCAACGAAGGAATTACTGATTGAGACTAGTTGTTTCCAGTGGGACCGGGTAGGATATCATATTTCCTTACGCACAGCTAAAATGGTGCATCTCTATGTTGGACTCATTTCCGGATCCACAACAAATACCACCAGAATTGACACAGGTTTATTTCCATGCTCACAGGCATTGTCTGTCTAATGAGTGACAGATAGAGGCTGAGTGGCAGTGTTGTAATGTTGTCGCTTGGGCTGCTTTCCTGTACCTTATAGACATCCAGAGAGGTGGTAGTGCACATTTGCAGCTGTGTGTTTACTTCCACCAAGGCAGCAATGTAGCGATTTGTTTTTTCTCATGGAGAACCGTCCTCTGTAGTCTTCAAGCATCCGGGATAAGCATTGATTTGCCGCTGGCTAGACAACAGTACGTATGAGCAGGGGGGGAAGCAATGACGAATGGATGAACAATACTTATTTTGGGCGTTTTTAGTTTTACTGCGAGAAGAAAAAAGAAGGAAGGGAGGAAGCAAGAAATTATCATCCGCAGACAAATGAACGAAACGTCGGAGCGCGGTACTGTGGACCTCAACACTGCAGTGGTATGTCATTCAAAGCAGGATGTGATGAAGGAAGGGCCCCATGTCTCCCCATCTGGCCTGAGTTTGCCAGAGGCCCCAGCTCTCTCATTACCTCATGGTGCTCAAGAGCAGGCCCGAGCAGGGGCTGGGACCGCAGCATCCAAATACAGGGGCCCACCCCTCTCTCGCTCTCGCTCTCGCTCTCTCTCTCTCTCTCTCTCTCTCTCTCTCTCTCTCTCTCGCTCTCTCTCGCTCTCTCTCTCTCTCTCTCTCTCTCTGTCTCTCTGTCTCTCTCTCTCTCTCTGTCTGATTCCCCAGAGACCACCCGCCTTCCTGTTAACCCTCCGTATGCGGGGAGAGAAACATGCCTTGTGCCTGCTGAACCTTCCTCCACATCCCAAACGTCACCATCACACACACATGTACCCCCCTTCCCCCCCTTCCCCCCTCCCCCCCTCCCCCGCTCCCCCCCTCCCCATCTCCCTTACACACATTCCCTGCCTGGCCTCCCACGGCCACTCCCTGTCTGTGGTCAATGCAGCGTAAGAGGAAATGTGTAACAAACAAAAGCCAGGACAAGCTATACCCCCCTAACCCCCTCCACCCCTCCACCACCATCATCATTGCATCTAACTCTTCCACCCAATTCCCAACCAATTCTCTCTCTCTCTCTCTCTCTCTCTCGCTCTCTCTCTCTCTCTCGCTCTCGCTCTCTCGCTCTCTCGCTCTCTCTCTCTCTCTCTCTCTCGCTCTCGCTCGCTCTCTCTCACTCTATCTCTGTCTCTCTATTTCTCTGTCTCTGTCTCCCTGTGGTCTGATACCGGCGGTAAAAAATCAGACCACTAGACTTGTGGTCGGCGTTACTCATGCTACGATGATCCCTGCAAAATGAGTTTGCTGTAGCTGAACGGTGAGGAGGATCACAGTAGGAGTACAGTCACTGTATTATGGCAAACATAGCGCTGTGGGTAAAACAGTGCTACTGGTTCGAATGGGAGTAAAGACCTACTGTACATTCCATTCATGCCATGTACCTTTTCTACACTGTATTTGAAACATCGACATCAGCGTCATCGAGCCGTTTGACGGACGATGTCAGTGTAAACTAGCCTCATATGTTTCCACATTTGCAGCTACTCAGGAAGCAATTGCTGATGGGGCGTTCTGGTTCTCCATTACAGCGCTGGCAGGCGGTATGGATGGATGGTGTCTGACCCTGCTGTGTATCAGGTCCCTGGACAAGCAGGGGGAAAGTGTTGTCCTAAAAGACAGCTGGTGTGTGGTGGCGCAGTGGTGAACCAGATGGCCCTGTATCCACACTGCTGGCCATGGAAGCGTCCACCTGAGCCACGACAGGCCAGACAGACACAAACTCTGGCACGCAGTGGGAGGGGGAGGAGATAGCGACCCGGTGGCAAAGAGGCAACACTTAGGCTAGAAATTTCCATTTTAATTAAACACTTCCCTGAGGGGGTTTGTTAAGTTGATTTTAAGGAGTGTGTAGGAGTGCTTTTTTTTGTGAGATGTACCATTAATGGGCTCTCTATTGTAACCCTCGTTCTGTATGATGGTAATCAGCCCAGCTAGAATGTCTTGTTATGATAATAACATTCTTCAAAGCTGAAGACTGCCGTTAACAGAGCTTTTCACATGAACGATTTTGGTTTGCATTGCAGTCTTCTTTATTTTTTTAATAAACTGTGATTGGTTTGGAGCTTCTTTCGTTTAGGCTATCGCTTTTTTTGAAAGATACGACTCAATTCCCCTGGACGTGCACAATGCTCATTTCCATGGTCTGTTTAATACAGACGACCTACAGACGACATTATTATGGGCGCCCTTATCTTAATATTGCAAACACCCTTTTTCTTTTATCATGAATGGAAATGGAATTAAATAGAAGTACAGGAGATGAGATAGAAAGAGAATGTCCTATGTTTCATGGGGGTGCCTGGTGTTTATCACCCTTATATTTCACAGCGTGGACTCTTTTATGGATCGGGTTGAAATATCACTTCCTTTTTTTACGACATAGTGAACCCGGTCTTCATCAGCTAGTGCATCTGGCCTGGCTCATGGTCAAAGCCCACTGCAGCATAACCCTAGCATCTAGCTAACTAGCAGACAAGCTCTATTTTAGAATCAATGGGAGGATTCAGAGCTAAGAGCAGGGGAAGGGTCCAGGGCTGCAGGCCTGAGACCCGGTACAGCATCTACCTAACCAGAGGCTGTGTAGTTACCCCCTAGCCAACTAGCAGACCAGCTCTGCTTTTGATTCAATGCAAGGATTCCGAGATCAGCCCAGTGGGAGCGCCTGTGTCTGCAGGCCGTGGCCTCCGATATTAATACTAGCAGTGTTGACCCTGGCCTGACCTAGCACTTACATGATCTATAAACCCACTGTGAGTGAAGTGGGAGGGGGTTAGGAAGACCCTGGGGGGATGAGTTCTTCTAACCACGCCCACCAGGACCATGTCCAGACACAGTGGACCAAGAAGACTCTTTGTATTTCGTTCTCAGAGATAAGAGATGTTTTCCCGACCGCTTGTTTGACACACTTTTCCCTTTAGCGGCTGCTAGCGAAAGGCTTGTGTCTGGCGTATTGTAGCTGTAGCCAAAACACTCTACCGGAGACCCTGACAACGACCTGGATAAGAGTCCTGCTAACATCTCACTAAAGCATGAGTGCTGCCAACATAAGGCCCTCTCTTTTTCCTTAAACTTCCAAGTATCGACGATGACCAACTATTAATGGATTGTTTTGAAGTTTTGACGAGCGGCGGTTGAGCAGAGAGAGAGAGAGAGAGAGAGAGAGAGAGAGAGAGAGAGAGAGAGAGAGAGAGAGAGAGAGAGAGAGAGAGAGAGAGAGAGAGAGAGAGAGAGAGAGAGAGAGAGAGAGAGAGAGAGAGAGAGAGAGAGAGAGAGAGAGAGAGAGAGATGGTACGCAGTGTCCTGCTCCTCCTATTAAAATGCCTCATTGCTTCAGCAGCCGAGGCTTTTATGATGCTGCTGTTACTCGTTTGTCGCCGAGCACAAGCGATGGGCGCAGACGTAGAGTAAAATGAGTTTTGAGGAAGCGCAGAGCCCCCTTAGCCTGTGACCAGGAGACGCAATGCTTCACATTCCAACATAGAGACAATAAGCAGAGGTTTTCACCGCCACCGCTCAGTGTCACCGGCATCGGGACGATGGTCTTCAAGGGAAGTGCCTGAACAGCAAGAGCACAACGCAGCGTCCCTCTGCTGTAGAAGCACATCACCGCCGACGATCTCCAGCAAAAATGGCTGCACACGTTCACCACTAACACATCATCACACTAATTATTATTGCCAGCACTTTTACTGCTTATGAAAGCAATTATATGGCCTGCGAGCAGAAATTAATTTTGGGCATAAGTGGGTGGAGCCACCCATAGCCATCTTAAAGTAGCTGAGTATTTCTTACCTGATCAGCGTTTATATTGTGTATATTTCCTGGTCTGTTGATAGGCTATGTGCTCAAATACTGCTAATCCTCAAGGCCCAGGCTATGGTTTACTGCTCCTGGTGATCCGGCTTTTGTTCATAAAACACGAAGAAATATGTTTTGTTAAAAATGGCATGCTACCTTGAGGTGTAACAGGTAAGGGATAATGTAAAGAGAGACGGTCATTGTCCCGAATTAAACCCTGTCGGGGATGGTGATGAAATTGGCCGTTGAATGGTTTGAACTGTGTCCATAGCAATGTGAACTCGGTAGCTTTCGTAAGTTGAACCTTCTCAGCGTTATAATTCACGTATAACTGAAGATTGTCATCGACGGTCAAGTGAGACAAGTTCAATGAGTCTTCTTTGTGATTATAGACATCAACGTTTCTTTCCTTATCCATGTCTTATTTATATGTTACGGGCCATCAAGTACGTTTTATCGTTGGAATTTTGAACAGCAAATAAAATACCAGGAAATAACTTTGTGAACCCGAAAGCAAGGGCAGCATTTGTGCCTACGGGGCGTCAGTTGCATTCTGCTTCACATTTTGTGTGCGTGTCGTGCTATAATATTGTTCTTTCAAGCAGAGAAAATACTGCACGCATGTGAAGTGAAGGGCTCACTTAAGAATCTGAGTGCACGGGTGTGTTAGTTGTGCGCCCGCACATAGTCATCGTTGCTCGTGATTTTTGGCGGTGTTATGCCGCCAAACACTCCCATTTGAAACACACATATGGAAGAAACTGAATTTTAACTACAATATATGTTATGTATGTGGCTAGACCTTGACCTGAATAGTTAACAAACTCTATATGGCGAACCCTATTCTGCTGTTGTAGAGTTCACTCAGAAGGCATCCAAGGCATCCAGTGAATAAACTACGCTTTTCAGACGTTATACTGGAACCTCAACTAACATACGTTGCTGCATAACCTTTAAACCCTGTGTTGGCACTATAGTTACAACATAAGTTTTAAATTACTATTTGGTTGAATCGGTCATATTCTTCTAAATTGTGACGTTGTTTTTGTCATCACATAGAGCTGTCAAAATGCCAAATTTCCCCATCTCAGGATGTTAGAGTTCTAAGACTTCCGTCTTAACGGCAACAGATGGCTCAGAACAGAGGCAAATTAAACTTTGTTTGGTGACACACTGCCAATTATGCTTGGAGGCACTTACCAATTAAACTTAAAGGAAAGTGGTTGTTTTTTGATTCCTTATTAGAGGAAAATAACAAATAAGGCTCTGCTCCAAAACAATGTTTGACATGCAGTACAGTATATTTGTGAATTCCATACAAATTAAATTGAATTCATCCCCATGTTGTTTGTGTTGACACATCATTATCAAGTCCCTTGGCTACTTGGAAACTAACACCAGGCAGTGGAGCATTTCATTAAATCCTTTTGGTTCGCAGCCCGAAGGTAGTTCTGAAGAAATGTTTATTTCTTTCTGACTGAAGTAAATCCTACCCAAATATTTATCAGGTGGCAAATTTCACGCATTCATCTTTCTTTCCTCCTGGCACCAAAGCTTCATATGGCTGCCTATAAATTAATTGGTCTGTTTTGCACTATTTTCTTCCCCAGTCAATGTGAGTGATACTTTTATCTGTCATCTGTCTGCCGGTATCTATTTGCTTAATTACCTTGTTTAACCTCAGACCAGATGGGACTCAATACATTCTTGCACTTGGGCTTAGGGAAAAAAAATGATAGTGGATTTAATTGAAAGCTGTGTTGATATTGATACACAAATATACTTTTTTCCCACCCATCCTATCCTAAATCAGGCCAATCTTTGGTGATTTTGTAAGTTAGAAGGAAGAACGGTTGTTTTCAAATTACATCTTTCAAACGCCCACCATGTCTTTCTAATAGCAGACCCAGAGCACAGTTTATTGCCATCATTGCTCCCACTGGTTTGTTTGTTGATGTCTGAATCCTGTTGGCTTACGACGATGTAATCAGTGAGTCACCTCAAACTCTATCTTGTACACCGTAGCCGCCACTGTTTCAATCATTTCAAACAACGATTTAAATTGCCTTCATCTATTCCCAAATATAACCGACATTTGTGTTTTACTGAACCTAATAATGTACTACATTGTTTGGCATGCTGGCCAATGTTTTTTTTATTATTTGCCAGTTTGACATTTTCTGTCTAAGCCGTACTGGCTACTTCATATCGTGGACGACAGCTGCATACACTGGACACAAGTGCTTGAATCTTCTAAACTGGCAACTCAACAATACATTCCATTCAGCGATGGCTACCATTACTCGTAGATGGATGGTTTTGGGAAACGGGGGGAGGTTTCAAACTAACGGGTTTCCCACAAATTCCCCTAATAATTAACTACTCCCCGAGACTCCGCTCCTCTTGCCTCCAGGAATGTGCCCGCACACCCCGAGAACTCTCTGGTCCATCCCCTACCAAGACGCCGTTTTGGAGACGCCAATGGACATTCTTTTGTTTTGAATGGAAATATCATAAAAACGTTCAGATCTGCTCTGCATTGGAGGGAGGGAATCCCCTCCATGCCTTACTGATGTCTCTTCTTGAGCGTACTTTATGAGTGCCTATTCAGAGGAAAGCACTGCCGGCGATATTGTCACATCTGAGGGGAAGCTTTGTTGCAGTGTCTGCCTCCGTTTACTGCTTGTGACACACACACAAAGGGAGGGCCAGGCCCAATATGAGCAGGGTGTGTTATTTAACCAGCCCACCTCTCCCCCCGGGGCCTGCCCTGGCAAAGAAGAGACGAGGCTGAGACGCCCGACCACAAATACACTTGGAGAGGCGAGAGGAAGAGTGAGGACTGGTGGAGCAGCAGGATGGGAAGGGAGGGAGGGGGAGAAAAAGGTTGCAGCTCCACCTACATAAATGGACCCTGTGTGCTGTGCCGCTGGAGGGAATCGATTTTGAGGTGGGTCCATAAAGCGCTTTGCCTCAGCGCTGTCCTAACAGTAGCATCATTATGGTGTTATTAGAGCAGGAGCTGGGGTGGGTGCACAAGGGGGGGGGGGGGGGGGGGGGGTACTACCAGACCCGAGATTAATATTAAGCTGCATTAAACATACCTGCTGTTCTGCAGTTATATTCAACCCCTCTAAAAGAGTGCCCTCTGTTATTCTAAAGGATCGGGATGGTGTCGCTGTACTGTGGACGTTGTACTGTGTTATTGGTTCTATGGATAAAGTTCAGCACCGTACAGAAAACCCATAGTTCTCTAGTTCACTGCCTGACTCAATATGATCCGCGTTGTGAGGATGTCGCTCTTCAAGGCGAAATGTCACTGCTGGGACTGAATGTGTGAGTGTACCGCAATTTAAAATGTACCCCGTATATATTTGGGAAATGATACTCAATACTATACTACGTTCCTGACGGCTGTCTTGATTGTTCATCCCTGTCCTCACGTCGGGGTTTTCAAGGCAGCGCTATTCAATTTAGCGAGTCTGCAGTCTGAATACCGGAGTAATGTTTGGATCAAATCACACTGTATGAACTGGTCACGCCCGTAAAAACAGCGTGGAAGCCTTGGTTTTCACTGCTTAGCAAATACAGCCGTTTCATTTCAGTAAATCAATGCTAACCTCCTTGTGGTTGTGATTTGTGACCTTTTCAGGAAGCCAATGTAAGCCCAATGAGGATTTAAATAGTTCTGTGACCTACACACACGGAGCAACCTTTATGAATAAATGAAGGGCTGATGAGGGCACCTAGTGGGAGGTGTTAATTAACAGGCCACGCAATTAGTTCATAGGATCCAATAATAGCCAGATGTATACGTGCTCATTTCATACCTTACAGTTTTTTTTCTTCTTAATTGTGCATGGTGGAGGCAGTGTGTCACTTTTACATTGGTATCTGCTGTCTTCCTCTGCATTTTTTGTTCTATCAAGACTCTGTACCTTCATTTCTCTTCAGGGATTGATGGGGATTGTGTGTGTTATCTCATATACTCATCTAAAGACCAAAGCATAAGCAGTGTATATTGTGGTTCATCTATGGGGCAGTCCTTAGACGTAGGACGAGGACTCCACGATGTTGTTGATTTTTATATACTGTAAACATTTTTCTGGTCAACTATTCAAACATCTTAATCCAACGACGCATATATTCCTCCATCATTCAGAGTGGCTTTGGGAAAGTAAAGAGTGTAAACGTGTGTGCTTGTGTGTGTGTGTGTGTGTGCAGGGCCGTAGCACCAAATCCTGGGCCCCTTAACTATAGGTACTGCTGGACCCCCTGTGCCAGGTTGTTGACGGGGGCGGGGGGGGTCCGGAGCAATTGTTGATGGGGGGGGGGGGGGGGGGGGGGGGAAGCGATTGTTGACGGGGGGAGGGATAAAGAAAAAAAAAACTGTGAGATGAAATTTTTTTTTTTTTTTTTTTTTTTGGTCATGGGCCCCCCCTCTGCCTTGGGCCCCCCCACAACTGTCCCCTTTGTCCCCGCAGTCCGACGGCCCTGTGTGTGTGTGTGTGTGTGTGTGTGTGTGCGTGTGCGTGTGTTTTGATGGCTCTTGTTTAGCTTGCAGGGACCTAAATGCTTAGGTGTCTTTGAAGTGTTGGAGCATTGAGGGCATGAGACACTAGAATGGGTTAACATAAATCTCAGCCTCATTGTATTCATCAAAGCTCACTTCTAACCCCTTCTGTGTGTCAGGGATAACGTCAGGCACCTCAGACAATATGCAAAAATATGTTTGGGATTTGCTGTTTGTAAAAAAAAAAACATGGAGGCCTTTTTAAGTTATCTGCCTTTCTTTGACTAATGGGAACCTTGACATAACAATTATTTTTAAATTATAAATAAAAATTAAATTATCTATAGATAATTTTTTTTATTGTTTCTAAAATGCCGTTCTAATAAAGCAGTTTGCTTATTTGATGAGATATCGGATTCTTGCACTTTTTGGGTTGACTCTTAATGGATGAAAGCACTTATTGTACGTTGCTTTGGATAAAGTTTCAGCTAAAATACAGTCATGTGATGTAACATCTCAACAATTACAACACAGATATTTTAGACGGAGATATGGACTCAAAGAACAACAGAATGAAGCCTTGGATGTAATAATTGACAGCGCAGAGTGTAAGAGCAAAAAAAGGAATGAGAATCTCAGTGTATTTCAACAGAGCTTCTAGCATGAAATGAGGAGTGCTCCAGCGTGGGAGACAGAGAGAGATAATGAGTAGTGTGGTAACACAGGTCCGGACCCCAGACTCGTACAAAGAGCCTCCTCCATCACTGTGAGCGCGGGGTCAGGTGACGCGGTGCACGCGGACAGGGGGACTAATTGCTTTCTCTCTCTCCGAGACACTCCCCCCCCCCCCCCCCCCGCACTCCCCCCCCCCCCCCCCACACCATCATGGGTCCGCTCCAGCCACACTGATTACATCCACCGATCATCACACAAACAGAGCCAGAAACACACTAAAAGCCCTTTGATATTACAAAGTACAAAATAAGTTAAGGCTGCAATGCACCTGTACTGCTCCGAGCGATGTTAATGTGTTATTTAGTTTTTTTTGCATTGGTACCACTCTGGCTGAATGGGGAGGGCTACAGCTGAATCATGTGATTGCAGCTGGCTGCTATCTGGTCCCTGCCTAGGCAGCTAGCTGGGAGGGAGTCTGAAGTGGTGCATACAATGCATGCCTAATGGAGCTGGCCACTCAAGTGTGCACTCTATATTACCAGCAGAGCCATTTATATTGAATCGCTTCAGAGAGGAGAGAAAATAGAGACATCACAGCGTGCCACACTGTACGTTAAGCAGGTGGGAAGATAATGCTTCAGGATTGATTGCAGTTGAGAATAAAAACGATAAAGCAATACATTCGAAACTCTGTGGATTATCCGTACAACTCGTATCCCATGACTCAGTATCAGGTGTTATGAAACTGTATTTAATCTGTCAGACTATACTAATGTATGAAGCTAACTAGCTATCGGCTAGCGCGCTATATGTTTTAAACATGAATACCCCATCTGCCATTCTGTACCATGACTCTGGATGGGACTCGGGTGGGCGGGACCCTACCTGCAGTGGATTCAGCCTGACCAATAGAGGAGCACAGACAAGCCATGGTGAAATGACAACGGCTAAGGACATCAGGAAGAATCTCTGATCAACAGTTGGTTTCAACTTTGTTTAAGTCCCATTTGAGTAAGAGTCCATACAATTAGTTTACAATCTTGTACAATCCTACAATAATGCAGTAGTGTGTATGCATCTCTGTTGTGAGTAAACTGCTACCAAGGCTTTACCCATATTTACCACTTTTGTGACTGTCCACACTGGAATGTATTGATTGATATGAGATATATGTTCATAGCACCGCCTTACACAGATATCATTTAGCTGATATTTTGTTAAGTCATGCTTTACTCAGATATGTTGACACAAGATACGGTTTGGACCCATGATGTCTCCCACATAAGTGAAACAGGAAGTGAATGAATACGATTAATGATGTGAAATTAGAGCCCCATTTTCCTTTTGGGGGCGCATGCTTCTATAGAATGATAAACTGCATCTTCTCCATGACCCTGACTGAGGAGCCACCTACAAACCAATCCTAAAGACATAACCTATCATAACCCGACTGTTAAGAAAAGGAGCCATTTTATTCTCATTTAGTTTGTTTGCATCATCTTTGGCGTTGTGTGACATTTTCAAGCAACGTAGTTATTTTGTTTGTCTACCATCTCGTTGATCTAAAGGCTGTCAGCTGCTCTGACATTTCTGGGGCAGTATCAGGTGTTGCAGAACAGTGAGCCGATGAAGGCTGATTAGCAAAGGCCAACGCCTGCATTGACTTTGCTGGAGGCAAATGTGTTGGTTTTTGTTGCCTTTCTTAATGGACCACCTTCAAACGTAAACAGTTTGAGCGGAGGTTTGATCTTTGTGGTAGAAATTGATTAAACTGTTGCAATGGCTGTAGAATGATTATAATAACAAAGTAAATGTAAATCAAAGTAATCAGAAAGTCTGTTCATACATTCTCTTCATCAGTTAGTTCTACTGATAAAGGCCAGTGTATAACATTCTGTTGCATAGTTAAAAGTGAAAACTGTGGCGCCAGCAGCAACCCCACTCATATGATACCCTAATGAGCAAGATATTGCAGATATTTATTCATCAAAGCACATTCAAGAAATGAGCTTTGTACATCGTGGTAGTGAGTGGTTCTCTTTTGTTTTAAATAAGGAAATAAGATTGGAAAAGTTATTCCATGTTTTCACAATTCTACTAGCAGTGAAGCAACCAAACTCATTCATATTCAGTTGTTATTGGTTAAACTGTGTATTCTCTAAGGCAGCCTAGGTGTATGAAACATTTTGTGTTTATTATTAAATTTAGAAGGATTTATCATTCAATTTCCCTCGTTACAGAGCGTAAGCTCACTTTCGCCTTCACACAGCACTTAGTCACCTTTAGTTCAATGTTACTCAGAGTTGAGGTGGCAGCTCTCTTGAGAACATAATAAAGGAATTTATTATGCTAGTATTTGTGTGTGCGAAGGGCTGCGTTAAACGTTGTCTTTGGGTATTTGCCTGCAGAAATGTGTCTGTTGAAGGAGGAACCCAAGCTGGCACTGCAGGGATCAATGCTGACAGGCTTGTCTAGTTAATTAAGCAGAAAAGGCAGCCTATAGGGGGAGCTGAAGGTCTCCAGTCACTTCTCCATCGTCTCTTGAGATCCGACAACCCCTGGGATTCGCGGACACGGAAGAAAAACCCTGTCGTTTGAATCTTTTCATTATTTCCTCAACATATACATAACCCTGAATCTACGACTATGACTAATGGGGTTAATATTACGTGTGTCCTATAGCTGTGGTCATAGCGATGAACAGGGTCCAGATATTCCCCTGCTATCACATGGTGTCTCTCACATCGGCGGGGATGGGCATTGAGCTGTTTCTTCCTATGATTCCCCTCTGTCGTTGGCTGGCCCTGCAGGGCTCTGGCAGGCAGCACTTATATATCTCACAGCCCCTCTGGTCTTATTACTACACTTGGACTCTCCTGGGAGAGAGTCTTTGCAGGGCCAGCCCACGTGATCAGGGATGCAGCGCCAACTAGGGAGAGGGATGGAGGGAGAGGGAGATGGAGGGAAAGCGTGATGATGGAGAGCTGGAGGGTGGGAGAGAGAGATGGAGGGAGAGAAATGGAGGGATGTAGAGACGTAGGGAGAGGGAGAGAGAGATGCAGCAAGAGATTGCGGATGGGAGAGGAAGATGGAGGGAGAGAATGGGGAGAAGAGATGAATGAGAGGGAGAGATTTAAGATATAAACATAACGAGAATGGAGAGGAGGAGAGTGTCTACTGAGAGGGTGAGAGAGTATCTCTCTGTGGAGGAGGGAGGTTAAAATAAATAGAGATGGAGGAAGAGGAGAGAGATTGATGGATAGGAAGATACCTATCTAGAGGTGAGCCATGGAGCAAGAGGGGGAAGTGAGAGCGAGGGGGAAGCGGAGAGAGTAATAGTAGTTGTTACAGTAGAGAGACAGGAGAGGAATCCTAATAATCAGAGGGAAAGGGTAATCCTTTGAGAAGAACAGTTGATGAGTTAAGGGATGCTGGGATTTAAGAGTTAGACGAGAGCCTGATGGATGAAAGCGGAGGAGACATGGAAGTTTCACTACTGTGGCGGTGGTGGCATATAGGAAGCTCTATAGTGTGTGTGTGTGTGTGTGTGTGTGTGTGTGTGTGTGTGTGTGTGTGTGTGTGTGTGTGTGTGTGTGTGTGTGTGTGTGTGTGTGTGTGTGTGTTTGGGTGTGTGGAACTCTGGCTTTGCCCCCTCCTAACGCCAAAACTTCCATAATGAGATTTGATCAATTATGCGGCAAGCAACAGAAGCGGTGGGGTCTATACTCTGCACTGTCCGATGCATCAGAGAAAGGTCAGCTTCCAGGACATGTGGAGGGGTCTATTTGGCTGCAGCCTACTTAACCTTCTTCTTTCTCTAAATAAGCATCCAAGGAGTGTAGAACAGCGATCAGAATTAAGATGAAGAGCCATGCCACTTTTAATAACATAAGGTAAATAGATCCTATTAGGTACTTTATAACTCCTTCCTTCCCTCCTTAAGTCAACACAAAATGAGCATTAATATACTCAAATGTTTCATTGCTATAAAAGCTACTCACTGTATTAAATCTTCATCCGAACAGAAAGCACACAGTTTCAACACCACTGCAGTGCAAGGCCTCTAGTAATACATCCAAGTGCTTGGATACATCTTTAACCCTGTGAGTTTGCGTTACTTTGTTCACTCAATGAATTTCAGGCACATTTTGCCCCTCGTTATAGTGAGAGCTTATCGGTAGCATCTTCCTAGCGAGGGGCAACGTGCTGTGTCCCCGACTCTGTCAGCAGCCTCCACCACAGCAGAGGCGACTCCATGACGGAGGCTTCCTGTGCTGCAGGGAGAAGTGGGAGGCAGTATAATGAGCAAAGGAACGCAGCGAACGTTGTGAGGTCTTTGCATGTATGGCTATGGACGTGGGCAGAGCTGTGGTTAATCAAGGTGCCATTGACAGCCCTAGTCTTTTAAGCCGAGCTAAAGCACTAATGTGGGCTGCCATCGTCGTCCCACTAATTGCAGTCTCTAGCGGTGGTGGACTGCGGCGTTATCGGGAGGCTGGAGAGACACAGTGTTTATTGAGGCATGATGGGGGAGGACATGGCAGTGCTTGGTCACTCTCTATTCAATGCTGTACACACTTTGGGCAGTATTCATTTCATTTTGTTGAGTGATGCTCACTAATGAGCTAAGTGCTAATTCAGTTCCATAAAACTGTATGTGTATTTGCCAAAGGTTTTATAAGTACTCAAAGTCAACTGTTGTTAACAGGATCCGAAAAAAATCTACCTCCCACAAAAAAGGCTACAATTAGGCTTACAATCAATCAGAGTTTGACAAATCCACGGTTCACTTTTCACTGTACCAGGGGGATCAAATGGGTTTATTTCTCCATCTGAAGATAAGCATGAATGTATTTTTGATGCTACCACAGCAATGTGGAAGGTGACCAATGGGACTGCACACCTCAAAGGGGTCTAAACAGGTCCCGAAATACACCTAATATATATCAATCAATATCAGTAAGTCACACCAAAGCCACTATAGCCATTATTCAGAGTCAACCTGGGGTTAAACTCCTTTTTAGCCATTGAAGCCTATTTGCCCAATAATTTAGTCCATTTACTCACATTCAAATCGAAGGCCCCTAACAACATACCATGTGATTGCATCATCAAGTCCAGGTGGTTTGGCATGACATCCAACAACATTTGCAAAGTCAGCATCAGGCTGCAGCCACGCCCCCTTACCATTTCTGAGTGATCCAAACCACATCCCTGCTGGATCTAGGCCCACCCTAACCTGTTTTTCTTGCAAAATATGTGAGGTTATGGAACAGAAGGCACACACTGATTGTGGCTATACAGTGTTAAAATGAAAGAGAATTGCTTAGAGCTGCTATATTTCTGTGATGTATCCTCCAGCATCGTAATGTTCCCCACATACAGGGGGAACATGGCCATCAGGGGCGGTATGCCGCGCTGTGAGAAGATCGGCAAAGCGTTTCCCGCCTCGGACGTTCCACCCGCCGCATAAGCCCCTTCCTGACACATGATCATTTTTATCCCCCCCGCCCCCCCCCCCCCCCTTTTTACAAAGTGCACAGTTGGACTTAGTAAAGGACACATTCTGGCTCTCAGTAGTGTGTCCCGGGGCCCAGAGTGGAGGTGGTGGAGGAGATGGAGGAGGTGGAGGAGGAGGCGGGGAGCGGTTTGCCCTGAGAGGTCCTGTAGGAACGCGTCCGATGGCGGTTAAAAATGCAACGAGACATGTTTTGACTGTTCAGAGGCCCGAGGCACAGCTTGACTTTATGTTCCCTCCCTGTCTCGCCGTGCATATGCTATGCACACATATAGAGTATTAGACTTTACCAGAATGACACGGAGGAAGAACAAGGTGCGCTGGACCCTTTCAAAGAGCCGTTGCCTTTCCCAACACTGCGGAACACGTCTTGCCATCTGGTTTGAGTGTTTATATTTGCCCGTGCGCTGCAGTGACAGCAAAGCGTGAGATAAGGCTTGCTATATGGGGCCGTTGTACACCGCCTTGATATTTGATTCTGTTTGAGGAGCAGCTGACAGAGTAGCTGACAGGACTGATTCTTATCCGGACCGCCTTCCCTGCCTTTCCTACAAACGCCTTTTTCCACAGCACGGTGAATGTTGACGTCGTTGAAGGTCTATTATTCAAACCGCTCCTCTCCTCCCTGGATGAACCCTCAAACCCCTGCCGTGTCTCACTAGTGTCTGCCCCTACTGTACTCGCCCCGGTGGAATAGACATGTCATCTGACCTATGTTTCCTTATTCAGCGTGCTGATCAGACCCCTGGAGATGTGGCTTCTTCGGCGGCACCAGTGCGTTCTTTACATATTTCATTAACAGGTTATGCTCTTGCTGTCTCCCTCCTTTGAAGACGTTTATGCTCTGAGCCACGCACCTGTTGGGTGAACAGTGAACAGGTGCCAGGTACTAGCATGAAACGAATGCTGATGCAAGTTGCATAAGAGGTGTGGCCCGGTGTTCAGGAATGGTATTTCACCCCAGAAGGTCCCATGGCATTGCAAAGCTCTTTTGGGTTTTAAAAATACAATTACATAAGAGTAATTAAGTATTACACAATATTTGATGTTCAAGGGCCTCAAACACTGTGTCTGTCTGTATGCCTGCATTTATTTCCGTCCGTCTGTCTGCATGTCTGTCTCTTGCTCCCTTCTCGGTGCTTGATCATTGCAAATTGCAGGCCCTGTGGGGGGATGGAGGTCAGCCAAAAGGTTTCACATTTTGCAAAATGTCCCAAAGCACTGTGAGAATATTAACCAATCAGGCCTGGCGTGGCATGGCTGTCATCACAGCTGTCTTAACAAAACACAGAGCGGGAGCTTTGGCATAAACAGCCCTGCTATTTATTTATTTAGTTGTTGTTTTTTTTGTTAGCGTTGGATTCCTCCCAGGCAGACTTTCCTGCTTAATCTTAATCTGACCTCATCTTGTCCACGTAGTTAGCAACAGCCTTGGGTTATGTTAATGAAAGGGACCAGTCCAGCTGTGGCCTATGGCATCCACCATTTGTGTGCGTATGTGTGCGTGTGTGTGTGTGCGTACGGATATGCGTGCATGTGTGTGTGGTAAATTTATTATAATCAGGCTCAATGTTTGTTGGTTCCCTGAGTCATCATGATATATTTGAATATACTTCTGGTTAATTTGCTTTCATTTTCATTTAGCTCAAATTTATGCATTTACCATAGCAACAAAGAACAAGTGCTTGTACTTTTCCACATACTTGACTGGAACATGTGTTTTCACTTTGGCTTCCTTTGGCACTTCACCTGTTGACAGTTCGGATGTGTTTCTCTGTGGCGGATAGAACAGTTTCTATCTGAGAAATGTCTCAGTTTAGAAAAAATTCTAAACTGTCAGCTTTTATGAGCGCTACACAAGTTCAACCAAACTTCAAACCCACCAACATCCCCTTTCAGGAAGGAAAGATTAACTATTGTACAGTTGACGCTGTATAAATCTGCCTATCCAGCGGTTAATCTAGTCATTACCCAGGCCATCATTTTAAACCAGTTGAGCAGCGTTGATGATGTTATGAGTCATGGATCAACTGCTTTATACACCGCGACACTGAGCAGTAGTGAAGATGATCTGGTTTGTAATGCTCGCCTTAAATAGCTTATCAGCTCTGCCTGTCTATCTGCTTAGTTGGCATGTCACCCCAAACACACGATTATTCACCAGGCTGAACCTACAGAGGTTAGTTGGAATGGAATGAATGGAATAATGATGAATAGGAACAGGTATTATCCAGTGAGCTTAGCGTTACTCATTGGGCAGGGGTGGTTTTAGTTTGGATATTAGAATGACTTTAGAACCACTCCCTTCTGATAGAACTGCCACAAGTGCTTCCTCTTGCTTGAAATTATACTGGTATCCATGCATCCACCGTCATCAAGCTTCCTATTGGAGAATCAAATTCCCCCTTGCTGTAAATCTCCTTTATGATACATTGTTACTAGCATCACTTAAGCATCCGCAAGATTGTTCTCAAAGTCCCAGGCCAAATTTTCTCACGTCCTACATGGCCGGGAAAGAAATTTATGATAAAAAGTAACTCTGTCCAAAAAAGCACCAACAGCTGTCTGCCATTTTGCCACGGTGTATTAGGACTCCACGCTGCTCCACATTCCTGTCTCCTCAATCACACTTTCTACCCTCCCTTGTCAGTCCGCAAATACATCAGGATAAATAAAGGCATGCACGGATACAGAACGACAGAGAGGGCGAGAGGGAGACAGAGAAAAATGCTGAGGTGGGTGATGCATCTGCTGCGACAATGGCAACCCAGCAGGACATCTCTCTCAGCCAATCGTTCCTCATAGGTGGAGAGGATGTGTCCCTGAAGGTGGCTGTTTATAGCACCTTGTGTCCTCAGGGCCGGCTGCTGTCTAACGCCAACACTGGTGCCGCGGCGGCGACGGCGGCAGCGCAGAGGGGCAGTGAATCACAGCAGCCTTGGTGCTATAGCCGGCTCTCTCAGGGATAATGCCCCGCCATGACTGCAGCTATTGATTTGCTGTGTCACCAGCAGCTGTTATAAATACGGGCTACCAGGCAATACGTCTTGCGATGGCTCAGCGCCCAGCCGAGGCGATGTTGAGATGACTGAGGAGGTTTTTCCTGCATGTTTTAGGCAGGATAAAAGAGATGTGACACTGCTGTCGTATGCATCGGGGGTCTGGGATCCTTAACTTCCCTATGGGCGCCCCTTAGTGCTATAGCTGTTATGATACGTGTTGAACAAGAACTACTTTAAACCAGAGCCACGCTTTCTTCGCTGTGTTTAAGACAATGAAACAACTGCAGTTTGTTTGAAGTCTAGAAGTGGTCCTACTCTCTTTGTTCAGCAATGGAACACATTTCTTTAAGAGGGTGGTTTTGTGTTGTCCTTCTCTTCCATCACGCCGTCAAAGATTTACCTTCTGCCTCATCAATGCTTTGAGCGCCAGAGACGGTAAACAAAGGCCATCAACGGGGGGGGGGGGGGGGGGGGGATCTATGCAACAGCGACATCAGCATTCCATGGGTCTTTGGATCTGGATGAGGCAAGCTCTCTGTGTGTCCGCTGAAACAAACTACCGCAGCGAGCTCCCCTCTTTAGCTCACATATATTCTGAGCAATGCCCTCTTGTTAACAATGCCCCCCCCCCCCAAAAAAAAACCAGTGCTGTTCAACGACTCTGCCATTGTCATACACGTGTCCCATAGAGGTGAGAGACATGCATGCATTCACAGCACTGCAGGGTTTGCTGCTGTCTCTCTCTGCCTTCTGTCGTGCCCCAAAGGTAACCCCCACACTCACACTTCTTTTAGTGCTGGATCCGTTAAGTGTCATTTTGAGTGGTGTTACTGTGACACTAGTAAGTTTCCCTCTCGCTTTCATTTTGCTCTTTCGATTTAAACGCATGAAGAAAAAAAAAATAGTTGGACAGGCTTTGATTTGGGCTCGTATGTTATTGTTCTCCAAGAGGAGATATACAGATGCATATAATATATTTTGATCAGAATGCAGCTTTGCTATCAGCTTTTATCTCCTCAAGATGATCTGCTTCATTGTATCAACTTCTAGGTGTATTAATTATCAGCTTCTGACAAACAATATGTTCTTTAATACCAAATACTGAATTAAACACCTACATACCTCCATCTTTTCATAAAATAACTCAGAACGCTAACACAGTATTTCACAAAAGCACACACTGGCACTGTCGACTGATTACTAAGTAATGAGTCACGTGGATTTTACCACGGACTCAAAGCATTCTCATCACAATTTTTTACCATAACACCTGCGTGGATTGTTTTGGCGTCAGTGAGTCAGAAGGACCCCCACACTGTGGCCAGGCTCCTACTGCAGCAGGGCGTTTGATACGAGGGCCCGACGTCTCCACCGGGGCCACCCGAGACCCTGTGCCAGTGTAATTAAGTGCTTGGCCGGACGGATGCTACAAACAAGCTGCCTGTGGGCCACAGATAGCAGCCCTCCAAAAATGAGTACTCTCCCACTGAATGGCATATTCGCCGAGGTCACGTATTTCCCTGCGTCTGCCCTCCGTCCTTCACTCTGGCACGCTGCCGTCTGTGTTGGGGGGGGGGGGGAACTGAAGACGCAGACCAATCAGGACGAGATCAAGTTAGAACTGTGCGAAATCCGCAACCCACACCGTAACGCCATCCGGGCGGTCGCCATTCACGGAGCAGACCAAAGGGATGTATTTGGCCGCGGGTCTGAGTGGGCCGTCTGATTTCTACAGACAACCATCCAACTGTGGGGGGGTTAGCAATCCTATGGAGCCATGAGCTGGATCTCATTCATGTCCCACATTGTTGAGTGTTTTACCCTTACTATGTGGTCCGTGCACAATTTCCCCTCCATTACCTGGCAGAGAAATCTCTGATTAGTATTAGAAAGATGTTATAATGGAGCTTCAATTAGTGATGTGTGTTGGTATGGTGTTCCAGAGGACGAGTCTTATTAAACGCACCACAACACGTTATTTTATTCATGATGCGTTTATAAGAACACTACAGAGAACAACAGCGGGGCAAAAGGAATACGGAACATGAACATGAATAATATTCCTCAGTAAATTGTTGCTTTGGAAGGTTGGGTAATTCCCTCCGGTTTGCGAACCTGTGGGTCCTCAACCGAGAATGTTCATATTTCCGAAGCCCCTCTAAGACGCTGGGTCATTATTCTCGATAACCTTTGACCACACCCAGCAGTGGCTTAAGGTAGGTAGACAATACACAGGAGAAAACATTGCTTCTTCTTTTGAATCTGCTCATATATTCATTGGGCATACCGCAATATGACCGACATGGGTGATTTTTATTGAATTCATTCATGAAAAAATATATTTGTATGTGAGGCAACCACTGACATTTTCCGTAAAAAACACATCCAGTCCATGAAGATCTGTTGTAAATCCGTTGACAATGTCAGGGAAAGCTTAATTTCTCTAGTGCAACCGCCACACACACACACACACACACGCACACACACATTCAGCGCTGGCAGCCATCTGTCTCTGACACTTAGCTTTAACTTTAGCCACCCTTTTGTAGCAGAGCCTCTTGAATTTTGCTAGTACTGTCCTCGCACACAGCCCCGTCTCCATAGTAACAACAATGAAGATGGAGTCCTTCCAGCCCCAGACAGTCAACTACTTGTTTTGAGGGCGGAGGCGCGGGTTAGCATGAAGTAGTATCCATGAAGGCACTGAAACACTCCCAGACAATGAGGTCCTCAAGATTTTAAAACTTTTGACCATTTTAAAATGGAATAGACTAGCAGAACAGATTTGTGGCAACGGAATTATTTTGAGTATAGATGAGTTAGCCATTTGATATAATCATATTCTACATGTATAGTCTGGGAATGGAACGGATTTCCCACAGATGTTAATTTTAGTTTCACAGATGAATTGGTTCCAAGCGACCTGGGAGTGATTTTTGGAAGAAACATTTGAGTATTTTAGTCTCTTATAGCTTTGATTACCACCATTAGCTCTGAGTCGCAGAGCACTAAAAAGTCCCCATGCAGCAAGACAACCCAGAATGGAGGAGGGGGGGTTAATGCATTAAATACACATCATAAATGTATCACTGAACACCCAGACATCTGTGTCTGACAACATTTAGAAAATAAAGACGTAACCAGAAGGGATCTTATTTAGATGTCACCCCATCTAGTTGGATTTTCTGGGCACCTCCATAGTCAAGGGTGGTGATGTTGGAAAACAGTTTATTATTGTAGAATTTGCAGACACTGATTCCTGACGATTGTTCACCATGTTTCCATGCAGGAGATCTCGAGTGTGTGTGTGGTTATGGCTGGTTTAACCTGTGCACATTGATTGCTCCTTGAGCAACAGGTGTGCAGCCTCACCCAGCCCCAGAGTCCAATCAGTCTGACTCGGGCCAGGTGAAGTCATTAATAAGGAGACACACACACGCACGCGCACACACACACTAAGGCAAGTGCAAAGACCTTTCCATTAGCTTCGGATTCAATGTATTTTTTGCCAACAGATCGTTCTGTGTTGTTTAGCCATCGAGAGTCGGTTCTGACACACCAGTCAGACCCCTACAGGCATATCCGGCTTAATGGACTTTGGTCCCTTTATGCTTCTCGCAAAAGCCAAAAGATATACGCGGGAGGGGGAGGGGGGGAGTGTTGCCAAGGCGATACTGGGCGTTGTCTTGGCGATAGCGGGGAAGTGTCCTGGCTGGCAGTGGAAGAGAATCTAGAGTCGTGTCCGCCCGGCAGAGAGGTTAGCGGCGGCGGCGGCGGAGGCGGTTCGAGTGTGTGATGGAAGTCTGCATCAGCGTCGACCGCTATCACGCATCTTCCCACCGAGCGCCACTTCACAGACGACACACTCCTCACCGCCCACCACAGGGCTCGTCACACACACGTCTCCGTCCCAACTCACCACGGCCCCTCCGCTGGTACTGTCAGGTCCAAGACACCACGCACCTGATCTCAAAACAAAGGCGCTTTTCCTCCTTTTGACAACACGTGCAAATCGCCCCCAAAATGGCGATCGAGCTCCGCGAGGGTCTGGTGTGAGTGGGGGACGTAGCAGTGAGACCATGTGCTGCGGTCAATGTGTGCCGTTTGAGAAATTGCAGACCAGGGGTAATAGTTTTTCTCGCTCATCCTTCAGGGCTAATCACACGAACCGTCCAGTAATGACCCATCATCTCTATTGATCAGACGCAGGCTGCTGTTTAATCTTTACCGCACCCACCCCCCCATCCCAACCTGTTTTTCTCACACTTAACTCTTCGTGCCCATCCAGAGAGTGCCCCCCCCCCACACACAAACGCACAAACACACACCCCCTCTTCTCCTCTACACTGCACCTTGGTATTTATAATTCAAATCTTCTCATCCAATCCAGTCCTTGCTCTCTGAGGCTATTAGATTAGATTCTCGTCAAGCCCGTCAACTGCTCAGCTGAGATACTGGGCAGAGGGTCCCTGGCTCCCCCCCCCCCCCCCCCCCCCCCCCCCCCCCCCCCCCGGTGAACACTCCCCCCCTCCTCTCTCTCTTGCTCTCCCTCTACCTCTCTGTGCCTCCCTTTATCCTCCTCTCTTACGTGCACACACCTTCTGCCTCTCAAGGCCACCTAGCGTTTTAATGGCCTCTTCTGCAGCCCCTCCATCGGTAGTAAGATAATGGGGTCTGACTCAAATGGTGTGCAGCAAAAATAAATGAAGAAATTATTTCAAAATGATAAATGCAACGATAGAGGGCAGAGTGGGCTGTGTTCTCTATTAAGTTGGTTCCAAGCTTTCACATGAGCAAAGTGATTGATTGTCAGATGAACTGAGCGGATGAGAAAGACTGGACTGGATGTCGGTTGGAAAGCTAAACCTCAAGTAGGACTTGACTTCTTTTTGATCAAGATGACCTTGGTGTTTGTTTTTGCTTAGTCCAATAGGCTAGGGAGTAGGATAGATAGCAAATTACGATTCACATGCATCCTCTGTGAGTTGCCCACACATGCAGCATACTGTACATGCATGTACACACTCACACACACATTTGTATTTAATTGGGGAAACAAGGTGAGTTTAAAAGGCTAATTTAGCTATACTCTTCTATGGAATAAGGAAACTATAACAACTTCTCAACAACAAATCACTTTAATTGAACACACTTTAGCTTCCAGAGATTTGTCGCTAGGATGAAAACAGACTTTTAGGCCTTTTAAGCTTGACACCATTAAAAAGCACATATGCCACGCATATAATTACTATACTTTAGACATTATCAGAGAGCAAGGCTGACCATTGTGTAACCAGTAAAGTAGCACAAAACATATTTCGTCACTCTTGTGTCTCCACTCAAACAGAAACAAATATGGCTGTAAAGCTTGGGTTGCCCTGTTGATTGACAGGTCTATTTCTTCAGGGGATCCACTATACCTGCTCTGATGGGAGACTGCGTGGTCTTTCAGCATCTCGCTGACACACGAAGCTGCCGGTCCTCCGGCCGGGCAGAATAATAGATGGCATGGTTGGCGTGTTGATTTTTTTTCTTCCTGCTGAGTTTTGTAGCAAATTGTGTAGCACTGCCCATACCTCCTGCTTAACTTCCATACCAATGCACAGACTCACAGGCGACTCCTCCATTCCTCTGACCTTTTTGTTTATTTGGTGTACCGTGTTTGTTATGTAACCCGGGCTCCTCTCCACAGCCCGTTCCAGCGCTTGTTTATAGAGATCCCATTTGAGTTCTCTTGCCGTCTTGAGTAATACAGCTCGTCATCTGTTGCCTACGCACCGCCTGAAACGTTAGTCTTGAGGGCCTAAGTGCTGAAAAGCGGGGGGCTGACATTGACGGGGGGGGGGGGGATCGTGCTGGATCTTCTCAAATCACGTCATCCATGTTTTTTTTGTTTTTTTATTGTGTCCTGCCTAATCCATGCTCCACAGCGAACAGACACCGTCTGTCCCCTGGCTTCACAAAACATCTCGAGCAGGCCCGAGGCCAGCTCATAAAGCTACCTTATAAAGAAGGTTGTAAACTAAAGGGACATTTCTTCCCCTGCAAAAGTTAGTGATGCAAGCAATGCATACTTATACTCGTATTCTTTATAACTTGAAAAGAATTAAGATCGTTATGTTTTGCTTTCGTCATCCTGAAACTTATGATTGTGGATTTATTTTTCGCTTTTCACTCAGATTCAGAGAGGACTGATGGAGCGATTGACGCTGAACTCTTCCTAAATGTTTCTGTTTCTGTTCCTTTTCTTGCAATGCAACTGTTTTCCAGGAGCTGATATTTCAAAGGAGCGTGAAGTTTGGGTTAATTTGAGTTCATTGTGGACAACATTGTGGTTTTTCTCTACTAGCTTTCTACCATCAGGTGGCAAAAGAGTACTGTGACCCACCTGGCCTGTCACCTCACTCCGAGGTAATCTCCTAACCACTCCCCTTCTCTCTCTCTCTCTCTCTCTCTCTCTCTCTCTCTCTCTCTCTCTCTCTCTCTCTCTCTATCTCTCTCTCTCTCTCCTCTCCTCTCTCTCTCTCTCTCTCTCTCTCTCTCTCTCTCTCTCTCTCTCTCTCTCTCTCTCTCTCTCTCCCCCTCTCTAACCTTCATATGTGATAGGGCAAGCACAGAGTCCCCGCCATCATTTACCAACCAAACCCCATAGCTCAGATGTCATAGGTTGATGACTCCTGACGACCACCTGACGACCACTCACAACAACAACATAAACAAGAGCGTTACAGTGACCAAGAGCCTGAAGGGGTTGACAGAGAGGGAGAGAGAGAGAGAGAGAGAGAGAGAGAGAGAGAACAAAAGCAGCAGAGCAGGCTGAGTGGCTCACATGGGACTACTTCCTGGTAACCTGGCTGGGGCGGAGCCACAGCACTACGACCTGGGAGTGGCCCGGCTCGCGATAGCTGCCTCACACCGGTTGTGTTTTAGTTTGGTCTTGATCTACCAGTACGTGTGTTTCGGTTTCGGTGTTTATCTCTGTGTGTGTGTGTGTGTTTGTGTGTGTGGGTGTGGGGGTGTGTGTGTATGTGGGACTACGTTTTATTTTTTGCAATTTTTTTTCACTTGATATGAGAATACACACCACCGCTGAAAGTGGAGTCCAGTGGAGCCCTTGCGGAGGAGGACATGAAGTCCGAGAAGGAGGAAGGGAAAGCTGGTGAGTGAGAGAGAAATAGACTGAGGAGAGAGAGAGAGAGAGAGAGAGAGAGAATGGCTTGTGCAGGCCCAAAATATCGGCCAAGTGGTAAAACAGGTTTGAGTAACTGCTGCTTTTGGGGGTCAGGTTCATGTGCGTGTGTGTGGTGTGTGTGTGTGTGTGTGTGTGTGTGTGTGTTTATGTGTGTGCGTGTCTGTGTGTCCATGCTGTTACTTTCTCACCTTGAGTCTTCAGGGAGCTATGTCAGTGGCTCAAGTATGGTTTTCTAAACAAACCACACTTGTTCCAGCCACGACAGAAAACCAATCCTGTAACATGCACGTTGGTTGCAGTGTGGTGCCGTCGTCTTTTTC
Organism: Gadus morhua; assembly: GCF_902167405.1. NCBI lineage: Eukaryota > Metazoa > Chordata > Actinopteri > Gadiformes > Gadidae > Gadus > Gadus morhua. The sequence continues at coordinate 16,106,264 of NC_044060.1, read as the reverse complement.
TAAGGCGTCTGGTTACATTACATGTGTGTACACTCCTTTTGGCTTCATATCAGGGCAAAATCTGCTGTTTAAATCCCCTTCATATTCCTGTCATTTATTGATTTAGATAAACACTGGTTGCTGACCTAGATCTCCAGTATTTATATATGTAGATAATAAAATAATCTGTTAATCTGCCATTAGCGATGTACATTGCCAGGGCGGTATTTAAATCATATTTTGAAATGTATCAAACTGCATAGCTGTAGAGCAGCAGACAGTATATAACACAGATAATCGTATAGAGGGCGTTGACATGTTAGGACAGCCATTTGCTCAGAATTAGATGCATCATCTTGTGAGTCATATTTCGTGAGTGACGACGTTCAATCTTTAGTCTTTTGAACTCGGTCAATGACCTAACTGATATTTGAGCTCTTCGTAGACCGCACACACACACCAACAAACTAATTTTTATATATTCTTTATGCTGCTGTTTGTGTGTCTATAATGTGTATTTGTTATATGTCTGTATGAGCACCAGCGTATTTGCATCCCAGCACTTGTTTTTCTGGATGCAGTGCATTCGTGTGTGTGTGTGTGTATCTGTGTCTGTGTCCGCGTTTGTCTTATCTATGTGGATAAAACTCGTGTGATTGTGATCCCACTTTGTTTGCGTGTCTTTCTCTCTCCTTCTCTCCGTCTCCCAGTTTCTCTTTACCACACTGTTGTAACACTGCTCCCAGGAGGGCTGAAGCTCTCCACAAACTGCTGGAGATAATGAGTTTGACCCAGCTGGTGACAGATGGTCACCACTGGGGCGTAGGAGTATCTCCCTGACTCACTGCTGGTGTCCTGGTGACAGACTCCTCCACCTTGACATCCCCAACCCACACCACACCAATACACAACACAACTGTAATAATGTGGGCGGCAGTAGCTCAGGAGGTGGAGCGGGTTGCCTGGTTACTGCAAGGTTGCTAGATCGATCCCCGGCTCCTCCTGGCGAGTGTCAACGTTTCCCTGAGCAAGGCACCTAACCCTAACTGCTCCTGACGAGCTGGCTGTCCCCTTGCATGGTTGACTCCGCTGTCAGTGTGTGAATGTGTGCATGAATGGGTGAATGTCAGGCGATATTGTAAAGCGTTTTGGATAAAAGCGCGATAGAAATGCAGTCCATTTACCAGGTACAACTGAGCAACGTCCAGGATACCCCCACCACAAGGGCTCGGCTATAGGTGTGTGTGTCGTTGTATCCTTACGTACGCGGGACTATAAGGAAAGCAACACAGCACAACAAAGGCTGCACGTTGTGACCCGTCACTTGTCCTCTGGCATGTTCGATGTGTAGCCGAAGGTCGTGTGAAAGCTTGGCCTGGCTGGCGTGAAAGTGAGTGTGCCGCTATGGCAGAGGATGTGGACGAACGGGGATCATGTGGGATTTTAGCGAGAGCGACATGTTGCTCATGCGCTGTCGCAAGTGTTTTAGAACTGAGACAGGGGAGCAGAGGCCAGGGCGGGTGGGTGACTGAGGCCCAATCCCCTTTCTACCCCTTATCCCTTCCCCTTCCCCTCCCCCTTGTTTTGAAGGGGTAAGGGGAAGGGGTAAGGGGTAGAAATGGGATTGGGCCTAACACCGCTCTGCCCCTAACCTGCCACTTCTCCCCAACGACCAGTGAGGGGATTTCAGAGAGGAGACACTCAATACTCAGCGCTCCCTCCAACTCAATCGCATTTTAATCATCTTTTTTTAGCCAGGAAACGTGGTGGCATCGGCTGCAGTGGAGCCAGCGCTGCATCAGGCCTGTAGCAGCGGGAAAGGGATCAATGTGTTGTGCTGTGGCGATGGCAGGGGGGTGTATCTCATTTACAACTAGTTGGCCCGTGACGACGGTTCCTCACGGTTCTCGGGCAGCTCCAAGTTCTCATCATCTCTGTGTCGGCACGCCTCTGGCGGCGAGCCTAATCGGCTCGTAATAAACGTGTGGATCGATATTCGGCTATGGTATCTTTGCAGTGACCTCGGATGTAATGTCACCCACGGGATTTTCATTGATAGAGAACCTATTCCATTGATACCGCTTATAAACGTGTGCACACACATGCTAAGATACACACACGCGGACACACACACACACACAATAGGAAGAAACACTGGCAAAGAAAAACGTTGCGACGTTATTTATGGTTATATATATATATATATATATATATATATATATATATATATATATATATATATATATATATAAACAGATGTATTGCATTACACTGACATTCACTGGACCATCTATTTTTTGGTTTATTATGATTATTATTATTATGATTATTATTTTGTATGCATTGGCAGACGTGTTTGTGTGTTTAAGCAGCAGAAATTCTTGTGAGCGCCTCTTTACGCTTTCATCAGTATGTGAGGAGGAACCAATTTTGTCCTTAGCTGGCCCACTCTGTACACCTCTATCCTATCAGTGTCCCCCTCCATCGTTATCACCACATTAACAACTCACTCTCTCTCTCTCTCTCTCTCTCTCTCTCTCTCTCTTCTCTTTCTTCTCTCTCCTCTCTCTCTCTTCTCTCTTCTCTTCTCTCCTCCCCCCCCCCCCCTCCCTCTCAGTGTCTCTAAGAGTCACTAAGCTCCACCGCCTACCTCTGCCACCCACCTACCCCTCTCTGTCCCTCTCACACTCTCTCTCTCTGAGCCGAGATTCACGAGGAAGCCAACTACAGAATGAATGGATTATATTTGAGATGTACTCCCTTTCTCTCTCTCTCTCCTCTCTCTCTCCTCTCTCTCTCTCTCTCTCTCTCTCTCTCTCTCTCTCTCTCTCTCTCTCTCTCTCTCTCTCTCTCTGTTCCACTCTACCTCTCTCCCCTGTGGGGCCCAGGGTATCATGTTGATTTGATGTCATCCCTTCATATAATCCCTGCAAGCCGTTCTTTTCCTTTCTGTGAAGGATGTAAACAGGATGCTGGTGTTTCTTTCTGCATGGAAATCCCACCATGTTTCTGTATCAGAGTTCTCGGCAACAGCTGCTTCACTTCATGGTGTGTGTGTGTGTGTGTGTGTGTGTGTGTGTGTGTGTGCGTGTTTAAGAAAGTCAGTGTACACCCTGACAACTTATTTACTCACAAGTTGTAACTTGTACAGGGACTGGTAATGCATTTAGTTTGATAGAAATAAATAATAGACACATTATGCAGTATAGACAAATGAACAATGTCCAGAAGGATGTTCTGGAGAGTAATTCTGTTCTAATCGTTCAGTGAGGGACTGCGTACCTGTACGCCGTAAAGCGATACATGCACTGATTGCTATCATCTGCCTGAGCAATTTCAGAGGATCTCCCTTATACTGTAATTAGTCGAGGCCAGATCTCATCAGACATATGTTCTTACATGGGAACGACTTAGCCAGCTGTGTGCAATCACGCACACACACACACACACACACCCCCGCTCCCTCTCCCTCCCAAACACACACACACACACACACACACACACTCATCCCTCCGTCCCGCCCCACAATACACACTTGCCCTCCCCTTCTCCCCAGCTCTTTATCTCAGAATATTTTTTGTGGTGAACGTCACGCCCTTGCGGTCGATGCTAGGTGTTATTGTGTAACGGTTGAATAACTGGTTTCAATACACGCCGGCACATTGCTCTGATCAGGAAAATGGCTGCACTGATTGAGTGCAGAGGCCGGGGAACACGGCGTTGAGCATGGCGTACGGAGGCCTTGTTCATCTGTTGGGTCGGCTTGTCAGAGCCACGTTGCCTAGCACCAAGGTCAACTCTTTGAAAGCCATTCAGAGGAAACATCCGGGCTAAGACAGCGGGCTATGTGGATGTTGGCTAGTGTTGACATGGTATGATTTGCAGTGACACACCAAGTGGTCCCAGCATTTTAAACAGATGTTTTTGTTCGATACTTTATTAAGCAGCCGTCAACCTGGTTGGAAATCTGGTAGAAATTTGATTTAACAACCAGAGAATAGTCCCATAATTATCCAAAATAATTGGTTGGTTATGAACAAACAGTCCATGCATGGCATTGAAAAAGCATCAAGCTCAGCCTCTGTAATTAAGAAGCAGAATTATTTAAGGCTATGTATTTTCGTTTCTAAATAGCTATAAACCATTCACCAACTACGCATTCTCAGAAAGCAATGGCCATGCAGTTAAGCCAATCACGAGCAGGTCTAAAGGCCTAAAAAGGCGTTTGATTGACATATCCTTCCAGAATCACAGTCGCCTGGTCTCACCCCAGGGGGGACATGTGACGAATTAGCTCAATATATTCACCTGCAATGCAGTTCAATGCTGAAGCAGAGCCACCCTGATGCGTGAGCAGTTTGGCCGGTGGACTGGAAGACGGAGCTATATTCCTGTTTAATATTCCAGGGTTTTTTATCTGTTTGCTCCTTCCGTTCCGTGGCGTATGGATGAAGCAGTAAAAAGTTAATTAAAAGAATGGTGGTATTGGAAGGAGATCAAGAGTGGTAATTATGGGTTCCCTTCCTGCTGTGCTGGAGAGCCGCTCTTTATGCCCGCAAATCAGAACTTGGGCTTTTGTTCACGGGGCTTTTGTTTGAAGCACCTCTGTGCCCCTTTGTACATCTATAATGTGATGAATGGCTTCGCTCTGAAAGGAAAACAAAGGGGACGAAAGCTTATTGATATTCCTATTTTAAATATTTTCGCAACACAAAGTAACTGTGTCTGTTCAAATGCACGGTGACAGGAAACATACTTATTGGTGGTGTGTCGCTGTATTAGCGACGGGATGACAACTGCAATGCTACAGCTAGAACACACACACACACACACACACACACACACACACACACACACACACACACACACACCACACACACACACACAGACACAGACACACACTCATGCACACACACACACATGCATGTACACACAAGCAAGCACACAGACACATACAGACATACACAGACACACGCACTCACATACTCAATAAACAGAGAGTATGTGTGTGTTCTGCACCAGCGGTACTAGAGGGGGTAGATCAGAACAGTTTGGGAAAATACTGCAGTGGAGGCTGGACCTTACCATCCACTCAAATACCTCAGCACTCTATTTCCAGATTATTGTGGGAACTGGCCATCAGACAGTAAGCCGGGGATTGTGGGAATTTCCGACATATTGTGAAATTGCTTCAGCGTTCCCCACTGAAGCATTTGTCTCTCTCTGCCGGCACCCATCCCAGTTTTGATCCCCTCTTTCTCTTTGTTTTTTTTTCTCTTTTCTGTGTAGCGATCAAGTTAGATCGATTCACTGGGTGTTCCTCACCGGGGATGTGTGCGGTGGTCATCATCAGCAGGCTTTTCCTCTGATCAGAGTCTCTAATTACAGCTGTTGCCCAACAAAAGATGACCTGTTGGTTGTCTGCACTGGTGGTGGAAGCTGTCCAACCAGCTCAAGCAGTCCTCCTTAATCATGCCTGCTAGACATCTCCATCTACATAGGCGCCTCAGGGCAACATTCAGATGTGTTGAGCAGAATTAGAATGTTAAAAAGGGCCTGTAGGAAACCAAACATGCACATTGCATCGTATGGACGTTGAAGAAGCAGAGCGCAATGTGCTGCCTAACATGCTCCCCTCATCTGATAAAGCCCTGATTGCAACACGCATATCGGAATGTCTGGCGGACGTCAGCACCTGGACAACTGCCCGTCACCTGATGCTTAACCTCAACAAAACCGAGCTCCTCCTAATCCCAGGGAAAGATTGCCCACACATGGACTTACTGGTCACCATTGAGAACATCACTGTATCTCCTTCTCCAACTGCCAGAAACCTCTGTGTGGTATTGGACAATCAGTTATCCTGCACCGCAAACATCACTGCGGTGCCCGATCCTGCAGATTTGCACTTTACAACATCCGCGGAATCCGGCCCTTCCTCACAAGGGAAGCAGCTCAGCTTCTAGTCCAATCACTGTCATCTCCCGCCTCGACTACTGCAACTCACTCCTGGCTGGACTTCCTGCCTCTGCGATTAAACCTTTGCAGCGCATCCAGAATGCGGCAGCGCGCCTCGTGTTCAACCTACCAAAGTTCTCCCAGTGACCCTCCTCTTCCGGGACCTCCACTGGCTCCCTGTAGTAGCTCGCATCAAATTTAAGACGATGGTACTGGCATACAAGGCAGTCGATGGAACTGCCCCTGCCTACCTCCAAGCATTGCTAAAGCCAACACCCAGCTCGATCCCTCCGCTCAACTACCTCAGCTGGACGTCTGGTACCGCCATCGCTA